>NC_053445.1:32822935-33137320 GCF_007990345.1 Gossypium hirsutum | reverse complement strand
AAGTTCTTATAAAATTATAAAAGAGATAATAATAAATTGAAAAGATTATTAATTTAAAATTGATATGCAATATACAATAATTGAATATAAAAAATTATAAAATATGCAAGCTTTGGCGGCGTTTATAGCAAAAACGCCGCTAATATGTATTAGAATTTTTCAAAACGGTGTCGTTTCATTACAAGAATTTAATTTATTAGTGGCGTTTCTTCTGTAAACGACGGAAAAGGTAACATTAGCGGTGTTTATGACTAAAAAATATTTAATCTAAACCATTTGATATATTTAAATATTAGATTTAAAAAATTGATAAAAAAAGTAACAAATTGATACGGATAGGTAATTATCTATTTTGGATATATAGGACCAAATTATAACAAATAAAAATAAAATACAAAAACTAAAATCATTCCACATCAAACATCTAGCAAAATAATTATATTTTAGTTAGGAAGAAATATCTCTAATAAAATAGAGATTAGATCAGAAATGAATAATATAAAATCATGATTAACGTCTCAATCTTTAATAGATATTTGATATGTGAAAGATTAATTGCTTACATTGGATAATTCTAACTTAATAAATAATTGCAGTCATTTAATCATTTTTTTTCTTATTAAAATATACAATATTTATTTTGAGAGTACTTGATTTTTTTTATAAAAATTCAATTTATAAAAAATAATAATAAATGTTTTATAAAATCACTTAACTAATAATTTTTAATAGACAAAATAAAAGATTTTTAGCATAGCAAAACAGTGTCGTTTTATTCCAAATGAAATAATTTTTTGTAGCGTTTTTCAGAAAAATGCTGCAAAAGGTAAGCAATAGCGGCGTTTTTATAAAAAATGTCACAAAAAATAATTTTACTTTAAAAAAATAACATCATTTTATATAACAAAATAATGTTTTATTCCAAACAAAATAATTTTTTGCGACATTTTTTATACAAACGCCACAATAAATAAGCAATAGCTACATTTTTCTAAAAAACGCCACAAATAAAAATTTCACAAATATCCCCTCCCCTGAAATCGCCAGCTTTCCCCCTAAAATCCCTAATTTCCCACATCCAAGAAAAAAAACCCAAAAGCTTATTCAACTCTGTGTATTTCTTCCCAACTGAAGCCAAGCCAGTTCTTGTTTGTTCTTCCTCTTAAAACTCTCAAATGGATAAAAATCAAAGAACCCAGAACCAGGAAACCAAGGAAACGATGATAAAAAGAGCAAAAAGGATTGGAAATTGAAGGGTACCGAGTGGAAGGGTTGCCAATAGGAGGGCATGAAACTTGCATTATTTTTCCCACTCTTAACCTAGCATTTGATATCGGTCGATGCCCACAACGTGCCCTTTCTCAAGATTTCCTTTTTATTTCTCATGGCCATATGGATCATATTGTTAGTTTGTTCCTTTCTCTCTTTCTTTTTCTTGTGTTTCTGTTCTTGCTTTTGGTAGTCTAATTATTGGTTTTCCTCTTTTTGGTAGTCTAATTATTGGTTTTCCTCTTTTTCTTTTATTGGATGCTGAATTGATAATAATGTTAGAAAATCAGGTGATTACTGAAGAAATGTACTCTGCTTAAAGAATTTATTTTTTGAAGGTAGAATTGGAAGTTTCTTCTTATGAATCTCTGTTTTTAGGTACTTCAAATTGTGTAGATGTTTACTTTTTTCTTTTCAATGTGCTATTTTCTTCATGTTGATTCCTACAATACTTGTATATTGGGCTCTCTCCCCTTATTTTTTGTGTATTACTTTTGAATACATTCGTCAACCACGTATATTTAATAGAACCACTTATCGATTAACTCATACATATGAAGGGTGACTAAATTTGTTCATGAAAAACAGCTCTGTTTTAGTTGTTCTGAAATATTCCTTGTTTTGTGCATAATCTGTTTCTTTTTGACACTTTTAGCTCAGTCGAAATGTTTCTAATATGTGCTTGAAGTTGTGTATTCCAAGGGCTTTGGGATGTAGAAAGCGACAATGATGGCCAACAAGAAGGCTGCGTTTTGCGGGTTTATGTTAATGTGGCTTTTAGCAAGAAAACTGTTTGGAAAGGTTTGCCTTTGCTGAATGATGACGAATCTCTTGTTTATATAGCGTGCTCTTTTATCATTTATGTATTTCTTGTGTCGCATCTTTGTATTTTGATTTGCTGAGTTTCTATTTTTATTGACTCCTGTTACAACGACTTTACATTTACGTGTCTCATATTATAGTTGCATCTGTGATGGTACTTCAACAACAATAGAGTGAATAAATGATACAACCTGCAAGCTTGCAATCTATATCCAACCAGAGACAACGACACACAATGAGGAATTGCAATTTATCTACAAAAACTGATAAAATCTAACTGTAATCATTTAGAGCATGAAATTTGCTTCTTTTTCAGTGAGATTTAACCTGTGACAGGTCTCCTCCGAAAGGGTTGTTCTCAAGGATTCTGAAGGGAGAGAAATTGAATCACAACTTATCCCTCTTTCAAATTCCACTTTATGCATAAGAAGTCAATACATCAAAGCATATTTGGGAAAAAAGCCTAGAGAAATAGCTAAATATTGGGTTGCATTTTCAGTTTTAGTACCTCATCTAGGTTTCAGCACTTATATTGTAGCAACTACTAAAGAGACAGGTTGGCATTATTGCTTCATTTTTTTTAATGTGTCAATAAAGTGGAAGATTTTGACTTATGCTTCTAAGTTATTAACAGAATGAACTGTTATTAAATTTTCAGAAGGCCGTAGCCCTACCATCTCAACCATGAATACCTATGAAGCAAGTGAAAGCAATACCATTGAAGTTGGCCAAGGAAGTTTAAAGCTTCTTTACTCAGCAAATGAAGGAAAACTTACTCGTTATGTTAATACCAGAAATTCGGTAAACTATTCTGTCTAATCTTCATTTTGGTTGTCTCTCTCTAATTATAATTATTGGATTTTTTTCGTTTATTTGACTTTTAAATTTCTTTCAGTATTTCATATTTTATTTGGATTCTCTTTATTCTTGTGTTATAAAATAATGTTATTTAAAGCCAGTTAGTCTGTAATCTAATTTCATTGCTGAAGGTTACGGCCTTTGCTGAGCAATCCTATGGTTATTACTCGGGAAATGATGGAACTGATAAAGATCCTCAGGTATTTTTGTTCTTTCATTGAGCTTGTGGTTGGAGAAAAGGTATTATACTATAATATACTAATTGCAAAATACTTAGTTTTATAAAGGCTTCTGGGGCATATGTTTTTCGTCCAAATGGTACATTCTCCATAAAATCTGAAAACCAGGAATCTGTTTTTATTTGAACAAATTTCATGTCTATCAATAATGACCCTTTACAATTCATTTATTATATTATTCAAAAATGAGGATCTGAAGGAAAATGGAGATTTGTTTGTTGCAGACTTCTTTAACTGTTGTGCGGGGTCCCCTGTTGGATGAAGTACATCAACAGCTACATTTTTCAGGTAAATGAAGTCTTTCTATGATCTCTACTGCCTGGGACTCATGCCAGTTTATTATTTTATGTTTGGCCAATTCTTAACTCCTTATTGGCTTATCAATTGGCAGGGAAGATGTGGATTTGGCTATTATCTAGAAAATTTAACCAAGGTTCCAAGATTTGACATGCTTATTCTGTTTCTTTCACCGACAGAATAAAATTATGAAATTATAAATTAATACATAATAAACTTATATTTTGATTTATGAAAAAATTATACATAATCAGTGAAGCTCAGTTCCTTTGTTTGAATTCTTATACTTTAGGTGGATAAGGGTTTCTCTGTACTGCCTGAAAACATTTTGTACTTCAAATAATAATATGCCATATGAAAATAAAATATTTTACCAATAAAATAAAATAAAATAAAAAACAAGAATCGAATATTAAAAAATTCGAACTTAGAAGAAGTTAAATCAAATTGCTTGCAAAAACTCTTCAAGGTCTATCTCTTTTCACCTTCTTAATTAATTGTTAATCTTCTCAATGGCAGCCTACCAAAGAAAATGAAGTTTTGCCAATCAAACTAGGTATGTGTTTTCTTGGTTTTTTATATATATTCTTTTCTTTTGACAAAGAACTTGAGGTTTAATTAAATTTGACTAAGGACTTGGGGTTGAACTAATTTGATTCTTGGTTTTTATTTTATTTTATTTTATTTTATTGGCAAGAAAGATAAAACATTTTATTTATCAAATAATCTAAAAGATTTTGAATTCTTATGCTTTAGGTAGATAAGAGTTGTTTTTTAGTTGTTTTCTTAAATTATTTATGATTATATTAGTTGCAATAATGAAAAAATAATTTCATTTATGTACTAGTAGGTTAAATGGTAAATTCTTTTATATAGCTGCTTTGGCTCGTAAGCTTACCTGGTTATGTGTTAACTTACACAGATTCTAGTTTTTCTTTTTCCGGGAATAGGTAGATCGTTTTACATTAGTCAATTATGTATGCCCTGGGTAGTTTTACCTTAATGATTTTATTTATTTGTAGTCCATTACTTGAAATCAGTTTTTGAGCTGGTTTTCTTATTTTCAGGTCAGCAACACGGATCTTGAAGAAAAAAAAGCTGAAGATCAATGTTCATAGGCCTGTGGGGACAAGGGTTGTCTTTGATGAGGAAGGCAACAAACAGGCTCCACTTGCTATGTTGGCTGACAAGACGAGTGGCGATATACTGCTTGACCAAGGTATACGTTATCCCTTCTGTTGGCCAATGTTGCTATGATTTTTTATTTTTCTTGAAATACCTAAGTGTGGCACCAATGTTTGAATCATGTTTGGACATGATGGGTATAGAGTTATGACCCTTCAGATTCATGGAAAAAATTGGAAAAATTGAATATACCTGTATTGGAAAAATTGAATATATCAATGATCAATTTAATTATTATGGTGTTCTTTTTTCTGTGCCTTAGTTCTCTTTTATCCTATATAAGACATTTCTATATAACGTTAAACAACAGTAGTGCAGCATGTTTCTGTTCTGCTTTTTGCAAATTAATACTATTGTTCCTTGTTAAAAAATTGAATAGTTTAGACAATCATTAGAAAGAATGCCTATTTGTGACACATGGAAGAGCTATGATTGAGATTGTTTGTTAGTATGGTTCAACCTGCTACTAAAGCTGCACATAATTGTTTGTTATATTTATTTTTTGAGCCTTAATGGCTATATATATATTTTATTTTTAACATCTCTGTTATTTACCAAGTTTGTTGGTTTATCTGATCATTTGGTTTTGCATCCTTTAGATATTGAAGGTGTAGTGGAGGATTCAATCTCTTCAAGCTGGAAAAGCCAAGGCTAAGCACTTCTTCAAGTAGAGTGTTATTTAATGTTGCATTCCATGGTCGTATATCTTAGTCGGAACTTGAATTAGGTGTTATTGAAACAGGGTTTTGTAGCTACCTTGTGTACTAGCTTCTTTAATCATGATTGTTAATTATTACGTGTTTTGTAGCTTCTTTTATATTTGGCCGATTTAATATAGATCAGATGAGTTGTGAGGTAGATTGCTCATTTATTTAAACATAATATTTTAATTCTAAATTTAAGTTCATTAATTTTTATATTTGCCTTTAAAGTTAAAATTTCAATAGAAAATTTAATTTAATTAATTTTTTTATCCTTAAAATTATATAGTTTAAAGTTTAAATTTCAAAAATAAAACATAATATAATATTTATTATAGAAATAAATATTATTTAATTAATTTTTTTAAAAATTTATGTTTTTAGCGGCGTTTGTGAAAAGGCGTCGCTAAAAGTCAATCTTATAGCGGCATTTGTAATAGAAGCGCCACTAAAGGTCCTAGTTTTTAACGGCGTTTGTAACAAAAGCGCCGCTAAAGGTCTTGGTCTTTAGCGGCGTTTGTGAGAGAAGCGCCGCTAAAGACTAAAGGTCTTGGTCTTTAGCGACGATTTTGGGAGAAGTGGCGCTAAAGGTTTTGATCTTTAGCGGCGTTTGTGGGAGAAGCGTCGCTAAAGGTCTTGGTCTTTAGCGGCATTTGTGGGAGAAGCGCCGTTAAAGGTCTTGGTCTTTAGCGCCGTTTTTTCTGCAAACGCTGCTAAAGTTAGCGACGCCATCTTTAGCGGCATTTTTTCTGGCGCTTCTCAATACGCCGCTAAAAGCCTGTTTTGGTGTAATGTTTAGGCTTTTTAAAATTATAAACTTACAAATTGATACAATAGTAAAATTGCAGTTTATCCTTTCTAAAAGAAATTATAATTCAATTCTATAGAAAAAAAGTCCTGCATTTTCTGGATTCAGATAGCAACAGAAAAATCAAAACCAAAATGAAAAAGAAGAAGAAGAAGAAGAAGAAGAAGAAGAAGAAGAATCATGCATGCATTGTTGAATATGGAAAAAGAAAACAAATTCATGGGGAGGCAAATTACCTTAAAAAGTGGCAATAGTAGCCAAAAGTGAAAGGTGGTGCACTCTTCCTTCTTTTAGAATTTATTTCGGAAATGGGGGATTTAATGTTTTCTTTTTAGAGCAAACGAGAGAGAAAGATGCAAATAAAATGGAATTATATTTAAGAAAAATGGTGTTATTATATAAATATGCAAATTCCTATTTTCCCAGCACTAGGGTTGCCCCTGGTTTTTCTTTTATATATTAATTTTAGCCCATGGTATTAGGGTCATCAACATTACGTTTCTAAAATTTTACTGATAATATTAATGGTTCAATTTGAATTTGAAGATATACAAGTTTTTATTGAAGCTCGTCAAGCAAGTCCAAGCCTGGAAGTTCCCCAAAAGAAAACCAAATTTATTCAAAAAACTGGAGCCATAATCATTGCCCATGTTTCGTAATTAAACAGTCAAACTGAACCTTGCACCGCCTTGTCTTGATCATAAATGGTCAAAATTCTATAGTTAGCCCCTCTACTTTGCTCAACTTATGGAATTAATCCCTGTAATTTTAGTAAATTTGGTCTTGAATTTTACTGGTTTTTGCAAATCTTGGTCCAATCGTTAACTCTATTAATTTGTGACGTTAACAAGAGTTAACAATTATATTAATGGCACGTTTGGTTGGCATGAATGGCACAACTCTATTCCATTTTTTTTTTGATTGAATGAGTGAAACGGCGGGTAGTATTATGTCCTTATTCCGGCCTCTCACGAAATAGCCATTCAAGACTACCATCAAAGAATAGCCATTCCAGCCTCTCACGGAATAGCCACCAGAGTTTTTTTTCAAAAATATCCCAAACCAAAAACATCATATTAACCACAATTTCAATCGATGGATTATAGCCATGGAAGAAAAATCAAGAAGAAACAGAATTTAAACCCAATCATTAAACCAAACTTTGATTCAATGCTTTCCTACTTCGATTTCATCTGACAATACTATTTTCACAATATCAACACAAGGTCTCCTCCACTCTGCGATGCTCCAAGCGCAATGGCAGGGATTTTAGCTCCAGTAATCAATACATAGAAATTCTCTGGTATCTCAAATTTTCCCTTCCTTTTCTCACCCACCAAACAAGAAGAAGGGGCAAGCTTTTCAACTATATATTCTGTAGAAATGGGATTGCTCAGTAAATTTTATTTACAAAGACTGTTATATACAGCTTATAAGAGAAAGAGAAAAGAATAGAATTTGAGAACTTACATAGGTGTAACAGACTAACTATTATAACTGCTAACTAACTAACAGTTAAATTAGATCTATATTACTAATAGCCCCCCTCAAGCTGGAAAGTGTATGGAAAGCAATCCCAACTTGGACAACATGATCTGAAAGGGAACAACAGCAAGAGCTTTGGTGAAAATATCAGCTAGTTGATCCTTGGAAGAGCAAGGGAGCAGTTTAATAACACCGAATTGCACCTTTTCACAAATGAGATGACAGTCAATTTCTATATGTTTAGTATGTTCATGAAATATGGGATTTGTAGTAATCTGAAGAGCAAAGTTATTATCACAGAATAAATTAGTAGGACCAGAAATAGGTAGGTGCAAATCACACAAAAGAGATCGAAGCCACTGAATTTCACAAGCAGTAGAGGCAAGTGCACGATATTCTGCTTCTGAGGAAGAACGAGACACAGTGGTTTGCTTCTTGGCCTTCCAACTAATAAGGGAGTCACCATAAAACAGACAATAACCAGTCACAGATCGGCATGTCACAGGGCAACCAGCCCAGTCAGAATCACTAAAAGCCTTCAATACAGCTGATGAAGAAGCAAAAAAGAATAGACCAGAAGTAGGGTAGCAATTTAAGTAACGAAGAACATGATAAGCAGCTTGCAGATGTGTGACTGCAGGCTGGTCCAAGAATTGACTCAATTGTTGAATGGCAAAGGCAATATCAGGTTTAGTAGAAACCAGATACAATAGTAGGCCAATAAGTTTCCTAAAAAAGTATTATCAGGAAGTAATTCTGCAGAAGCATCTCAAGGGATTTTTGTAGCCAACAGAGCTTTGAGCAACCTCAAGTCCAAAAAAGTATTTTAAATCACCCAAGTCTTTGATTCTAAATGTAGAATCCAAAAAAGCTTTAACTCTTACTATTTCAACAAGACAATGTTAAACAACTCCCTATTCAAGATGAGGTAATTGTTTGAGAAGAAAAAACTAAACAACTTCAAGAACAAGTGTCATTAAGGAGGTCCACGAGAGAGGAGAAATGCTATTTTCGATGATTATATTGTATTTCTCCAGGAATATGAGGATGACAATAGGATGATGGAAGATGATTAAATCAAATTTCATTAGACCATAAAAATTTCTAATTGTTAAAAGTGGATTGATGCCATGCAAGAAGAGTATAAGTTTATGCAAGACAATAAAGTTTGGGAACTTGTCCCATTACTTGAAGGTGCAAAACCAATTTGTTATAAATGGATATTTAAAACCAAGAGGAATGCAACTGGTAATGTGGAGAGGTATACACATCTTGTAGTTAAATTATATACTTAGAAATAAAACATTGATTTTACAAAGACTTTCCCTCCAGTTTTATCGAAAGACTCTTTTAGAACAATCATGACGTTTGTTGCTTATCTTGATATTGAGTTACATTAGATGGATGTTAAAATTGCGTTTTTCAATGGCGACATTGAAGAAACAATTTATATGGTACAATCAAAAAAGTTTGAGTTGGGAGACCTATAGAATATGGTTCACAAATTAACAAAATCTATTTATGGACTCAAACAAGCTTCCCATCAATGGTACCACAAGTTTTTTCAAGTAATTGTCTCATTCGATTTTGAGATGAATATTGTTGATAATTGCGTGTATCACAAATTCATTGGGAGTAAGTATATATTCATGGTTCTATATGTCGATAACATTTTTCTTGCCACTAATGATATAGGCTTATTGCACGAAACCGAGAGATTTTTATCTAATTATTTTGAGATGAAAGATCTTAGGGATGCCTTTTTTGTTTTAGGAATTCAGATACATCGAGACTGGTCTAGAGGTGATCATGGGCTGGGTCGGGTTCGGGTCGAGCCTAGAAAAAATTTAAGACCCGCTTTCAAGGCCGGGCCAGGCCTGACCCAAAATATGGGCCTGAAAATTTGTCCAAGCCCGGCCCGGGAAAAAATTCCTAAGCCCGAGCCTGGCCCGGCCCGTTTTTTTCTGCCTCATTTGTGTCTGCTGTTTTTCTGCCTCGCTAAATAGCTTGTTTCTACAATAAAACAAAGCAAAAACAAAAAAGATGAGATTAAATGAAGAAGCTAAGCTTGTGATCTCAGCCTTGTAAATTTCATGCTCTATAAAACATAAATCAATTCTCATCCAATAATAATTGAATAGCACAATTTTGCTTTTAATTGTGCTCAGCTACCCTTAATCCTATAACCTCGTATTGAAATACAAAACTCACCTCAGGATAATTTTACGGTAAAGATATACATACATATATATATAAGTTTCTTTCGAAAAATGTAAAAACAAGTTTCCCCGAAAGGCCGGAACATAATGAGTCTTAATAGGTGTTTCCAGATTCCAAAAATCGAATAGATACTTCTGCAAAGGATCAAAGAGAAAAGGAATAATAATTATTTAAGGAATAAAAAAAAGGTTAAGCCTATGGTTTATTTATTTATTTTTGCCTAACCTCAAGTATTATGTAATGAAACTGTTTGATTAGGACTTTGAGCTGGCCTGACATGTTCTTCAGCTATAATATTGAGAATTTAGTACTGTCGTTTGGAAACTAATGGAATCCCTTAATAGTAAAACCTTTAAACATAATTTCATCATACATATAAATTATTTATGTCTATCATGTTTTTTTACATCAGAATGTAAACATAATTAAGAAAAAAAATCATTTTAAGATGAACATTTCAAATGGAATAATTTTTAATATTATTCTCCCTGTTCTGTCTTTCATGTTTACTTATGTTCTTATTCTTTGCATGGTTGTTTGCCTAATAATCAACCACCTTCAAAATAAAATAAAAAAAAAGTATTTTTAATTTACTTTTTTAAGTGAAAGAATAAAGCTGATGGGGCTTTTTAGTTGAAACCCAGAGAGAGCCGTTCAACTTCACATATGGGTCCGGTGATCAAACATTTTCTGGTTCCTTATGTTACAATCGATGAAATCAAATAGTCGAATATCTACTATATATTTTCATGTATAATAATATGGTTTACTATATATTGATATAATTTAGCTCATGTTATAGTATATTTGATTACCCCATTTGGCTCTGACTTGTATATTCCAGATTTAATTCCCCCTAAAGATTCAGTGTCTTAAAATCAAAATCAGAAAACCACCATATATCATCTTATCAAAATACCAATCCTTCCCCAGCAATTACCAAAACATCCCAAACCCTAACCCTAACCACCCAAAAAGGTTCCTCCTTTATCAGGATGAATGATCCAAACAACATCAGTTTATGAATTACAGGCTGAAAATTAAAGCACCCTATTGGTCATATAACAGAGATTAATTAGTTCATCAATCCAAAAATAAAAAAGCAAAAAACATGAAAAATAATTAAACAAATTAACATGCGGAAAAGGTGAGGATTTACAAATACATAGGGGAAATAATTCGAGAACTAACCTGTTTAACAGAATATGAATTTACAGTGTATTGACAGCCTCTAACCTCTGATTCTAACACTGTTGTTTGATGCTTGATTTTGGAATTGGGTGGACGACCGGAGGTGGATCGGTGGAGGTGGATTGGTGGAGATGAAGGTTGATTTTGGAATTAGGAAAAAAAAGGGAGGACGGCACGTGCTTATTGACTTTTGATCGGTGGAAGAGTGGAAGTGAAAAAAAATTTAAATTTAATGTATTTTAAAAATAAAAATAAATATATTTATTATATATTTTGGGCCGAGCCCGAGCCAAAAAAGTTTTACCCGAGGCCCAACTCGTTTTCTAAATGGGCCTCGTTTTTTGCCCAAACCCATATTTTGGGCCTATATTTTTACCTGAACCCTCCCATATTTCGGGCGAGCCGTCAGGTCGAGCTGGGTCGCCCAACCCATGATCACCTCTAGACTGGTCTCTGGATATTCTTGGATTGTCACAAAAGAGCTATATCGATAAAGGACTAAAAAGGTTTAGCATGCAAGGTTGTAGACCAGTTGACACCCCTATTGTTGAAGGAGACTAAATTAATCTTACTCAATACCCAAAAAGTAACCTTGAAATTCAGGAAATGTAAAAGATTCCCTATGAAACAACTGTTGGGAGTCTAATGTATGCTCAAATATGTACGCGTTCAAATATTACGTACATTGTTGGGATGTTAGACAGACATTTAAGCAACTTAGTATAGACCATTGGATAGCAACCAAGAGGGTTATGAGGTATCTTCAGAGAACAAAAGATTACACGCTCATATATCGGAGGACTGATAAGTTAGAAATCATTAGGTATGCAGACTGATTTTGATGCAAGATTGATGCAAAATTTTGTCACTAGGGTGCAATTTGTGACAATAATTGGTAGTCTTATATTCCAATAACAATATAAGCATACCAAAGTCAAAGCACATAGACATTAAGTTCCTAATTGTTAAAGTAAAAGTTCAGAGTGATTAGGTGTCTATAAAGCATATTAGGACAAACTCTATGATTGTAGACCAACTTACTAAGGGACTACACCCAAGGTTTTAAAAGAACACATTGCTCATATGGGTGTCATGTCATTCCAGGATATTCAATTTTAATGGGAGTTTATAATTTATATACTTTTCTATTATAGACACATTTTTTAGCTATTTTAGTTTACGAATATTAATGATATTTTTTGCAAAAATAAAGTTTATTTAGTTTATTCACACTCTATTAACAAATTTGATCTCATTAAGGTTAAGGAGGACCACCTGGAAATAGGCATGTTTGGTTCACATTGCATGTAATTTCCATGCTACACATCCATACTTGTAATTCAAAAATTGTGGCTCTTTCTTTTCTAAAGATGAGATATTAAAAAAGTTACGCATGTGTAATTTGGTTATGCTAATATACGTGATTAGGGAAGAATTTAGTTATAATATATGTAACGAAAGTCACATTGGTTCTATGTTAACATAATTAATGGACGAGATTGTTTAGAATACAATTTAGATATGATAGTAAAATTTTGAGCTCATAATGTTATATAATGACATGTAATTATAGAGTAATCAATATATATGTGGTCCAAGTGGGAGATTATTGGAAAATGTGGACATCACATGTATAATAATAGTAATTATATGTTATTATTTACTATCATAAAAGATTAGCCCAAATTAAAAGTGATCTAAATTGGTTAAGGTTTATTGGGCTTTAGTTATTAAATAAAGTATGAGTCAAATATATATAGATACTCTAGTAACCAATTTCTAATTGATGATAGACTTGTTAGAAATTAAAGTTAATATGCAAAACTTATATATTAGGGTTATTGTCCCCAAATTACACATACGTAACTTTTCTAATATCTCAATTTTAAAAAAGAGAATTACCTTCTCTGAATTACGTGTGCTAATTTGGAAGATTAAAACCATAAAATCCAAAAATCTCAAGAAATCTATAGATTCAAGTATGTTTTTGCATCTAGTTTTGTTCTTAATTTAATCTTGATGATCTGACATAATAGATCCTAGTTTGTTAAGTTTTATATTAAATCTTTTTTTACTATTCTAACAATAGGACTATGATTTTTTATAGTATGTGACCCACTATATTTCGTACTATGGCAAAAATATGATAAATGCCATTATAATATGAGTCAAATTGCATTTTTTTTATTTAAAAAATTGATAAATTAGTCTCACAATGACACATGATGTGCCAAGTATATATTATGCTAACATATATAAACCAATTTTTAACATTAAAAATGAATAAAATTTTTAATAGAAAAATTAGTTTGCTCTTTGATCTAATTCACAAAAACTAATTTACCCATTTTTTTTTTGTAGAAAAATAAAATTCACTTTGACTCAACTAAAGTTATGATAACTTTATCGTGTGCGTTAGTAATAGTCTCTAAATAATATTGATGTGATCTGCCAACGATCCACATGACAAATATACATAAGTCTTCAATGGGACGAGCCATTTTACAGGCAAACCCCTCATTGATCAACATGACAAGAAACTAGGTTATACATAATATAAGGAAAGCCAAGATAGGCTAATATTGGTTTCATTTAAATCATCCTGCATGGACTTAGGTTATGATGTCTTCAACACACATGTTTCTAACAGCCAACAGTTTGGCCAAACCACTATACAACTCATACAATATTTAATAACAGTCTACAAGCTAAATTTAATCTCCATAAACAACTCTTCTCCTCTCATGCAACAAAATTTACTTATTTCATCTCTTTCGTCGCTTCGTCTCCACCTGAAAGAGATCGAAATAAGATGAAAAATAGGACAAAATATATTAATGAAGAAACAATGATGAAAGTAACCAAAACATGATAAAAAGTCCAGTTTTACCGGTATTTAACTGGTTTATCCAGTTTCCCTTTTTTTACAGGTTCACTAATTTTCCGATTCAACTAATATAGTTGAATTGCCAAACCAACCGGTTTCCAACACAAACGATTGAATAGGCTGGTCCAGGATGGTTTTTACAACCATACTGGCATAATATGATTGCCTATACCTCTCTAAGAGACCACCTGCTAATGCACTTAGATTAAATGTTTGGGCACACATGTAGGTGAAAAGAAAAGAATAACTATGTACACTATGATCAATAAAGACCAAAAACCAACAGAAAGCTCATGCATGTGAGTAGGTAGGTTTCAACAGTATATCATGCGATACGCGAGCAGTCAAACCAGATCTATATCGATGAAAACTACAATAGATAATCAGCCAGATATGACCTCCAACATTATATCCGAAAAGGCTATGGCACTTAAACAGAAATATAAGCATTGATTTAGGGAAAAGGGTGAAAATTGATTACCGTCCCCTATGTTCCATGAAAAAAATGAGCTTTTCTATCTATTTACAATGACTAGTACTAACATAGATAACCAACATTAACTTGAGATTTCGAGTGCGCATGGTCCTACATGCTATACATCCCATTATTTTTAGGTAAAACATTTTTGAATTCATTGGCTAACCCAGTTTGGAAGCACTCAATTATAATGGTACCTAATGTAGATCTTGCAAGCTACTACAGAAAACAATAGGCTTGGTGAAACAAACACGCACATAGAGTCAAATACGAAGACACATTCTGTGAGAAAACATGAACTCTTATCACTGTTTTAAAATAACTTAGCTACCGGTTATATGTTAATTGTTATCGAACACAATATGTCAATACCCCTTCCATGTTGCATGTGGTTGATGCATGATTTGCACACGATATGTCAATAACAGTATTTGTTAAAGGGAAAGCTAATTAGTCTAAAAACAGCATTACCTTTTCATCAGAATCAGATACCGGTGATGAATGAAATCCGTTCTGTGATCTTTTGGCATCATCCTCGGTACATTCAAAACACACGAAATGATCCAACATTTTTGCTTCTTCAATTGTCATGTCCACACAAGCAGGATGATACCTCCAAGAATGGTAAGATGAACATTACATCAATCTCAAAAGTTATTGGAGAGGTGGTACAGGGAAACCGTAAAAGGAAATATAGAACACCATACCAGTCCTTGCAGACCTCACATTGTACCATGAGATCATCGGGGTTGTATGGCATCTCACATTTGCAGTACCTTCAAAAACAGAAAAAACCCAGGGACACCAAAGAATCAATGCCATATTTCCTATACCCGAAAATCATATTCCACAAACCAACACATCATGGTACTCACACAGCTACCCGGTCAGGCGTAAAGGCTCCGGTAACAGCTTTATACTCGAATCTACAAAAGTAATCCTCAGCCCCAACATTCTCAAGCTTAGAATAGTTCTTGAAAGAATGAACAATGCACTTCCCTTCAATGGTTTGAGCACTCTGCACATCATAGTGATCAGATAAAAACAGCTCCTTTGCTCCATGGAACTGCCTCCTTCCTCCAAGCGATTCCTCAGGACGATAATACCATCGGACTCGAACCTTCACGTTGTTCCTACTATCAGATTCAATTTTTTCAACCCGTGCCACATACGGAGGCTTACCATTATCCGGAGGACGCATCAAAACACAATCCCCAACTGCAAAAAAAAAAAAAAAAAAAAGATCAAACTTCCACTCTTAGCTATCACAAACTACCTTTCTCATTTTCTTTCTCTGTACAAGCAATTATATTACAATCATCAAATGGTGAGGGAAAATGGGTTACCAACACAAGGATCGACCCCGGACCTAACCCCAATCAATTTGGACTCACACAAGTTTTCCCACTAAACCAATGGCTTGATTGACCACAAACTACATTATTCATAACATCTATCTACACTTATGTGCATAGATTGATGTTAATATACATTTGAGAGAAGATTTGCATAAGCCACCACCTTTACTCTGCCAATAGACTTACATCGTTCAACAAGCAAAATCCAACCACCAAAACAACCCAATGCTAATTATCATATTAGAAAATTTCGAATTGATATGGCACGAAATGACAAGATTCGAAAATTCCCACAATTTTTTTTTCCTTCGAATAAACAATTTGTTTTTAGTGTCGCATATACGTATTCGTAGATGTATACATGTATACATACATATAAATCACTGTACCTCTTACAACTTTGTTAGTGCCTCTGATGGTGAAAGAGTCGAGGTCCTTTTTCCCTGGTTTGGACTTGGGAGCTAAGGAGCCAGGTCTTGTTTTCGCCATGGAAGATAGGGTTTTGAGGTATGAAAGTTCCAATCTTTTTAGCTCAAAATGGGGTAAAGTATGAAGTTTTGAAGAATTAAAAGGAAGGACTGAAAGGAATGGAAACCCTAAGTTCCTTGAACAAGTGAAGTGTAAAGTAATTTTATTTGTTCATTAATAATGTGGATAAATTAAAAGTGCATTTTGGGTGTCTGTAATTTTCTGATTTTTCATATCTGAGTTATTGTCTTTTGTTTTGGCTAATTAGATGGTGCCACGTTCACTTCCATTGCCTTTGCCATTTTTTAACCCCTTTTTTTCTTTTTTCTTTTTCCCATAATAGGAGAAGAACAGTTCAGTCATCAGCGGTAAGGAACAAAGAGGCACCATCAGGTTCAGCACCATGTTTCAACTGGATTAATGCAAAGGACATGATATACAGCTGGAGATTGGCGACACTCAAAGCTGTACGTATAATCCTCGTAGACATCCACAAAAGACATGGTGGTAGTACTCCCAAAAACCAGGAACTACTTGTTCGAATAGTAGAGTTGGCAAACGAGTGACTTCGGACATGCCCCGATCAGGCTATTTTAAATTTTGAATTATTTCGAGTTTATATATATATTTTTTAAATTTAGATCCCTTCAGATTTAGATTTTCTTGAACTTAAGCTTTCTTAAATTAATTTTTGAGCTTAGACTTTATTGAAATTTTTCATTTTTTTTATATTTAGATCAGTTCTGATTAGGTGATTAGACAAATTCAAATATTTTTGATGTTTTATAATGTAAATATTTTTATTTTCAACATAATATTAATTTACTATAAAATTTATATTTTAAAAATTTATTTAGAAAAATATAGTGACTTTTAAATTATCTAAAAAATTATGATAAATTTTATATCTTCAAAAAGTTCAAAACATGTCACATTCATGATCAACTCTATAATATGACATAATATTTTTTAGAAAGAAAAAAAAATCTACCATATTTTTTTAAATAACTTTTTTAAATATAATAGTAATAGTTTTTAGATTATTTAAATTTATTGTTATATTATATATTATATCTATATCATATTAAGTACAGTATAGTGTATTATATTGCATGGTTAAACTATCAAAATAGTTACTTTTGTTTTCCTCATGTTACATTTTATATTTAAAATGTTATGTTTTAGTTACTTACATTATCGTGTTGTAACATTTTAGTCACTGAGCGTTAATTGCCATTAACGTGTAACGGTAAGTTGATGTGGCACGCTAAATCATCATTTCAAATGAAAATTTTAGGTTAAATTATACAATTGGTCCCTATTTTTTTTTAGCAATTTAATTTTTTTTATGTTAAAAGATATGGAAAAGGGAGGAAATAGAGAGAGAAGCAGAAGAGAATGGAAAATAAAGAGGAAAAAAAAGGAAAAGTTAAAAAGAACATAAAAAAATAAATTGCTCAAAACGAAAAAATATGGGGACTAATTGTATAATTTAACCTAAAAATTTTGTTTGAAATTATAATTTAACGTGTTACATTAGCTTACCGTTATACCCTTAACGATAATTAACGGCTCGGTAAATAAAATGTTACAATATGTTAATGTAAGTAGCTAAAACGTACCATTCTAAACATAAGTGAGTAAAATATTAACCTTAAGGAGCTAAAGTGACTATTTTAATAGTTTACCTTATATACATTATCCATCTCATTATAAGATACAATTATAGAAAATTACATTATATCTATTATTTATGCTTAATTAAAAGAATGACATGAATATTAACATTTTGATTATGAATTTGATTAACAATTTAAATCCATATTATTTCAATTGAATTTAGCTAAATATTTAATATGTAAAATAGAAATTAATATCTTACATCTATTATACATATAATATTATAATATTATAATATATACTAAATCATGACATGTTCACAATCTAAGTGAAATATTGAAATAAAATATATTTATTAAGAATTTATAATAAAAAAAGGTGATTGAAGCTTTGATTTAAGCAGTAAAATTGAAAGTTATTAAGGGCAAAGTTCCAAATCTCACATATGAATTTTTATTAATTTTATATAAAATTGTAAAAAGGTAAAAATATAATCGTAATAAAATAACTTACTTCAAAAATATGGGTGATACTTAGATGATATATTAATATTTATATATTATTATATATCATTATATCATGCAATATTATATCATATGCTACAATCTAATATACAAATAGTTATTTTAAACTATAATCTAATTGAATTAAAAGATAGAATTAACCTCTTCTCAAAAACAAAAAAAAGAAGATTGAATTAGTTTAGTTGACTAAAAAGAAATTAAAACCCCCCATTAAACTAATTGATCACTCTAATATTAAATGAATCGACTTCTAATTAAATCGGTCATACCATTACTAATTCAAAACTTAATCGATTTCTCAACTCACATTATACTTAGAATTTACCATTAAATTGCAACTCTCACTTCTTAAATTAGTTCATGTTAAGTCTCTCGACTTCATAATACTTGACAAGATTAAATCACATCGTGCAGTGTATAAATTTGTGTCATTTACTTTTGATCTAAGTTTTAGTACAACTTAAGTTGAATGATTTAACTCAAGTAATATGCATAATCATCTAATTAAAAGGATTCCTATCGTATTCTTATATTTTAAACCATATTCACTCCACCATGGATTTGAACAAAAACATCATTTCATTATAATTCATGAGTTCATACATATTTAAACACAAATTAAAGATTAGAGAGAGAAAGTTTTATCTAAAATAAAGAAAATTTTTTTCTAAACTTTGAATTTATGCAAAACTCAACTCAATACAAGCTCCCACTTGTAAGGTTCAGCTTGTAGAGAGGTTCAAATATGAAAAACAAACTAAAAAGGGCTTAGAAATTACAAGAATAGAAAGAAATTACAAAAATTTAAAATGCAATTACAAAGAAAGATTAAATCCTAAAAGACATTACAAGTAAAATTGAGAGAAAACCAAAAACTAAGCTTAAACTCGTTTAGCATTGTTGGAAAAATAAGTTAACAATTAGTATTTATAGGCTTGGTTTTGGAGTGGCAAATTTCCTCTTTTTCGCTTCATTAACATGTCTCCAACAAGGCAACATTACGACATTTGTTCCTCAATGTCACAACGTTGCACTAAATTTCTAAATGTTGCCTTTGAAATAACCATTTCAGGATGATGGTTACCACTATCAAAAGTCATGGCATTGCCCAGCCTACGTCGTATGTTGTCCTCAATGTTGGTTGCCTTGCTCCCTTATTTGCTCCAATGTTGCAACGTTGAGTCCACTATGTCTCAACGTCGCCCTCGATATTTGATGATTTTATTGCCAAAAACATGGTAGTTCGTGACGATGCAATGTCGCAACGTAGGATTCGAAGTTGCCAAAGCCACATCCATTTTGTACTCCTTCATGCAAAGCAAAATCAAATTTTTAGTCAATTCACTAAACATAAAAATTAATTAATATTTATACCAATTCCTACGATTTAACCTAATTACCAAAAACAATAAAATGACCTTAAAACTCATCATTTTACTTCAAAATAATGCAAAACTAAATATAAAAAGCTCAAAATAATATCACAAATTAGCACTCATCAACTCCTCACTCTTGAACTTTTACTTGTCTTTAAAAAAAAAAAGACTAAACAACAAATGTGCAAAAAGACTACGGTTAGTAAACAAATTCTATCATTTAGGACAATCCAATCTAATATAAAGTACATTGACAACAAGCTTATTGGTGATATGGAATTGGTATACTAATGCTAAAGTTCAATATGTTAATAAGAGTGATACATGTATAAATAGGGTTAAATTTTTTAAATTAAATTCATTGAAATTGTTTCTCAAGTTTGAAAGATCAATTAATTTGTAAAATATTTTTAAATAGGATTTAAATATAATTTTTTTTTACAAATTAAAAAGTTATCTCTTAACTTCGCAATACATTTAAAAGCGTATTACTTCGAGTTTATTATGACTTTAAATGCATCATCTCCTAAGATTTTGTGGCTAACACAACGAGGCTTATACTCGTGTTTCTTTCCAATATTTCCTTAAAAATGATGGGCTCAAGTCAGTGTTTTCTTGGTATTGTTCGACTTTCAATCATATGTTGGTACCATTTTCTTAATACGTAACTCTTTTATTTTCAATGTACAAGAAACTTTATCTTTCTTTTTTCTTTGACGGTAAGAATTTACATATCAATATAAATTATCTTATTATCTTTTCTGAAAGAAGAATCTGCCCAAAAATAATTAGTAACTTTTAGCGAATATAAAGCTTTCTGTTGTGAGGAGAATGTGCAAGTCCACCATTTTCACTGATTATCACTAATCACATAAAAAATCAGTATTATATGTAAGTTGTGAGTTTAATTCTTATATTTTAATTAGATCAATTTTTTTTATATATAGTATTAGTGGTAGGAGATAAGAGTAACATGGTTTGAACTCGTGCTGAACGGGTGTCTAATAATAACTTTAACCACCACTCCATTCAAATTAAGACATTAGATCAATTTTAGTACTTATATTTTTTGAATTTTAAAATTTCAGTCATGATACAAATTTCATCAATTAAATTAGGTTACACTTTGCTATAGCATTGTACTACATGTAAATTTTAGTTTTAATTCATGTTCTCCAATTTATTTATTTTTAATCTCTACGCTTTTTAAAATTTTAAAATTTCTAATTTCACATCAAATAATAATCATTAATCTCATTAATTAAAATAACATAATTTTCTGCCGATTAAGTCTTAACTTAATTGGTATGGACATTGTTATCAATACTAGTAGACATGAATTCAAGTGCAAATAGGAAATAAGAATAGTATTATACATGTAATTATATATATGTCACATAAGATTTTAAAAATAGTGCAATTTAACTTAATGAATTTAACGACGGTACATTTAGACTAAATCTTTAAAATTTTAAAAAATATAATAAAAAATGAAAAAAAAAACAATTAGAGTATAGAAATTATACGCATAACTTGACCTAATAACATAGAAAAACAATATACATTTGTTATTACATTATAATTGGACTTACTTTGAAACTGTTAAAAATCAAAGAAAAAAAATGAAAACATTATTAACATACTCAAATTAAGACTAAAGTATCATACACGCTTAGCAAGACACTTGCAAACTGTTAAACCATATTGAATAAACTGACTGATCTTGAATGAATACAAGCTTATACATCATGTGTACTTATATACAGATCAAGAGAGGTTTAACTGCTGGATAAACCTCTAATCTAACAGACTAACCACGTGATGGTTATGCCTCTGATATTCTCCCCATTTCTCAGCTTTCTAAAACTTTTATTGATCACATGATTTCTTCTTGAGAAACAACTTTAAGCCTGTGTCTAAATCGAGTGAAGAGAGATGTGGTCAATGGTTGTGTCAGAATGTCTACTACCTGTTCTGCTGCTGGAACATAGTTAACCTCCAGCTTTCCACTTGCCACTTTATCTCGTACAAAATGCATTTGTAGTTCCACATGCTTAGATCGTGCATGAAACACCGGATTGCTTGACATAGCTACCGCCCTAGATTTATCGCACTATATTATTGGTGTCCCTGCGGTTTCAACTTGAAGTTCTTCCAATAAAGACTGAATCCAGCTCAAATCAGAAACAGCATTAGCAATACTTCTATACTCTGGTTCAGTAGTAGATAGGGCCAGTACAGGCTGTGTTTTAGAACTCCAGCCAATCGGATTTCCTCCAAAATAAACAACTTGTCCTGATGTTGATTTTCTGTCATCAACACTACTTCCCCAATCGGCATTGGCATAAGCAACTAGTTTCAATTGCTGTGAAGATTGAAATATGACTCCATGATCTACAGTGCCTTAAAGGTACCTCAAAATTCTCTTCACAGTAGACCACTGCATATCCCTTGGTTGATTCATAAGTTGACTTGCCTTGTTCACACAGTAAGTAATATCTGGTCTAGTAGTACTCGAATATTTTAGTTGACTGGTTGCAATCCATTGCCTACACCTATGACATCTTCGTTAAAGCTTGTCTCCTGTAGTTGATTCCTTTTCGAATCCAGGTAGTTTATACATGAACAATTCTTCCATTAGATCTCCATTTAAAAATACCTTATTGATGTCCACTTGTTTGAGTTTCCATTTGTTTCTTAAGGCAAGCGTCAACACAACCCTTACAGTACAATCTTTAATAACAGGGTTCTAGTTTCCTTGTAATCATGTCCTGCACTTTGAGAGTAGCCCTAGGCTACTAATCTAGCTTTATATCTGGCTATGCTTCCATCTGGCTTCCTATTTATCTTGAAGAGCCATTTGCAGCCTACTAGTATTCTTCATTCAGGTAATTGTTGAAGAGTCCATGTACCTTGTTTTCAAATCTTGCATTTCATCCTCTATAGCTTCTTTCCAATGTGAGTGAAGTAAAGCTTGATGGGATAAGCTTTAGGTCTGAGTACACCTGCTTTAGATCGAGTAACCATGGAGTTAGTATTAAGTGTCTGAGTTAAACTATGATTTTCTAACCTTGTAAGTAGATTTGATGCCTCAACATCACCGTTTTCTTCATTTGCACAAGATTCTAAAGACACAAGAGTCACTTGTGTGTTTCCATCATGTGTTGCCAACTAAGCAAGTGGTGTAGGCATCTAGAAATCTTCATCATGTGTTGATGACCCAGTAGATAATTGAGTAAAGTTATTGGGTATCGGAGAAGACTATTGCAAGATGATCATTCATACAACAATCTCTTCAAGAATGGTGAACTCACAGCACAAGGCGAACACATATGGAGGACTAAACATGGCAAACCCTTCATGTTTGGTGAACCCTTTGAGATTAGTAAGCTACCTCAAATGAATAGTAAATTGTGAAGTCATTACTTTGGCGAAGTAAAATGTGAACTGGGGTCTAGGAAAAGATGCAAGCTATCTGAAGCTAAACCATAAAGGTACGAAGCAATTGGATTTAAAGATTTTGCGTGCAAGTTATGTTTTCCATGTTTTAGAAGATTTAGTATTTATTAGCATTAAATATTTGATGTTTATTAGTATAAAATCTTTGTTGTTTCTTTCCATATTTATGAGCTTTTTCTTATTATAAATACCCTTATTACATTGTTCAAATAAGAGTGTGAAATATACAAAAATTTAGCAGAAAATTTTGTTGCTAAAATTCTTGTTTCTTCTCTGCAATTCTTTCTTAGTGTCGAAATTCCAACAATTGGTATTAGAACTACCTTCTTAAGGGTCGTTGTTGTTCTTTCTATGTTATACATAGCTTCCGCAAGCTTTTCATGACCTTCACTATTTGTTTTTAATGGTGAAAACTATCATATATGGGTTGTTAAGATGAAGACTTACCTGTAAGCTTATGACTTGTGGGAGATTGTGAATATTGATATCAAGCTTGCACCATTAAGGGATAACGCTACAATCACACAAATCAAGCACTACAGTGACGAGCGAGCTAAAAGATATAAGGCGATGTCTTGTATACAAAATGACATCTTGGATGTCATATTCACACGCATTATGGCCTGCAAAACCCAATAATAAGTGTGGAATAAGCTAAAAGAAGAGTTTCAAGGTTCTGAAAATGGAGGCTGGAATAGTGAAACAGTACGCAGACAGGATTATGATAGTAGTTAACAACATCAAGTTACTTGGGGAAGAGTTCTCAGACAGCAGGGTTGTTGAAAAGGTCATAACAACATTTCCTGAGAGGTATGGATCTAATATTTCCTCACTTGAAGACTCAAGGGACCTCTCAACGATCTCTCTTTTAGAATTGATAAATGCACTGTATGCTCAAGAGCAAAGAAGAGCATCAAGGCGAGTGGAACATGCAAAAGAATTAACGGAAATCGAGTCCCGATTGAACCTTAAAAATTCTTAAGATGCAAATGACATGTCATTAAGGATTTCATGTTTCGGGTGTTGGCCTTAAATGTCCTACCGGTGGCTGAAGTCTTGCATTTATTACAGATTCTCCATAGCTCATGTGAGAAGTATCGTGTATCTTACATTTTGACCCACAACTCGTGTGAGTAGGCCCATTTCACAACTCGTGTGAGCATATATATATATGAACACTATATGTGAGCTCTCCCGAGTATCCAATGTAATTCTAGATGGTTCAACAGGTAAGAAAAGTAAAGGAAATGGTAAGTATGCAAATGCTATGAAACATGACATTATGGTAACATTGGTGATGTAAAATGTTATGTTTATACATGGTAGATCACATATCTTATGGTTGATTTCATATATATATGAACAACTATACTAACTTGTGAGTTTTGATGATGTTGTATAGGCTCATATGAAGCTTATGGCATTGGTTTTGGTTTATGCTTAATCTATGAATTGTATTATAGAAATGGTAAGTTATGTTTAAGGTTTATACGAGCTTACTAAGCACTTGTTGCTTACATAATTTCTTTTCTTTGTTTTATAGATCATCGGAAGCTCGATCTGGTTGGAAGCTCGTCGGAGACCTATCACACTATCCAACAGCCAATTCAGTAGTTTTTAAGTATTTTGGCTAAGGTTTATAATGGCATGTATAGGGTGTTTTGTAATGGTATTTTGATAAATCTGTTAAGGTTGTTTTGGCATGTACAAGTTTTAAAAGTTATGTTCGTTTGGTACCATTTGATGCCATGTCAATTTATGTTATTTTGGTTACCTTATTGTGCATGTTTATAAGGCTCTTTATGGTATGTTTTGAATGGTTTGAAAATGGTTACAAGTGGTATGTTTTGGTAACTAGTTGGAATAGGTTAGCATGTATGAAATGGTACAATATTGACATGTTTTTATAGTAGTTGTTTTGGTATTTTGTGTTGCCTTTGAATGGCATATGGGTTAGGTGAATTAGGTTGTTTGAATTGGCACAATTGTGTGTATTTGAATGATGTTTTAGTCCCTTTAAAGTGTGCACAAATGGATTGGGTAGTTATGCATGAAATGGTGGGTTGATTTTAGGTAAATTTTGGGTTCACGCGGCTTGGGGCACAGGCATGTGACACAGCCGTGTGAGGCACACGGCCTAGCGACACGACCATGTGTCATCTAAGGATTTCTTAGGGTTCAAGTCAGTGAGTTACACAACCTAACGTACGGCCTGGCACACAAGCTTGTGGGGCAACTCAAAGAGTTACATGGCCTAGCACACGAGCATGTGATATGGCCGTGTGACCCTACTCAGTGAGTTACACGAGTGAGGACACGGGCTGGGACATGACTGTGTGTCCCTTGTTTGAATGTTACATGGCCTGGGGTGATCCCACACGACCGTGTAACCCCTGTTTCCAATTTTTGCAACTTTTTCCTAAACTTTCCCATTGTTTAAAATTAGTCCCGAATTGTTTCTAAGCTATTTTTAGAGCCTCGAGGGCTCGATTTAGGGATGAAATGTATGAGAATGAATAGTTTATGATGTATTTAAATTATTGAATTTTATGATGCTTAAATGTTTTTGATTGTACGGTAATGCTCCGTAACCCTAATCCAGCGAAGGAAACAGGTTAGGGGTGTTCCATTTTCCATTATTCCAACCTTCAAACAACGATATTTTATTGTCAAACACTAAGCTTGGATACCATATTAAGCGAGCTTGAAGCTTGATAAACAAGAAATATTAAAATGTAAAAGATGTATCAAAACAAAAAAATAAGAAACTATATTGAATAAATTGACTGATCTTTAATAAATACAAGCTTATACATCATATGTACTTATATAAAAATCGAGAGAGGATTAACTGCTGGATAAATCTATAAGTCGAGACTTGCTCTGGTCACATGCATTCTTAGGTTCAATTACTAAGATAACAAGTCTAAGTCAGCCTTTGATGTGGCCTTAAGCTTAGTTGTTTAAGTCGACCTTTGATCCTTGTTTGGAGAGGCTATGCACCCCAAGCACACAAAGAAGATCTTTAGAAAAGCTTTGCACTCCTACACAAGAACACAAAGAAGAGCTTTAGAGAATATAAGAAAAGAGAGGATAATTCTAGAATATAACTTGTGTATAAATAAGAGAGGAAACATTCACTTATATAAGAAAGCCTTTCTGATCCTGTTGGGGATCGACCCGATTAAGCAATGAACAAGTAAAAATAACGTAAGAAATTGAAAAATTGTACACACAAATTTAATGTGGAAAAACCCCTCCAAATAAGATAAAAAACTATGGGCAAAAATAATTATATTATAATGGAAAAAGTACAAAGAGTACAAAAGATGGAGATAAAAACTAAAATCCAAAAACCCAAAAATAAAGAACCATTAAAACGTAAACACAAAATTCTCTAGAAGTGTTATGAGTTCTAATCTTTAATGTGTGTATATTTTAAGGTTGTAAAATAGCCTATTTATAGGCTAAATTCATAGGTCAAATGATAATAAAATAATCTAGACTAATCAGAGTTTGATTGAAACAAATATACAAAGTTTAACTAGAAGATTATTTCTCAGATTTGATTGAAATAGGGGTCATACTCAACAAATCTCCACCTTGACTCATATTTCCACAATGCCATCTTTGCCAAAGCTCGCCATGGGCCTATCTTAAGCTATGTAGGGAATTAACTGAGTCGAATCTGTGCTTAGAAACTGAAAAAATTCTAACCTTCAACTTGTACACTGCCAAATTAAAACTAACCGGGTCTGATTTTCATGAACATAGTGCCTTAACTTTTCAAAACCTACATCTAAAAGAGAACCTCTCTTCAATAAAACGGTCATACATTTTTCCCTCCTATGACCAAGTTGCCTTCGCTCTAAACGAGTTGACTTCGACTGCATAACGAACGAGGGACGTCTGATTTCACCAGTCATTATAGAACTTTCCAGAATATAAAGATTGTCAGTCTTTTTACATTTTAACAAAACAAGACCTCCATGAGATACCTTAATGCCACTCGACTCCATGTTGATTCTGCATCATTTCGAGTCTAAAATATTAAAGGAGATGAGATCATTTCGTAAATCAGATACATACCTGACATCTGAGAGTGTCCTAATCGTCCTATCGTGCATCCTAATTTTAACAGTACCAATACCAATTACTTTACTGGATGAATCATTTCCCATGCGCACAACTCCACCTTCAACCGAATTGTATGTGGAGAACCATTCTCTATTGGGACACATGTGGAAAGAACAACCTAAATCTAGGATCCACTTGGACGTAAGCTTAAAGTTATTGCTCGTTGACACTAACAACAAATCATTACCGATTTCATCGGCCAAATTAGCACTAGCTACATCTTCCTCGTTACTCTCAGCAACTCTTTTATTTCGCAGTTTATAACAATCTGCTTTAATGTGACCTAACTTTTTACAATAGCGACACCTTTTGTCTCACTTCTTTGATGCTACCAAAATGGAAGCTTGCCTATCTGCCTTGCTATTCAAACCAAACTCATTGTCGAGTTTGTCTCTATTCAACAAATGACCCTTCACATCTTCGAACGAGAGTTTTTCTCTGCCATAAATCAGAGCCTCCCTGAAAGACTTTTATGAAAGGGGTAAATAGCACAATAATAGCATAGCTTGATCTTTATCGTCAAACTGAACCTCAGCGTTCTTTAAATCATTTAAAAGTGTAATGAATTGATTGATGTGATCTCTAAGAAGCTCACCTTCGTTCATGCTAAACAAAAATAGGCGTTGTTTCAACGCTAAATGATTAGCCAGAGACTTAGTCGCATAAAGAGTTTCTAACCTTTTCCACAAGGCGGATGAGGTCTTCTCTATCAATACCTCCTGCAATACCGTATTTGCGAGGCACAACTAAATTGTAGACAAGGCCTTTTCATCAAGCTCTTCTCATTCTGTTTGATTTAGATTCTTAGGCTTTTTCCCGATAACAACCTTTTTCAGGTTGGTTTGAATTAGATTTGCCATCATCCGAACTTGCCACAGATTGAAATTTGTAACACCATCGAACTTCTCAATTTCAAACCTTGTTGCTGTCATCTCTAAATGGGCTGATCTACGAAAATTGAACTAGCTCCGATACCACTTGTTGGGGATTGAACCGATTAAACAACGAACAAGTAAAAATAACGAAAGAAATTAAAAAATTAAACACACAAATTTAACGTGGAAAAACCCCTCCAAAGAGGATAAAAAACTATGAGTAAAGATAATTATACTATAATGACAAAAGAACAAAGAGTACAAAAGATGGAGATAAAAACTAAACCCCAAAAATTCGAAAACAAAGAACCCTCAAAACGTAAACACAAAATTCTCTAAAAGTGTTATGAGTTCTAATATTTAATGGGTGCATATTTTAAGGTTGTAAAAGAGCCTATTTATAGGCTAAATTCATAGGTCAAATAAAAAAATAATAATCTAGACTAATTAGAGTTTGATTAAAACAAATAAACAAAATTTAACTGAAAGATTATTTCTCAAATTTGTTTGAAATAG
Source organism: Gossypium hirsutum (assembly GCF_007990345.1). Lineage (NCBI taxonomy): Eukaryota > Viridiplantae > Streptophyta > Magnoliopsida > Malvales > Malvaceae > Gossypium > Gossypium hirsutum. Next base: position 33,108,547 of record NC_053445.1, on the reverse strand, counting down.
GAGTCATACTCAACAAATCCAATGGTTACTATTAATCTCAATGGACGGTTAGATCTATCCTTTAGAAATTTCTCAACTACCCTATTAAATGTTATATAAGTGTGGATAGTTCTAAAACTTTCAGAATCTCATACACATTTTCTACAAGGTCTGGTCCTTTCTTTGAATTTCTAAAGTTATCTGGGACATTCCAACAACTTTGTGATTCGATTTTCTTGCTCTCGCATTGTTCTAAACTTGATCTAGTGCTTCAGGTAGCTTTACTCACGGACAGATCGTGACACAAACACCAACTAGAATAAACTATGATGAATAATCTATACTTTGATGATAAAAGAAATTTAAAAGCAATAAGTGAATCGATGAGATCGTGAAATTGTTGGCAAAAGATTAGACTCCAATCCTTGAAAGCCAAAGTTTATATTGATTGATTCTGACTTTCTGAATTAATGCAATCTTATATCTGAAAAAGCTAAATCAAGAAAAGAAAAGTTGAATTCTATTGATGAAAAAATAGTCTAAGCTCATAAATATATGCAGCACCAAGTCCAAGTTAGACAGAGTAAGGAAATTTCCCTTCTTTTTTTTTTGTTAGATTCTGATATTAGACCTTGTATCTTGTGTAAGTTGTAGATTTTGTACCTACTCTTTAATTAGATCAATTTTAGTCCTTTAACTTATCGAATTGATTAATTTTAGTCCCTGTACTTTTTCATTTTTGAAGTTGTAATCTTGATCAAATGGTAATAGTTAAATATGTTTCGATAAATTCTACTATTACTCTTGTATTATGCATAAAGTTATAGGCCTTGATCCATGTTCTCCAACTAGATCATTGTTATCACTACATTTTTTAAATTTTAGAATTTCAATCTTAATGCAAACAACAATCTTTAAATCTATTAACTATTTTTTTTAATAACATGTGAAAATAATAAGTTGACATTGCATTATATATACGAATTAGGACATGGCATTATATATTTGCCTAATCGATTTTTGAAAACAGCATAACTTAATGAATTTAGTAGCTACCATTTGACGAGGACTAATATTTTAAATTTTGAAATGTATAAAGATGGAAAATGACCCAATTAAAGTACCAAGGACCAAATAGACAACTTAAGCATTGTACATGTACTAATAGCAGAATTTAACTTTTTTTTTTTTGGTCTCAAGAAAGAAAAAGAGAAATGTGTATTCCAAATCTGGTTCACTAATAATACATGTTTGATGCTTTAATGGAGTGAAAGCATAAAACATGGAGTGAAAGATAAGTGTGTGCGTGTTTATTCATTTAGAATTCATGTTTATAGATATTTACGTATCACATCAACCTAACAGAAAACCAGGAGCATAGATATAGTGATGCGAAGGTGAGGAAGAGGGAATGGAATCTAAATTTTAGTTCATGGTGGTCAAGAAAGAACTGCCCTCCTTGATGAGCACGAAAACGCTCCCGCCGTCTCTTGAAATCCGCAGGTCTTCATCAAGGTATGTGGTAAGTAACCATGATTCCGAATTGCTGTTTGATAATGAGAACTTCAACGGTGGTCGGCTCGAAATCGTCTTTGCAACAGTGGAAGCCGTGTCTTGTACAGAGTTGAGCAAGCCTTTGATAGGAGCTAGATCGATATTTTGTCCCATAAATTCCACATTTTCGGGTAAGACTATGGAGTCCGTCAGCTGGGGAGTTCCGATTATGCCTTCCTGAAACTTGATCTGCATTCAACAAAATGAAACAAGACAGTTTCAAGTTACATCCAGATCTTTAATTTTTTAATGCATTTGGTGACATTCGAAAAGGAAAAATGAGAATGAAAAATTGTTTAGTATGATAGGGTTCGATTACATTCCAAATGCTGGCAGTTGGAGACAGACATAAACAACATACCTGCACTCGCCTGGGACTTCGGACCTCGAACTTTGCGCTTGCACTAATAGAACTCGAGGCTAACGGCCCCGAGAATTGGACAGAGTTCTGCACAGTTAAACTTTCAGCATCTATGGTCTGTGATATTTCCTCCACTTTTACTAATCGCAATTGACCCCTTGACAACAGCGGAAACAGACCGGTGAAAGACGTGTACCTGTGCCACAAAACAGTGTATCAAATATCAACACGCATTAGAATCTCATGAAATAAATAAGATACTTAGTGATAAAGCTAGCATCATTAATCATTTGTAAGAGGAATATATACATATTTCCCAAGTGTACTTCATGGTTGCTCCCAAGCAGCACCCTGAGAAATGCCACAAGAAAAACCAAGCTAGTTTGGCGAAAGCAATTACTACCGAGTAGCAGCAGCGGTTCATTTAAGAAGCATCAGATATGCCCCGAGCTTTCTCTTTATTTAGTTTCACCGAGTTCAATGTTACTCACGATAACTATCTTTCGGCTACTTCTTTTTCGAGTATAAAGAACAGTGAAGGGTACATCCAGAAAAAATAACATCTGCATTAAGTTGGCCTACGTGATAAGAGTGTCTTACAATACTTGTGATTTATAAACAACTTGCAATACCGAGAAAACTAACAATTTTACGAACCAGATCATTATATATTCTTTTAGCAGGTTTGTTTACTTATTTAATCAAGGCCAAATTTATTGAATGCTAGAAAGAAACCGAACCTAATAGACCAAGAGATTATCAACTTACCATAGCCTATTTTCAGTTACTGCAAGGGCTTATAAGGTCACAGAGTGCTGCATAGAGTTCATAATATCAATAAAACAATCCATAGCAAACACTTTGCCTTCAACAACAACGATGATCAACCATGCTATAGGCCTGACCAAAATTGATTCAATTAAGAATAAAAAATTAAAATTTAAACTTAAATAGTTCAAGTTTTCAAATCAAATCAAATAAACAGCTCAAATTTTCATGGTGGGTGAGGCAAGTGGTATCTATTCTTAGCCACAAATGTCATATGAGAGCATGTGGTTAAACTCCACCAAGAGCAAAGGCTCATGTGTTCTTATCAGGTGAGACGGTACTACTCTATGAATCTTTCGAGGCTTTTCACGGAATTGAAAGATAAAATCCGGATAAAACCGAGCACGAGCAGACACCGGAAACAATACCAACCACCGTTGAGGGGTCTATTGACTCCCAACCAACGACCTTCAAAAACTTCAACAGCGAGTTTGACATCCCCTCAATACTCACAATAGCTTTAAGTAGGCGGTGTTTTAAGGCTCTAAACTACACATGTATGATTCTAAAAACCAAACTCAATAAAAAAAAGTTAAAATAGACAGATAACTTACGCGAGAATCCATTTGCCATTGAGCAAAGGCAAAGAATCAGTTGGTGCTGGAGTTGGATTCTTAGCCTCAAGCAGAGTTATAAGCTCTACAATCTCAGCTCTCGTCTCACTACTAGCTTTCCACCCACGATCAGTCCCATAAAACGAATCCACTAATGCTTTCTTCAAGCTCTCGATTTCACCCACTTCTTCTTTAGGCTTCTCCTCCTCTGCCTCGGCCTCGGCCACGATCACTCCACCGCTCTCTGTTTCTGGATCCTCCATCACCTCCTCCTCCTTGTCTGGGCTCCCCTCGTCATCGTCTGCAGCAAAAATTTGGAAACCGGGTCTTGACCGGATTGATTTTCTGGTCAAAAAGTGAGATACACTGCTTGAATTCTGGGTTCGTTTGATAGAGTTGAGAAGTAGAATTGAAGGCTTTGAAGTGGACTGAAGATGTTTTGGAGTTGTTAAGAAAGTCTTGCATGGAAAGTTATTGAGTTGAAAAATCGTAGCCATGGTTGTTCTGGTTTTGAAGTTGTAAAAGTCACAGCAAAAAAGCAGGGGAGATTTAATATTTGTATGAATGAAAATGTGTTATTTGCAATTTAATCCCCAACTTATAGGCTAAATTTTATGTATGCCCTTAAACTTCAAAATGTTTACATTAAATTATTAAATTCTCAAACTTCGGATCAAACCCTTTTATTAGGTGGACCGTTAGTTCTGATATTAAATGCAAGTTTAAATCCAACATGGTTAAAAATATTTACTATCACTAGATTATGACATATTACCTGGATGGACAACTTTATGTAAAAAATTATATTTACAAAAAAAATTAAAAACAAATAAGATTTTAATTAAAATGGTAAAATTAGGGTTTTAAAATTATAACTCTAATATTTTAGTCCCATTATACGGGTAATTATTACATTTATTCTAGGTTGATTCTTATAGATTTTATATAAAATACAAAAACATTGTTATAGTAATGTTTGAAACTTTATAATAAAACGAGTTTTTATTTAATTTTCAATTGAATTGATGTTGTGATACTAATTCAATCAAAAAAATTATAAATATATATTTAAAAAAAACCATATCAAATCTAATTTAGTATTTAATGTTAAAGTTAATGGCTAGACTTACTGAAAATTTTGAATAAAACAACACTTTAGTTGGCAAGACTTGGAGTAACAGTTTTGGTTTTTATCTAGCGTCTAGATGACTTGAGTTTCTTTGAATATTATAAATATAAAAAGAAAAAAAAAATTTAGATTGAATATTCAATTGAAACGTTTTGAATTTCCACTATAATTAAGGGATTTCTGATGTAATAAAACATATAAAATTTGGAGAAGGATGAAAACAAGAAACAAAGGGTTGATCCCAATGGAGTAGTCGGAAATATTGGTAAATGACAATTATATCCAGGAATTTATTATTGTTGTTTTGCATAGACTAGAGTAAAGTCGCCATTGAAATTGTCTAACCTGGATGGGCATGTTATTGGCATGCACAAGAACTATTTCAAGTTTCTAATGCTAAAAGATCGTCCACGTTGTACGCAGTTCCACTGTTTTCAACTTTGTTTTGTCCCAAACGTTATTTAATTTGTCTTGTTCGAAAATCGTAAGCAGTACTTAAAATTGTTGGTAATGAAAAAATGACTGTTACAATATAGTAGTTGGAACTTGATCATTATATTATGATCGTTGGAATCTCTTCGTTACAATATAGTAGTTGGAACTTGATCATTATAATGTGACCGTTGGAATCTTTTCGTTACAATATAGTTGTTGGAATCTAATTATTACAATATAAGTAATGAATTTTTTGAATCATTTTGCCCCTTTGAGAATCCTATAAATAAGAGATCATTGCTTCTCTCATTCTTCTCATTTCTCTCATTCCTCTGTTCTCTAGAACTCTGGCATTTTACTAAAATTACATTAGAGGAAAATTTTGTCTAGGAGATTTCATTTTAAGCGAGACTGTTTGTGACCTCTCCAACCTTTCTTAAGAATTGAACCTAGTGTGATTTTTCTAGCAAAGTTTTTTCAACCAGCTTTAAAGTTTTGTTTTTATCTTATTTCTCGATTCCTCAGAGAATGGCTAATACCAATTGTGTTCCACCTTTCTTATTCGGATGTACGAATATTGAAGTTCTGTGTTAACCTTGGGGGGCAACGTCCACTACACGATTACACTAATCAGGGCAAATTCACTTCTAAGGCAGTGGTTCTTCCACGGCACAGTGATTCTTTCTTTTATTTATGCTTGGTTTATTTTCAAGTTAGTGCTAAAAATTTTGTTTTGCAGTCGTATTTTTCAAACAATTTAGAAGCAAATTCATACTACTGTTTAAAACATGTCCGCCATAATGAACAAATTCACTCCTGATCTCTCCAAGCTCGAGCCTCTTGGAAAAACTAACTATCGTCGCTACTTTCAAAAGATGGTAATATTTTTTGAACAACTTGAAGTTGACTACGTTTTCTTCAATCCACCTATCACCGAAAAAGCTGAAGATTCAACCACCATTTTCAGAGACTCGGACATCGATGCTACGACAAAAGACAAATTTGACAAAGAAAACAAAATGGTAAGGGGTCACATGTTATCCTACATGGTGAACCACCTCTTCTACCTATTTGTCAAAAATAAGTCGGCCAAGTCCATCTAGATACCTTGGAAAAGAAGTATGGAGCTGATGGTGCTAGAATCAAGAAGTATGTCGTTGGAGAATGAATCAAATTTTAGATGACTGATGATAAGCCAATAATGGATCAAGCACAAGTCTATGAGAAGTTAGTTTCTAACATCCTAGATGAAGGGATAAAGATGTGTGAGATTCTCCAAGCAAACATCCTAATTGAAAAGCTGTCGAAATCCTGGTCCGACTACCACAATCTCCTGAAGCGTATAAAATGAGACATTTCTTTGAAGGAACTGGTTAGAAATATGAAGATTGAGAAGGCCAATTGTCTTAAAGATAAGGATTTAGTTACTTCAAGTCAATTTCCTTTAAAAGCTAATCTTGTGGAATTTGGTTTTAGTCTCAAGTTTAATAAGTTTAAAAACACTAGAAATTCAAAGAATGTAGTAAAAGTCCAGAACAAGAAGACTGCCAACTTCAAGAAACCAGGGAAGCATAAAAATCTAACAATCCTGTGAATTGCTATGTGTATGAAAAAGCTGGACACAAAGCATATCAATGCTATTAACGCTCTAACCACCAGAATAAAAACAAACCACAAGCACATCTGGTTGAAAATCCAGATGCGGTAATAGCCATTGTGGTTTCCGAAGTAAACCTGATCAAGAATAATGTCGAGTGCATTGTAGACACAAGCACCTCCAAACACTTCTATGCCAACAGAGAAATGTTCACCGAGTTTGAAAGTGTAGTTGAAGTTGAACAACTCTACATGGATAACTCTAGCAGTTCAGAAGTACTCGTACAAGCAAGATCTTACTTAAACTTACTTCTGGCAAAACATTAGCGTTAAATAATGTTCTTTATACACCTGCCCTGTGTAGAAATTTAATTAATGGTGGATTACTAAATAAGGCAGACATTAATTTAGTCTTTAAATCCGATAAACTTGTACTTTCCCACAATGGAGATTATGTTGGGAAAGGTTATCAAAGTGGAGATTTATTTTTTATTGAGACTATGTTTAATAATAATTCTACCACTTCTGCTTATATTGTTGAATCTACTCCCTAATCTAGAAAATAGTTGCTTTAATAAATGTGAAATTTGTCTTGAAGCCAAGAATGCTAGACCTTCCTTAAAAACTCTCACAGGTAAGACGACTAAACTTTTAGAGTTAGTTTATACTGATCTAGTGGAACGATGGAAATGTACAAGTGTACACAATCACAACAAGTAATAAAGTGACAAGTAAATGTCGAATTATCGTACCCACAAGGACTATTTAAGAAAAATTATTTATGTAATGAAATTCAAACACTTTGGTGATTAAAAATATTTTGATTTTGAGGAAGTGATTAAAAACTAAAATTTAACTAAGTACAATAAAATAAAATAAAAATAAAAGTTTCAATGCACGATTTCAAAAGATGATTTTAATCAATATGACATAATTGTGTTAGATTAATTACATTTCTTAACTTAATATTACTAAAACAATGTTCATGTTGTTTCGAATAAATTAATGGCAACTTGGTAATTTGTTAACTATAGCACATACAGACTTACAAAATTAACTAATCACTTGAACATATTACAATGTCAATTCAAACAATTAATCAATTTTAATAAGCAAGTAAAAGATTGAGTGAAGTAACAATATATACCTACATTGAAACAGTTTAATCACAATAATCTTGCAAGTTATGCAAGGCTAATGTACCGTTTAATACTGTCACTAATTTAACCCTCAGCTACCTTAGAAGATTAAACATGCATTGGTTAAGTATAATTACAATTTCAATACGATTAATAATTAATTCATTAGTTACCTTACAATTGTAATGCAAGAATAACATAATCACAGTTTTACTTAATCAAACAATTTACCAAGACCTCTAACAACACAAACATAATTTTAATAACTTAAGTGGACGAAATGCAATCAATCTAAACAAAATGCAATCAATTTAACACGAATTAAATTTAAGTCATGTTAATTAAATAAAGAAGGTCAACATAACAAGTATTCATAGACATGTTTATAACAACAACAATAAAAAGTTAAAAGATAGGAAACTAGAATCAAATCTGGTGTTTCTTCGAAGCTTGACTAGTTTGCTCTGCTCCTCTTTCTCGGCTCATTTTTGTTGAACCGATGCTTCTACAAGCACTTGAATGCTGATACCAATGGTGGTTGAAGGGCTCTTTTCCAAGAGGGAAATCAGTAAGGGAATGGAAGGAAAAAATGGCAAAGTAAGGTTTGGAAGAGAGAAAATGAGAGAGAAGTGTGGAATGAAGGTGTGAGAGGTGTGTTGAAATGAGTAGAAAAGAGGGTATTTATAGGTGGGATTGGCTGCTAAATCTAGCAAAAAATCAGCAGCCATAGACCCCTTTGGCCGACCACACAAGTGGCAGGTTTGAAGGTTTCATGCTAAATTTAGCTTGGGGTGAATATTTAAAAGCACAGAAAGTGAAGGGATTTGAATGCAATTTCAAGAAAACTTCAAGGGATGATTTGCAAGCCAAATAATCAGCTAATTTGAGCTGATTGGGTTAGCATGTTGGATGGTTTTGGGTAGCCTGTTTGCTAGGTTGGATCAGTTTTTCGGTTCAGCACAATTGGGTCTCCTTTCATAATTTAATTAATAATTATGATTTAACCCAAAATAAATTGGATTAAAATAAAAAAATTAATTATATTATGTATTAATATTCATCATTTGGACCATCTTATGCTAAAAAATTAGTTTGCCTCAATGCTTTAGAAATCGCTTCCCGGTTTTGAACTTCTAGTAGTGTTTGTCGAGCCAATTTTCACCCTTTGTGTAAATTTGTCAAAAATAAATTAAAAATTATGAAAATTTATTATAAAATTAATTAAAATTAATTATGATAATAATTTAAGTACAATTTAATTATTTTATAATTATATTACATTTTTCGACAAGAAGTACACCGAAATTGCATGAATTTGAATTAAAAAGGGCATGAAAAACTATATATATTTTTGTGTTTCCACACCCCCAAACTTAATTCATTGCTCGTCCCGAGTAATGCACAATTTGAAAAGAATTTCTTGGAAACACTTTTGAAAAATTCCTTCAAAAAACATTCTTCCCAAAATTATGAATTTTGTATACTTATGATCAAGAATAAAAATTTTGAGATTTATGCTACTTAAGTATACATATCGTTCTAACTAATCACAATTATTATTATGATAGAAAAAATAGACTAAATGCTTTATCAATAAAAACATGTTAAATCCCTACCAATTTGATTTTATTACCTTATTTAAGATTAAGCTGCAATCATCAAGTTTAATTTATGCCATCATATAATGAACATATCAATTTCTCTTCACTAATGTAGGTAGCACAGAAACTTGAATCAATAGGTATTTTAAATAGGTTGTAATGTGGCTAGGCTAGGGTAGGTAAAAGATAGATAAATTTAGTCTAAAAACCCTAGACTTAGCTTGAATCGGACCTTCGGAATAATTACCTTTAATACATCAACTTATTTTGCTCTCACATGCTTTTTTGTACATCTTTTTCTTTCGAGTGCATATGCTCTTCTTTTTTTTTTTAACACGAGCATTTTTTTGTATGTACTACAATTTTGTTGAGCATTTGATACTTCTTTTCAACTCACCCAAACTTATTTTTAGAGAATGTTCTGAATAGTATTGAGTCTAGTGTTTGGAATAATTTAAAAATAATTCAGAGAAAAGTGATGGCTAAATATTGTAAAGGTTCAAATAAAATTAGGCCATATAGTCTCAAAGTTGTTTTTCAATGGATAAAAATTTATTAAGGTTGGCTTGAAAGACTCAAACGGTCCAAACAAAAGTTTGCCTAAATCATTTGCAACATTCCATGTTTCCTAGGATTTCGCCTCAAGAAATTACTAAGTCAATTCTAGAGACTTAAACTTTCATACATGCCTAGCTTTCCTAAGGAACTAAAAATTTTATGGTATGATTTACATACTTTATTAAGAGTATATTTATGTCATAATTTAGCTAACATACAATTATTGAAATAATAGAACTTTATTCATACTGAAGTTTAGCATACTTAACAAAATTTCAACTTCTTGAAGAAAATATAACCTGACCATAATTAAAACAAAAATTTATTCTGAGAGGAAATAATTTCAATTTTTCGGTCCCCTTACTTAAGAAGAACAATGTTCTCATTGTTAGAAGTGAATAGATACTATACACCAAGTAGGATTCTAGAAAAAAGGAGGTAGGTCAATGTGACTGCTTAAGTACCAAGCTCTCTCTAGATCCAATCATAGACATTTACAAATCTATTGCCACACTTCTTACTTTGCAACTTGTTCATTTTTATTTATGATTTCCACATTTTATTTTATTATGTGAGAAATAAAAATCCTAATAGAATCTAATCCCAAAACATTAAATAAACTAGGAAAGGAAATAAAATAAAGTCAAGATCCCCCCATTTTTATTTATTTGTAGATCCCTCAGAATATGACTCGTCTTTTGCTCCATTATCTTTGTTTTTGCATGAATATCTTCGTTCCCTCTTCGATATTGGACTCTATGGTTCAAATAAAAAATCTGGAAACTCAGGCACAAAAATAAATGGGTCATTGAATATTTTCATAAGAGCGCGTCTCATTAAGTCATCTCGTATTTTTTAATATCTCTGGTAAGCTTGTTGTTGCCACTGCATATGTTGCATTATGTCCATCAACTTTGACAAATCATCTTGATTATCTCTAGTAAACTTCTCATTGAGGCGATTGAGTTTTGAATGTTGAGGTTGCCATGTCAAGTTCAATTATTGGTTCCGTTGGTTCTGCCTTATCAGGGATTTTAGCTGACTGCATTGGTTCGATCTCTGTGGGATCTTCATCTTATTCTTCTTCTTCGGGACCCTCTCTCTCTTCAACTCATTGTTCTAGAACAAAATCCCCAGTTATTCAATAGAGGTCCCAATCTTTGATTGTCCCCTGGCTATAATCTGTCTTCTTTACGTTTCCAAGAATTTTATCTTTCAAGCACAAAACTATTATCGTAAAGGGGAAGTATGCTGGGCCAGAATGTCTAACGGTACAATTTCGCATTTCTCTCAGAATGATTTTTCCCACATCAATGATCTTTGTAGTTAAAATTGAGTATAACAAGACCATTCGCTCTAATGAAATTGTTGTCCCATGTGAGATAGGCATAAGGCTGAATCGAATGAAATAGAACCATACATTTGCTAATGGTGTCAAATATTCTCTATGACATGTATGAGTTCCATGCTTTGACACAATCCATTTAGAACTCGAAACTGTAAGTTCCTTGAGAATTTTTTACAGTTTTTCAGCCTCAATATTTTTCATCAAGTAAGAATATTCATCGTCTTCAAAATCAGGAAATTCAAAGAATTCATTCATAGCGTTTGAGCTTATTCGTACCTTGATTCCTCAGACAGAAACTTCTATTAATTCACTTGTGGTAAAATTTGCATAAAATTCATGAATTAACTCTTCTTCTGCACTAGGTCGTTTCTCACAAAACAACTCCCAATTAAGAGCTTTAACAATTTGTCGAATGCGCGCCATGGAATCAATGTAGTTGCTTTTTTTCAGCGTAAAGCCTTTTTCTTGGTACATTTGTTGATTCTTGAAAATGCGATCGTATCTTGCTTTGGCTACTTCATAGTGAAATTTCTTTCGTGATCCTTCAATTTGGACAGAGGCATGAGTTCTTTTGCAAGGCATGATTAACCTGAACATAAGATGGAAACAATATTTCTCAAAAATTCAATTTGTATAAAATATTAATAATTTAATAAATTGAAAAATTAATTAACTAAATAAATTTAAAATTTAGGAGAAAAATTCTCTTACCACCGTTGTATAAAAATTAAGTACTTAATAAATAAAATTAGAAGCAAAATATTTTGATTGAGGGTTGGTTGGAAGGGTTGGTGGCTAAATGTGGTGGAACTGTGATGCAAGGGTAACCAGGGCCTTGAATTTTATGGCTAAGGTGTGCACAACTTGAAGAAAAGAACTGCAGCAGCGCGCAAGGCAAGCGTGAGGCGCGGCAGTGTTGGCATGAGCGAGCTGGAGTTGGAAGAAGTAGTGGCGTGCGAGGGGTAGTAAGGTTGATGCGCAAGCAGGTGTGCGAGGGAGCAGCAGGGCCTAGTGCGAACAGCAGCAGCAACGTCCAAGGCAGGGGCGTCAAGTGTGAGCAATGGCCGTGTATAGTTGTTTGCCGAATGGGAGCTGCTGGGCGGTGTTATGATTGGAGGTTGGGAGCTGCGACACTAGGTGAGGGTTAGGGTGATTGGTTAAGGTGATGTGAATGGTGGAGAAGGTTGGTAGAATTTATAGTGAATGGAGGAAGGAATTCAATTAGAACTCTTAAAACAATTTAATAATAAAATATTTTTAAGTCCCAATTCCATACAAAGTTAATAACAATTAATAATTAATATGATGTATATTAAAATATTATTTACTGTTAAGTCATTGAAATTAAAACTATTAAATAAAATATGATCAAATTTAAACTAATCCTAATTCTATGCAAAGTTGATAATAATTAATATATATTATAATAAATATAATTATATATTAGTTATTATCATTTTATTTATTAAAAATTAAATTAAAAATTTTTATTTTAGCTATCATTTAAAAATGTTTACAAAAAGAGACAGCTAATTTCAATATTTATAAAAAGAACAACCAAATTTTACAAATAATTCAATTAAGTACCCAGACTTAAAGAAAATTTGAAAATTGAGTTGTAATTAAAACTTGGATCAAAATTGACCATTTTATTTGAAAAACTAAAGATTTATTTTGCCATTTAGAGAATAATTTCTTGGAAGATTATGTTAAAATCAATTCCCAGGAAAGATTGGAGGGGTCACAAGAGTAACTACTTAAGTTCCAATCTCCTAGACAGAATTTATTTAAACATATTAATCCCGAAAATATACCCTAAATCATTTATTTAAAAAGAGAGCGAGAAAAATTAAATATCTGATAAAATGAACGAGATTTTATCCTGCTTAATTTTATCCCACTAGTAATGTTTTAAACGATGAGCATTGACTCGAAAATTACCTCCATTACCTTGAAGTTCGAAAACTCCATATGGAAAAACTTGGTGAATCGTAAATAGACCGGACTGGAAAGAACCTTAATCTAGAATTGAATAACAAGACTTGCTGACCTGCTTCAAATTCTCGAACTCGAATGTGCTTGTCATGCCATCTTTTAAGTCTTTTCTTTAAAAGTTTGGCATTCTCATATAAGAACATTCGGAACTCTTCTAACTAATTGAGTTGAAGCATTCATTTCTCTTTAGCAAGCTTAAGATCCAAGTTGAGTTGTTGGAGAGCCCAGTAAGCTTTGTGTTCTAACTCCAAGGGCAGATGGCAGGCTTTCCCAAAAACCAACCTATAGGGTGACACCCTTAAAGGTGTTTTGTATATTTTCCTGTAGGCCCATAAAGCATCGTCCAATCTTTTGGGCCAATCTCGTCGGTTCGGGCAAACTGCCTTCTCAAGTATGCATTTTATCTCTTTGTTTGCCAGTTCAGCTTGCCCATTCATCTACGAATGGTAAGCTGTGGCAACCTTGTGCTTCACTCCATGTTTGTCGAGTAACCATTTCAACCATCTGTTCACAAAGTGGGACCCCTCATCACTGATGATGGCCTTAGGAGTTCCAAACCTTGTGAAAACATGTTTCTGCAAGAACTTCATCACAACCTTGATATCGTTCGTCGAATATGCCTTGGCCTCAACCCACTTGGACACGTAGTCTACTGCTACCAATATGTACTTGTGACCGAAAGACGGAGGGAAAGGATTAAGGAAGTCAATACCCCAAACATCAAATAAATTTACCTCAATGATGTTTGTCCAGGGCATATCATTTCTGTTGGTGATATTTCCAACCCTTTGGCATCGATCACAACTTTTTACGTAAGCATACGCATCTTTAAATAGTGTTGCCCAAAAGAATCCTGCTTGCAATAACTTAGCCGTAGTGCATGTACCTCCGAAGTGTCCCCCACTCAGAGCTGTGTGGAAATGATGTAAAATATTATGTACTTCATCTTCTGCCTCGCATCTCCTGATCATTTGATCCACACACTTTCTGAACAAGTATGATTCTTCTTAGAAATAGCACTTCACATCATGAAAACACTTTTTCTTTTGTTGATATGTCTTATCAACTGGCATCAAACCACAAGCTAAACATTTAGCAAAGTCAGCAAACCAAGGGGTATTATCGACATGATTTACCTTAAGTATGTACTCATCTGGAAATGTATCCTGAATAGGTATAAGTGGAGAATTTCCTTCTTACGGCTCCAATCTAGATAAGTGGTCTGCTACTTGATTTTACCCATTTTCGATCTTTCATTTCTAGATTGAATTCTTGGAGTAGAAGTACCCATCGGATTAATCTCAGCTTGGCATCCTTCTTGGCAAGTAAATACTTAATTTCCGAATGATCTGTATAGACAGTCACTTTGGTACCTACAAGATAAGATTGAAACTTGTCAAAAGCAAACACAATAGCAAGTAACTCTTTCTCTACTACCGTATAATTCAATTGAGCTCCCGTCAAAGTCCAACTTGCATAGTAGATAGGACGAAAAAAATTGTTCATTCGCTGGCCCATCAACACTCCTATCGCGAAGTCACTTACGTCACACATCAGTTCAAATGGCAAATCCCAGTCCGATGTGACAATGATTGGTGCCAAAACTAACCGACTCTTCAAATCATTGAAAGCTCTTAAGCACTCCTCATCAAATTTGAACATTGTGTCATTCTCTAATAATTTTCATAAGGGTTTAGCAATTTTGGAGAAGTCCTTGATAAATCTCCTATAGAAACCGGTGTGGCCTAAAAAGTTCCTAACACCCTTTACAGATGTTGGAGGTGGGAGTTTCTCAATAACATCTACCTTTTCTTTATCTACCTCGATTCCATGTCTTATTATCCGATGCCCTATAGCAATACCTTCTCGTACCATGAAATGACACTTTTTCCAGTTGAGTACGAGGTTTGTTTCTTCGCACTGCCTTAGTACCTTTGTAACACCCCTAACCCATATTCGTTGCCAGATTAAGGTCACGAGGTATTACCGAACTCAAATACAGATACGAACATTTATGCAAGTCATATTTATATATATATATAAAGCATATAGCTTTGATGTTATATATAAAACATATATATATAAAGCATAAATATATGAATATTACTAATACAAATCAATACCTCAGAAAATTTACTCGAATCCATACCATGAATATAATCACATTTTCAATTAACTAGACATGTCTCAAAGCTATTCAATATATACACATACTTTACAAAACATATTACTCGAATCATATGCACAACAACATCTCAATAATATTCGAAGTACTTAATATAATTTAAACACTTTAGTTCATTGTTCCAAACATGCTTATACACGGCTTAAAGTCCAAAAGCAATTGCGAAATTAACCACTCTATAATATGATCAAGCATCTTTCATAAAATAAATAAATAAATTTTTATTTCTCATTTAACCGCAACTATATGAACCATCCAAACAAAATTTACGTACATTTAATGCCATTTATTCATTCCTCAAATCGGCTAACTATTACCATGAGTAGACCATACCTAATTCATGCACAATTCAACTAACTAATATTAGCCAACAATCCATACATTAGCAACCATGACATATAAGCACATATACATAGTTTCAAGTTACCTATCTATAACTGAATTTGCAAGTACATCAATTTATATCACAAAAATGCACCTATTTTCTCACTACCATTTTGTACGCATATGACCATAACAACTTGAATCATATTGTACACTTATAACATCTAATTTATACCTAATTCACATGCTTAAGATACATACACATAACCAAACCCATACCATATATTCGGCCATCACATCCAATCTCTAAAATAATTCATGCCATTTTTTTTATCTTGAGTTGTACCTAAAATTCAATCATTAAACCTCTCTTTTTGTCATTTAGATCCAAAATAAAACAATCAACCAAACCGTTATAGAACATGTCCATTTCTTACAATTAGCAACCGAATTTTTTGCATAATTAAAATTCATCAAATACATATCTATTATTACTTCAATGTTAAGTTAAGTTATACGACTATCCACCATTCAAAATTGTTCCACATCTCATACTTTCAAAAATTAGCTAATTATCAAACCAACTATGTAACCTACTTACCATTTCTTCATGCCGAATTATAACCAACATTTCAAAACATATATACCAATCACATACTTTCAAATTAGATTCAAATTCTAACCGTATATACACAAACTTTAATATTCTATTCAAGCTATATAACTAAATATCTCACATATATATACCATGAAATATACTTTCCAATTAAACTATTATCATAACCGAACACACATAAGTATTAAAATCAAGATTAAGCCATTTTAACATGGCTAAATATAGACACACTTCATGACTACACAAAACAAATGCTAGCCTATACATGCCATATGTTCAAAGTTTCGAGCTTTCAAAATACCGAGATAGAGATCGATAGTGTGACGGACTTCCTTGACGATCCCTGAGCTCGTAACTAGCTTCCAAAATCTATAAAATAATGAATGAACAAACACACAGTAAGCTTAAATAGCTTAGTAAGTTGTAAGCACATAGTTTTCAAAGAACACATATAAATTATACAAGTAGCCTAAATTCTACTAATCTTGTACACATACATATATACTCATATTTTTGTGATTAATTCATCTTATCATGTTATACATAACACTTACCTTTACTTTCAACTTCGTATAACTCAAACATACCTGAATTGCTTAATTCAAACCCACATTCAGTTTTGCCATATAAT
Source organism: Gossypium hirsutum (assembly GCF_007990345.1). Classification (NCBI taxonomy): domain Eukaryota; kingdom Viridiplantae; phylum Streptophyta; class Magnoliopsida; order Malvales; family Malvaceae; genus Gossypium; species Gossypium hirsutum. The sequence goes on along the minus strand of NC_053445.1, from coordinate 33,091,714 downwards.
TTCCCGTTATACCATTCCAATTCAAAGAAAAGATACTCAGACAGCTCAAAAAGCTCGTACAATGCCAACATCCCAGACGTGGTCTTACATGTAATCAAATAACGATGCCACTGTCCCAGACAGGGTCTTACACGTGATCATATACGACGCCAATGTCCCAAACATTGTCTTACACGTAAATCTCAAATCAATGCCAACGTCCCAGACGTTGTCTTACACGATATCACATTTTAGCATTCCTGTGGTTCATAAGTCTTTCGAATGTCGTAAATCAATCAAATTAAACTCGTAATTAATCATCCGATGTTAAATACAATTCGGCATTATAGTGTACATTCATACATTTTGATTCTACTATGTATAAAATAAATACATTAAATTCAACATCAATTATTCACTCACAAACTTACCTTGGACGAAGACAAACGGATGGAATCAACTACTCGATCACTTTCGACTTCCCCCGTTCTAATTCTGTTTTCTTTTGTTCTTGATCTAGATAATTTCAAATTTAGCTATTTAATAACACATTTCATTCAATTTAAACCACAAACACATAATTTGGGTAATTTTCACTTTAGCCCCTAAAATTCACATTTTTTACAATTTAGTCTCTATTTCATAAAATCACAAAATACACAAAATTCATCAAAACCATGCCTTAGCCGAATCTTCCTAGGGTCCCTAGCAGCACATTTATTTAATTTATTTCACATTTAAGCCCTTAAATTTTCTAAATTGACAAATAAATCCCTAATTTAGATTTTTATCAAAAATCACTTAATTAAACATGATAATCAAACATCAAAGATTTATTTTCCATCATCAAACAACAAAAACCACAAGCTATCATCAATGGAAAATCTCAAATTCCTCATCAATACCAAAAATTAAAGCATGGGCTAACTAAAACACGAAGCAACTATCTCAAAAACATAAAAATTATCAAAAATCGATCAACTAACATACCTTACTCAAAGATAGCAATGGTCGAACCCTAGCTTGCTTATTTTCTTTCTTTTTCTTTCAAGTTTCGGTAATAAGGATGAATGAATCATCCAATAACATGTTTTATTTTATTTTATTACATATTACTTTACTTTTTACTATTTTAACCTTAAGTATTTAATTATAAACTTTATAATGGTTGTCCAAATTTGTCCATGCATAATTCTAATGGATAAATTACAACATAAGGGTCCACATAATAAAAGCCATAGCAATATAGCACTTTAACAATTAGCAAATCCCTTTTGCATTTTACGCGATTAAGTCATTTTAACAAATTGAGCACACAAATGATAAAATTTTCACACGAAACTTTCACACATATTAATTCACATGTTGTAGACTCCAAAAATACTATTAATATATTTTTTTACTTGGATTCGTTGTCCCAAAACCACTGTTCTGACTAGGGTCTAAACCGGGCTGTTACGACCTTGGCTAGATTGGCAAGGCAATCATCATATGTGTCTCCAAACACTAAAAAACCATCCATAAACACTTCCAAATACTTCTCAATCATGTTAGTAAAAATAGACATCATACATCTTTGAAATGTAGTAGGTGCATTATATAAACCAAATGGCATATGCCTAAATGCAAAGGTACCATATGGGCACGTGAATGTTGTTTTGTGTTGGTTCTCCAGCGCTATTGAAATATGATTATACCCTAAGTATCCATCTAGAAAATAGTAATAGTCTCGCCCCACGAGTCTATCGAGCATTTGATCCAAGAACAACAAAGGGAAGTGATATTTCCTAATTGTTTTGTTCAACTTCCGGTAATCAATGCAAATTCTCCATCCTGTAACCGTTCTAGTTGGTATCAACTCATTGTTTTCATTCTCTATGAACATGATACCTCATTTCTTTTGCACACACTAGACTAGACTTACCCATAAACTATCTGAGATGGGATCAATTATACCCGTATCTAACCACTTAATGATTTCTTTCATTACCACGTCCTTCATGATGGGGTTCAATATTCATTGTCCATCAATCGTCCCTTTCTTGCAATCTTCTAGGATGATCTTGTGTATGCATACAGACGGACTAATGCCACGAATATTGGTTATGGTCCATCCGATAACCTTATTGAATTATTTCAACACCAGGATAAGTTTCTCTTATTGCTGTTTAGTCAGCTCTGCTGAAACAATCACAGGCAAAGTAGAAATGTTACCTACATAAACATATTTTAAATCTGATGGAAGTACCTTCAGTTCTAATTTAGGTGGCTCCTCAATTAAGGCTTTTGGTTGGGTATAATCCCTACTTCCTAACTCCAAAGACTCAAAGCAGGATTGCGAATTAAATCCCCTTTGATTAGCTTCTAGTAAAGCTAACTATTCCTCTCCCTGCTCATCACTTGGAGGGTCTGACATCAAAATTTTCTCCAATAGGTCCTCAAAAAAGTTGAGTTCTTTTTCTATGACTAATTCCTCTAACTCGGATACTGCAGAACAATCATCAATTGTGTTAGGAAATCGCATAAACTTAAAAAATTAAAAGTTGGGTCCTTCTAATTGCTATGAAAGGCCTTTCTATGATGATTAACACCTCTTTATCTGCTTCAAAGTTTAGATTAACAAAGTTAGCATGAAAAATAAATTTATCTACACGTACCAATATGTAACCGTAGTAGGTCTAACTTGAAGTGTAACCAATAAGTGTACCAATATGAAAAATAAATTGACACCTCTTTATCTAGATGCGCTAAAAATCGATCTACTAATTGAAGTGTAACCGTAGTAGGTCTAACTTCACCTATCCCTAACTTCCTAAATATGGACATGGGCATCAAGTTGATGCTCGCACCTAAATCACATAGTGCCTTACCACAATACATTGCTTTAATGTTGCAAGGTATGGTAAAACATCCAAGATCCTTCAACTTTAGGGGTAGTTTGTCTTGAAGATATGAACTGCATTCCTTCATCAAGGCTATTTTCTCAAATTCTCCCAGTCTTCATTTCTTGGATAGGATATCCTTCATGAATTTGATGTATTTTGGCACTGTTCAAATGCTTCTACCAACGGGATGTCGATATGAAGTTGCTTGAGTACGTCTAGGAACTTTTTGAACTAGACTTCCTACTTCTACTTCTGAAGTATTTGAGGGTAGGGTGGTGGAGAATTCTTTACTAAAACTGGTTGATTCGTCTTCTATGATAATTTTGTATCTATCGAAGTTGTCAGTTTATCAGAATTGACTGGTTTGGAAATTACCTTATCGGGTTTTGCAGATTCTGGTTCTAGTGAAGCTAGAATTTCAACACTTGGTTGAACTTCCACTAAATCTTGAGCATCAGCTGGCTCCTTTTCAACTTCAATAGTGTTGGACTCTAATGTCTTTCCTCTCCTCAATATCAATACTTTCAAATTCTCTTTCCTTGGATTTCTTGGATTCTCCGTATCATTATGCAAAGCACCTTGTGGACAGTTTCTGAGTTCAGTGGCAAGCTGGCCCATTTGGTTTTCCAAGTTTTTCAATGTGGCTGCTTGGCTTTGGATTAAGGCGTCATTTTTGGCTATGTATGCCTTCAAAAGGTTTTCCAAGCCATTGGAAGATTCAGCTTAAGGTTGCTTCTATACTTGTTGGGTAAAAAGAGGTGGTTGGTTCGGTCTAGGTTGGGCATAAGTGTTACTGGGTCCAGCCCCTTGGTTACTCCAAGAGAAATTAAAGTAGTTTCGCCAATATAGGTTATAGAAATTGGATTAGTCCTTGTCTTTATCTGTTCTGGTTCTAACTACCCATGCAATACATGGATTTTAGGTTTGATGGACATTCTTCGAACAAATGTCCTTCCCCACAATAAACACAGGCTATATTTTCAAATTGATTAGAGGTTGAGTTGTAAAATTATTAAACCCATTAGTAGTAAAGTTTTTAAGCATCAATGATATTGAGGATGCCTGAGATACAACTGAAGTGAGAGTGTCCACTTTATGTATTCTAGCTACTCATCTTCCTAACGCTGCTCGATTGGTTAGCCAATGATAATTGTTGTTGGCAATCCTTTCAATGATTTCATAAGCCTTGTTATAAGACTTAGAAAGGAGAGCACCATTAGCAGAACCGTCCACTACCATTCTCGTGTGAGCATCAAGACTATTATAGAATGTCTCAAGTTGAATTCAATATGGGATTTCATGATGAGGGCACTTCCGTAATAATTCTTTTTACCTTTCTTATGCCTCATACAAGGACTCGTCATCCATTTGTTGGAAAGTAGTGATCTTGTTCCTCAACTTAGCATTCTTGCTAGGCAGGAAATTCTTCATGAGGAATCGTTCTGCTAACTATTGCCATGTGGTAATAGAATGTAGTGGCAATGAGTTCAACCAGGCTCGAGCTCTGTCGCTCAGTGAATATAGGAACAAATTTAATCGTGCTGCATCTTCGGGTACTCTAAGAAACTAAAAGGAATCACTCACCTCCATAAACAATCTTAAGTGAAGATGAGGATCTTCGGTAGGCATTCCACTCAATTAACCTACTGTCTGAAACATTTGGAACATAATTGGCTTCAACTCGAATTGTTGTGCCTCGATTTTGGGTCTCGTAATACCCGAATTAAGATCATGAAACATTGGAACAACATACTGTCTAAGAGCTTTATCCCTATCATCAGCAATAAGGATAGGATTTTGAGCAGGGTTTGCTCTGTTTCCTTGATTCAAATTTTCGTAGTTCATCTCTTTGGTCCTTCTCTGAACTGCTTGTCTTCTTCATTTTCGAAAAGTTCTTTCAATCTAAAGGTCTAGAGGGAGTAAATTGATAATTTGGTTAATACTTATAAACACTTGAAACAAACACAGAAAAATTAATTAAGTTAAAATTGAACAGAAAAATAAACAAAAATGCAAAATTAACAATTTCACAAATAATGACTTTTAAAACAGTCTTTGACAATGACGTAAAAAACTTAGAACGATGGAAATGTGCAAGTGTACACAATTGCAACAAGTAATAAAGTGACAAGTAAATGTCGAGTTATCGTACCCACAATGACTATTTAAGAAAATTATTTATGAAATGAAATTCAAACACTTTGGTGATTAAAAATATTTTGATTTTAAGGAATTAATTAAAAACTAAAATTTAACTAAGTAAAATAAAAATAAATAAAAATGAATGTTCCAATACACAATTTCAAAAGATGATTTTAATCAAGATGACATAATTGTGTTAGATTAATTACATTTCTTAACTTAATAATACTAAAACAATGTTCATGTTGTTACGAATAAATTCATGGCAACTTGGTAATTTGTTAACTATAGCACATACAGACTTGCAAAATTAACTAATTTCTTGAACATATTACTATGTCGATTCAAACAATTAATCAATTTTAACAAGCAAGTAAAAGATTAAGTGAAGTAACAATATATACCTACCTTGAAAAAGTTTGATCACAATAATCTTGCAAGTTATGCAAGGTTAATGTACCGTTTAATACCGTCGCTAATTTAACCATCACCTACCTTAAAAGATTAAATATGCACTGATTAAGTATTGTGTCAATTAATTACAATTTCAATACGATTAATAATTAATTCATTAGTTATCTTACAATTGTAATGTAAGAATAACATAATCATCGTTTTATTTAATCAAACAATTTACCAAGACCTATAACAACACAAATATAATTTTAATAACTTAAGTGGACGAAATGCAATCAACCTAACACAAATTAAATTTAAACCATGTTAATTAAATTAAGAATATCAACATAAAAAATATTCATAGACATGTTCATAACAACAACAATAAAAAATTAAAGGATAGGAAACTAGAATCAAATTCGGTGTTTCTCCAAAGCCTAACTAGTTTGCTCTACTCCTCCTTCTCTGCTCATTCTTGTTGAGCCGAGGCTTCTAAAAGTACTTGAATGCTGCTAGAAATTGTGGTTGAAGGGCTCTTTTCCAAGAGGGAAATCGGCAAGGGAATGGAAGAAAAAAAAAGGAAAGCAAAGGAAGGTTTGGAAGAGAGAAAATGAGAGAGAAGTGTGGAATGAAGGTGTGAGAGGTGTGTTGACATGAATAGAAAAGGGGGGTATTTCTAGGTGGGATTGACTGCTAAAAATAGAAAGAATTCAGCAGCCATAGACCCCCTTGGCCAGCCACACATGTGGCAAGTTTGAAGGTTTCAGACTTGCTAAATTTAGCTTGGGGTGAATCTTTAAAAGCACAGAAAGTGAAGGGGTTTGAATGCAATTTCAAGAAAACTATAAGGGCTGGTTTGCAAGCCAAATAATCAGCTAATTTGAGCTGATTGGGTTAGCATGGTTGATGGTTTTGGGTAGCCCGTTTGCTCGGTTGGATCAGTCTTTTGGTTTAACACAATTGGGCCTTCTTTCATAATTTAATTAATAATAATTATTTAACCCAAAATAAATTGGATTAAAATAAAAATTAATTATATTATGTATTAATATTCATCATTTGGAACGTCTTAGGCTAAAAAATTAATTCACTTCAATGCTTCAGAAATCACTTTCGAGTTTTGAACTTCTAGTAGTGTCTCCTGAGCCAATTTTCACCCTTTATGCAAATCTATCGAAAATAATTTAAAATTTATGAAAATTTATTATAAAATTAATTAAAATTAAATATTTTAATAATGTAATTATATTTTAATTATTTTATAATTATATTATATTTTTCGACAAGAATTACACCAAAACTTCATGAATTTGAGTTAAAAAGGGCATGAAAAAGTATATATATATATTTTTTTGTGTTTCCATCTAACAGACTTCAAGAACACATAAAATAAGAGTGTAAAATGCTACTATATCACCTTTTTAGATGACTACTCTAGATATACAAAGGTCTATATCCTAGGATCAAAAGATGAAGTTGATAAAACCCTTATTTTTTTATAAAGTAGAAGTAGAAAACTAGCTTGATGGGAAAATAAAACATCTTAGATCTGATAGAGGTGGTGAATATGACACTAATTTTCTTAAAGAGATTTGTGAGAGAGATGACATTATACACTAATTTTCTGCTCCTTATGTCCCATAAAAAATGGTATAGCTGAAAGGAAAAATTGAACTCTAAAAGAAATGATGAATGCTTTACTACTATGTTTTGGTTTACATGATAGTATATGGGGGAAGCCGTACTTTCTGCAAACCATATTCTTAATAGAGTGCATCATAAAAAAAAATTAGATTGTACCCAATATGAATTGCGGAAAGGTTATGCCCTTAATCTACAATACTTGAAAGTGTGGGGGTGTTTAGTAAAAGTAGGTTTGACTGCTTTTAAAAAGAGCACTATCGAACCTAAAACTGTTGATGTTGTATTTGTTTGTTATGTTCTAAATAGTGCTGCATATAGATTCATGTCTTTACATGATCATTCTATATGTGAATCTAGAGATGTTGTTTTCTAATAATCTAGCAACACACAAACAAATAAAAGGTGTGAGCGGCGAGGAGATGATCCAAGTCTCGTTCCTGCAAGCAAACTTTAGGATTAAGGCAAAATGTTCCCATTCCTACCCCTTATACAATTCAACCAAGACATTCCAAGCAATTCTCATGCAATTCTAACAGTGTTATACCAACAATTTCAAGAAAACAAGGAAATTTAAATTCATGAGTTTTGAAACTCTACATACACAACAATCACCTAGGTTCGAGGGTTATTGAACTTAGGGCTCTGATATCACCAAATGTAACACCCTATACCTAGCCTGGTCGCCAAGCCCAAATACGGGATGTCACACCACCGTCTCATGTCATATACAACAACAAAAGCTCATTAGAAACAAATCATCCATCGTTTCATTACTCATGAAGGTTTTAAGCCACTCAAACTTGATAGTTATCATTGCTACATGCTAAATTTACAATAATTAGTCTTATAAATAATTTAAAACATGAATAGGGTCCAATTAAAAAAATTTCCAAAACATATTCGTAGGTATCACTTTTGGCACTAGGGTATCAATATTTTCTCTAAATGGTATCGGTACCACTTGGAAAAATGATACCAAACTTGCATTTTGTTTCTTGGCTAGAAACCTAAAACTCAAAAAATATCGAATAACACAAAACGTAAATAAAGAACACCTACAGAATAAAGAACACCTACAGAATAACACAAAATTAGCTTAGGTCACCTCTCAGAAAACCATATCACTTACACCAGTACACAACTAATCTGCAACGGGTAAAAAAGGAAGTGGGTAAGCATAACAAGCTCAGTGAATGATTAGAATGACCACATCACAAATGTGTCATCATGCATCCACATGACAACCATTTATAAGTACGATTACATAATTCTTACTTCTAGTGACGTATAGTACCTTTACATGCATTATCTATTAGTTCATTTACATAACGTTTACGTACTCATGCAAACATGCATCTTGAAACACATATTAATTCAAGCATATATCATATTTCACACAAGTCACATATAATGATAAATTGGCACTTGAGGTATGAAACATAAAGTGAGCTCTATCGTCACTCATCGGATACACGGATCTCCAACACACCACATAGACCCATAGAGTCAACCATGTCCCATAAGTGAAGCATATATCTAGCACTCTCATTATTTCCCCTCACATGTCTCGTTGAATGGAGCTTATCTCTCATTCCCTTATCCCTCCAACATGTCCTAGGGTCTCAATGCCCAAAATCATTATAAATATAAGTGAGAACTCACAATCCTATGGTATGCCAAATATATCTAATGGTTTCAAGATCACAAGGCCAAAATATTTGAAAACAATCACATATCACTTATATGAGCTTTTCATCACTATGCACAAATTCATAATCATATAAGAACAAAACCAAAAGATAAATATAGATACAAGAAAACTTACACTTGGAATCTATAGTAGGGGTTTAGGCTACTACTAAATTCCCAAATAACACATTACTCGTGTCTACGAACAGTGATTCCAAACACCCACCATTGTGCTTTCACCGAGAAGTCGAAAGCTCAAACTAAATCTTCATTTAACTTGTAGAAGGCTCTACTGAATCCAATGCTTTACACCTAATAACCATACAAAATTCACAATCAAATAGTAGCCAGAGACTCACTTAAACAAACTAAATCATCAACCAATCCTAAGTTCTCATGTAACCAAAACCTTTAACATAACAAACATAGAATGCTTGTAACTTGGTCTACGCTCAACCTATTTACCTAAAACGAATTTTGCTCACCTAATTAGTCATAAATGAATTTCATTCACCTAATTAGTCATATACGTCTAATCCTCAACCCTTAAACCACACAAAACTACATGTTTCAGGGTACCAACATTTTTTGACAAGTTTTAGCCAAAACAATGAAAATTCATTAAAACACAAGAAATCCTAAACGAAACTTAAATATAAGTTTAGAAACCTCTTAATCCTATTAAAAATAATTGAAAGACACTTTGAAATCACATTTTTACTCGAAAATTTGAAATCCACCATTAACGACCCAATTTTTGGCTTTTATCTAAAACATGAGATTTGAGGGCTAATAATTCAATTTTAAAGACTAGATATCATGAAAAAATCATAAAAATTTGAAACATTACCTTTGACAGAAGATTAAATGAGTTTGATGCAATTTTGGAAAACCCACATTTAGAGAAGATGATGAAATCTATAGAGTTTTTTAATGTTTTTCTTAGAGTTTTAGAAAGGTTTAATGCTTGGGAATGATAGGACTTCAAAGTATTATGGTTTAAGAATCAAAAATCAATTGGAAGATCAAGGGGATGGAAGAGACAGCAATAGCAACTTAGAATAGCAACTATCGTGAATTAGAATTGGGAATGAAGGTTTATTAGGTTAAATTTTAAAAACTGGTAAAATTGTAACATAAATGCTAACTATTTTGGCTCTGTTACAAATCAGTCTCTTTTCTAAAATTAAAAGTTTCTAGAACACTTTCACAAAAATTGATTTGACCATTCAAAAACTATTATAAAAATCATCATTGATATACCAAGTCACAAATATCTGAGCATTTTAAGGTCAAAATTCCTAAAATAGCCCTAAAACTCCTAGGCCATATTTTAGGATGTTACATAAAAAACAAAAGACTGCCACTAGTTTTGGATCGGATTTCCTTACTTTCTTTGTAATTGAAATTAGAGATTTAGACTTTATAAGAGATTTCGTCACTCATACATTTTTTATAGATAGGGATCTAAAAACCTATGATGAAACCATAAAATCAATAAATGCTAGTTTTTGGAGAGATGTCATTAATAATGAGCTAGAGTCTATTATGTCTAATCATACTTGGGAACAAGTAGACTTGCATAATGGCTTTTGACCTATTAGTAATATATGGATCTTTAGAAAGAAACTCAGACCTGATGGGTCAATTCAGAGGTATTAGGTAAGACCAGTTATAAAATGGTTCACTTAGAAATTTGGAGTAGATTATTATGATACATACTCTCATGTAACCAAGATCTCAACCATTCATATTTTGTTTATTTTAGCTTCAATTCACAATTTTCTAGTAAATCAAATGCATGTAAAGACAACTTCCTTGAATGGAGATTTGGATGAGGAGATATACATGGAGCAACCTCCCAGATTTGTGGCACCAGGTATGGAAGATAAAGTTTGCAAACTCAAAAAATCTACGTATGGTCTTAAACAAGCTCCAAAACAATGGTATAAGAAATTTCATAAGACTATTCTTAGTTTTGGTTTCATTGTTAATGGTGTAGATGCATGTGCGTATTCTAATATGTTTGGTTCTGATTATGTCATCATAAGTTTGTATGTGGATGACATGTTAATTTTTAGTACTAATATAGAATCTATTAATAAAACCAAGAACTTTTTATCCACTAAATTTGATATGACGGATTTAGGGGAGGTAGATGTAATATTAGGAGCTAAAGTTACTAAATCAGAAAAGGGATTTACTTTAAATCAATCTCACTATATAGAGAAAGTGTTAAAAAATTTTAATAGCTTTGATGCAATCTCTATGAGAACTCCTTATGATTTTAGCTTACAACTATTCAAAAATAAATGAAATAGATTTTCTCAATCAAAGTATGCTAAAATTATTAGAATTATGTTCTTGATGAACTACAATCAGCCAAATATTGCTTATGTAGTCAGCAAACTAAGTAGATATACCCATAATCTTAGAAATAAGCATTGGAATGCTATAAAGCATTTACTTAAATACCTTAAAGGTACAATAACTTGGGAGTTGGAATTTTTCGGATGCCCTGCAATCCTAAAGGGATATTATGATGCAAACTAGGTAACTGATAATGAAATTGAGCTCTACAAGTGGGTATGTCTTTACTTTGAGTGGAGCAGCTATTTCTTAGAAGTCTGCTAAACAAACTTACATTGCTTGCTCCATGATGGAGTCAAAGTTTATAGCTTTTGACTATGTCAAGCAAGAGGTCGAGTGGCTTAGGAATCTGCTTATAGAGATTCCTTTATGGGAAAAACCAACACCTCTCGTATCTCTATTATGTGACTCATAAGTCGTAGTTTATATTGCTAAGATTTGACTGCCCTCCTACTCGTTGCCCTCTCGAGCGATATGAGGAGAAAAAATTGACACAAAAGAGACAATGATCGGATAAAATACTAATTGTGGTGTCTGCAAGTGTGACGAGTCAGTTGTAATATTTGTAATGTTACAATGGAACACCGGAGTATTCCAATGATCAAACCTAAGAGAGTCAGCGATTTAGCGATCTCTATCTAACAGGCATGTAAAAAAGGATTCTAGCTAATTACTCGCTAATTTCTATAGTACAACAATACATAATTTAGGGTAAATTAAACTAATTAACTACCTAAAACAGTAAATGATTAAATTGTAAATAAAGTAAAATATAAAACTACCAAATATGATAACATGGAGCGATTGGTTGATTTTATGTTCTTAATTAACCTTTGAATTAGAGATCTAAATCATTAGCACTCCTAAATTAGTTTCATTTTACATCTTGGTCTAACCTTTATCAAATTAGACAAATTAGTCTAAATTATCTCTCGATCTCACCAGCTAATCGAGACTAACGATTTGGTGCCCAATAAGATTACCTCACAATCTCACTTATCTTGATATTCCTTTAGGGTCATTAATCCTAAGTTTTTATGTTTATTCGATTTAGTCCAATTTTACGATTTAGTCCCTAAAACCTAGAATCAACTACCCAACATCTCCATCTACCAACCACCTAAGGTTTAGCTACCTATTACCATATTAAAGCTAAAAAACATGAAAGAAACAACCATGAAAGCCATTAACATAAAACTCAATAAAAAGATGAAAGATTGGATTTTTACTTGAGAAATGTAAAATTAAGTAAACTAGCAGTAAGGTAAACAAGAAAAAGTAATAAAGTTAAGATTTTTGGCAAATGAAAAGAAAACAAATTGATGTAACATTAAACTAGATATTAAAGAGTGATTACAACCAAGTTTAAGGTCCTTAACATATAAATCAATCAAACTAAGCTACAATAAAAACTCACTTGACTAACTAAGAAAATGCAAAGAAAATAAAGAAGTTGCAGAAAAACTACATCTTACAGCTAATCTAAACTAAAAGATGAAAGAAAAACCTTAAAACTATGATGTTTTCTAACCTAACCTATAACCCTCATTTTCTTCTCAGCCAAAAGTTTCTTTTAAGTTGATTACAACCTAATTTTTAATGACCAAAATGCCCTTGGATGTTGTATTTTGATTGCTGTTGGTGTTGGACAAAAACTGCCCCTACGGTTATTTTTTTCTCCACATCAAGTAGCGATATCGCAATACCCAGGCTTGGGTATCGCGATACCCATACAATCTAGAAATGGGGGTTCCTTTTGGAGTTGGATATCACGATACCCATGCTTAGATATTACGATATCACTATGAAGGGTCTCAATCCTCTTCAATTCAACACTTCCCGGGGTATCATCACTCTCAATCTTCAATATTGCAATACCCTCCTTCGAGGTGATGCTTTTGTTCATATTCGGGTCTCAATTGACTTCCTACAATACTCAATAGACCATTAAGTTCCCGATGGCGTATTTGGCCATTTTGAGTCTCAAAAGTAGCGTAAAATACACTAATTTGCTTATTAAAACTAAAAACAAAAATTAAGTAAAAGCATGACAAAAATATATAATTTCTCAAAAATAAGCTCGTTAAGTGCAATGGGAAGCCTAATTTGACACGTCAAATTACGACAGATCAGGAGCCAAGCTTACAATGATAAGAAGAGGCATATTCGAATAAGACATGAATCTGTGAAACATTTAATAAAGAATAGAGTACTTATTTTGGAGTACGTAGGTCTAAAAGGAACCTAGTTGATCATCTAGCCAAAGGGATAAATAGGAAAATGGTTTTTGATTCGTCAACGGGGATGAGTCTTAAGCCCAGTGGTTGAGGAATTCATGGTGGATACCCAACTTAGTTCTCTAAGTTCAATGAGGTCAAACGAAACCATGGAAAGACTCATAATGTACACTTTACTTATCCCTATGGCAAATGATATACATACATAACGTTGAGTTCTTACTCTTAATGAATTCATAGCCCAGGATTTGTGTGGTCCTATTTAGACGGGCTTGATGAATTCACCGACATGTGAGGTTGAGCTTATTACTCTTAACGAATTCATAGCCCAGAGTTTGGGCGGTCCTATTGAGATAGACTTGACGATTTCATCGAATTTAAATTTAAGAGGATGAGCTCATTAAATGCTCTTAATGATTTCAAAGTCTTGATTCGGGTAGTCTATATAGAGATTGACTTGATGAAATCACCTAAGTGTGAAGAATGATAACTCTTGAAAAGAGTTATATTTCATGCCTTTAGACTTAGCTAATTACTTGTACTTAGGTACATTTAGTTTCATTTTAGGACATTTTATTCGTATTTTCATCATTTCATTAGGAGACTGGATTGTGTTTAAATATTAGGTACTTCTAATCGCTTGTGGAAAGGTTGTGTTTGGTGGTTTGGCAGGTACAAGTTGAGGAACAAAAAATAAAGGAGTGAAGGTTTATTGGGGCAAAAGGTTGGACATTTTTTTAGTATGAATACCGTAAAAATTCCAAGAAAATTGAGTCAACACTCAACGCACATCAGTTTTAGCCCAACTGTACTTGTACCAGAAAAATCTACCTAAAAAAGAGAAGAAGATAATCCTAAGCTATTGGTTTTTATCCTAGAAAAAAAAGAACTTAGAAAGAAGATAATCTTGGGTTGTTGAAAAAAGAATTTAAAAAGAGAAGAAGATAAACCTGGGTTGTTGGATTTACCTTAGGGAAAAAGCTATAAAAAGACAAAGGAGAAAACCCTTAACAATGAACAAAAGTGGGAGAGATCCTCAGGTGTGAATAAGGGTTCGGTTGTGCGAAGGAAATGAAGTCGAAGGTAGTCCATCTTAGCCATCATAGGATGTTGTGTTGCTGAAGTGTGGAGGGAAAACGAAAGCTATTTCCTGAAGTTCTTTCGTTATTTCCATTAATGTTCCTTTAAAAGATTGAATTGAAGTAGTTGAACACAATGTCAGATAATATTTTGGTTTAGAATTTTATTCCTCAACCCATGAGCTAAATCTTATAGGGTTAGGATTACTTTCGATGAAACCTTAAATTGTTTTTATGGATGCAGTATATCTCTAATTTACTTTACTGTTTCATTTGATTGTTCTTATTTCTCAATTAAAATGCAAAAATCTCTTGACATAGAATACTGTTCGTATACTTATAAATTGATTCTAATTTCAAAAAGGTTGGATTGGTTGGATTAAAATTAAATGAAATGAGCAAGTATTCGATAGACACTTGTAGTCGACTTTAGACATAAAGTCGCGATCATACAAAAGGAACCCATGCAAGATATCTAAAAAGCCTATAGACATAGGCAAGGTAACTTGAGGTTTTGCTTTCGCGAGAGGTAGGCCATTTTAGAACTCTTCTGCGTAGTAAAGTAGATACGATTTTGCCAAGGCATTATTGGCAGTAAGGGTCGATTCTGGGTAATCCTGACCTTCCGAATCAACATCACTCTATCCTTATTCTTTGTCGTTGTAACTTTGTCACAATATATTTAATTGTTTATTTCTTTGTTTACATTCTACTCAGATAATCACTCTCATTATTGCCATTACATTTCTGCTCTCACTTTTTCCATAGCATTCACAATTATTCATCAATTCCATCTATCGCATACATCATCATTCCTTTGAATTATCACTGCATACTTACCTTAGTTTACCATAGCATCTTATTCGTCAGTCTTGCCATAACATTAACAATATTGCAATAACTTGACCAATTTTGTGCCTCGATCCGATCCTCGTGGGAACGATACTCACTCATCAATTTATTACTTGAACCGACGTGTATACTTGCATAAATCGCAAATCATTTTACATGCGACAAAGAACTAGCCACCTTCTATGAAGGACATTGGGAAGTTTTTCTATAACACTTACTAGCATCTCGATGTGTATTGGCTAAAACTTGTTAATCTATCGCGGAACATCAATTGGATCTGAGATTAATTGCATTTCACAAGTTAACCTCTATTTTAACAAGTTCAAGATTCGTTCACTTGTTAAAGAGAAGAATCACTCATTTCACTATGTACTAGTTCAAATCCACAAGATGATAGTGCCTGTAATACCCCGAAAATTATTATAGTAAGATAATATCCCTGATATAGTAAAATAAAGAAATAAAGTGATAAAAAGGGTAAATTTTCAGTTATGTCAACATTGGGAAGTATATTATGACATATTAATTCAAGAAATGACTAAATCGTAAAAGTAAGAAAAATTTTGTTGCCCAAGAGTAATACCCAAAATTTGAAGGGTTAAAGTGTAAATATGAAAAATTTGAAGGAGTGTAAATATTTTAAGGGTGGAATAATTTAGAAACTAAGGAAAATGGATGAATTAGGACCAAATTGAAAAGGTGAAGAATTTTGAGGGACTAAATTTCAATATTACCAAATTAAGTGATGACTCAAGGATGAAATTTCAAAAGATTATGAAGGGAAAAATAGTCAATTAGAGAAAGAGATAATTCTAGAAGGTAATGATGATGTTGGTGATATTTTTAATTAATTAATTAGATAAATGTTATTTAATTAATATTTTATTAAGATTTTTAGTATTATTTTATTATTAAATGATTAATATAAAAGGGAGGAAAGATGAAGAGAATTCATCATCTTTCCCATGCACTAACGTGAGAAGAGGAAGAAAGAAAGAAAGTTTTCTTTTCTTTACAATTTGGTCCTTTTTACCAAAAATCCACCATTTTCACTTAGAAATCAAAAGAATTTCCATAACGTCCAAAAGAGAAAAATAATAAGTAGACAATGGGGAGCTAGACTACTAAGTTAGATTCAAGCAATTGAAGTTGGAGGAGAGAGAAAATCAAGTTAAAGATTGAAGTCAATAGCACAAGGTAAGAACATTAAGATTTCAATATATTTTTGAGTTTGATATTATTGAAAAAGTAAGAAATTAATGTTAATGTAGAGTTTCCTTATATAAGTTTCTATATTCTTGTTATGTTAGTAAAGGGAAATAAGGGAAAGTGATGGAAAATATTGAAGAGAAAGGAAAGGAAGATGTTATAAATTTAGTTATCAACATTTTACATTAAAACAGTTTTGAGACAGCAGCAATAGTTTGAATTTGAAAATTTTCCAAAAATTGTAGAAATTTAATTAGAGGATTAAAAAAATATGAAATTAAGCTTATTGAGTCTAGTTTCTCATAGAAGAAACGGTGTAAGTAATGAAATTGTAAATCATGAGATATAATAAATTTTGTGAGACAAGGCCAGAATGATTTCGGGTTCCCCTGTTCTGACTTTGGAAAATCATCAAAACTTGAATCAAAATAATTATGGGCTTAAATTTATATTTTTAAAATCTTAAATGAGTATATTTTCAATAGAAATAAATGGTAACCTCATTCGAATCCCGTACGAGGAGATAATTAAGTTTTAGTGAAGTAGGGTCGGAACTGTCAGACAGCAGAATAGAGGTGAATTTAAAGAATAAACTATACTTATTGGCTAAACAAAAAATTCTGAAAATTTTATGGTAAGAAGATATGTGAGTCTAGTTTCAGAGAAAATTTACGGATCTCAATTCGGAGTTCTGTAGCTTACGATATAATTAATTTAGTGACTATGACTCAAGTGAACAGCTTGTTATGAGTAAATAAGTAAATAGTGGTAATATATATATATATCAAGGAAGTGGAATGGAGTGGAGGAGGAGGAAAAATAATATATGTGAATATTCAGCTAATATGAGTTTATTTTAAAATAGCTAATTTACCTGTTTTAAGTTCAGGGACTAAATTGAATAAAAGTAAAATTTTAAGGGTAATTTGGTAAAAATGTCAAAAATGACCAAATTGCATGAAATGAATTTTTTTATCATTTGAATTAATAAATTGAATGAAATATTTATTTAGATCAAGATTTGGGTGGAAATTCAAGAAAAATAAAAAAAATTATCAAAATGTCCCTAAATTTTGATATTTCTGCAATTTAGCCCGGTAAGTTCGTGTAACCTGAATTATATCTTAAATGCTTGAAATGTATGTTATTGATGTGAATATGATTGAAAGTTTATTGTATGAAAATTTATGAAACCTTGATATATTTGATAAAAAGGGGAAGAAATCCCGGTTGAATGAAAGAAAAATTCGATGGATCTCTGAAAAGGAATTGATGGTAAAAAGGATCTAGCCTGAACGGGTGATCCTATCCTGATATAGCCCTCTTGAAGAATATGTGGAAAATGGATTTAGCCCAGACGGGTAATCATAATTAGAGTCTAAATTTAGCTTGGACTGGTAATTCAGATCCAAGCTCATTAGAGTAATTGTCGTTGCAGAGGATTTAGCCTGGACTGGTAATCCCGACAATACTCTATGAGTTTATATTACAGGGGATTTAGCCTGGACTGGTAATCCTTCTGTAAGAAATGAGGTTCACAGGAGTGTGCTCTCTTGCAGGGGATTTAGCCTGGACTGGTAATCCCGCTGTAAGAAATGAGGTTCGCGGGAGTGTGCTCTCTGAATTGGAAAACGTGAGCATTTGACTATGAATTGACGGACCCGAATTTGTACACTAAAGTGTACCCCTGAAAATCCATCAAAATTTCGAGAAATTCAACGGGATAAAAATAGAAAATGATAAGTACTTAAAATCATGAAATTAAACTTGAAATACATAGAAATGATAATTATTTGATATACTGAAATATGACATGGAAAATACATGTATGTGAAACCTGCCTGATAATTATGCATATTCAAGATTATGAACTGCTACTAGAATAAATATACATTGAACTTATAAAAAAATTAAGGTACATGAAATATTGTCATAATGAATTGAATGATTTATATTTAAGAAGAAACAACAACAAAATGATATGTATCATGACATGTAAATATGAAACTATCTTTGATACGTTGATACAAGGAAAATTATGTGTATTAAGATGAGTAATAAATTTAAGTGAGACATGGCGAGAAAATAAGTTTGTCAATATTAAAGTATGCTAACCAATGTTAGGCAAGTGCCAAATTACTGTTGAATGGTAATATGTTTAATTATAAGTTGCATTGGAATGGTAAGTGCTTAGATGAAAATATAATTGAGCTTATGAAAGAGTGGAAAGGTTTCAGTTATGCAATTTCTTATGAAAATATTGGTTATGTGATATGCCCGTATGAACCCTGCACCTAACTTGGGAAAAAAATTCTAAAATCTATATATATATTTAAGATTTTGCGAAAAATTTCCTATGATTCCGATTTAATCCCAGTAGGTTCCTAATGAATGTTTTGAGCTTCGAGGGCCCAATAGAGGGACATTATGATTATTTTCAGAATATGAATAATAAATGACTCAGAATTATTGAAAACGTTCAGTAAACTCCGGTAATGCCTCGTGCCCTATTCCGACAACAGATACGGGTAGGGGGTGTTACAGTGCCTAAGTAGGTAATTTCGTTCTTGCTCTTCTCACATTTTATCTTTTTCCATTTTTACAAAAATTTTCAATTCTTTTACATTAGTGGGGGAATGTTCGTAATGCAAAAATCTGTCTATTAGTAATACAAAAATCTGACTGTTACAATATGATCGTTGGAATCTGACCGTTACAATATAATCTTGGAATCTGACCGTTACAATATAATCGTTGCAATATGATTGTCGAATTTTTTGAACTATTTTTCCCCTTTGTCTTTTAGTCTTTATGTATTTGGGCTTCAGCTCATTTTGTTATGGTCTAACACACGTCAACCAATTACTTTGTAGAAAAATTTAACAAAAATAACTAATGGTGTTAATAATTTGAATTCAGTAATAATATTATAAAAATAAAAGATATAAATTATATTAAAATAAATTTTAAATTTAAATTTTAGCCTAAATAAAACTTAAATTTCACCAATAAATTTATATGTACGGCCTCGAGAGAATTATATTACATAGCCTCTAGATTTATACATTTGATCCGATAGTATTGAGGTATAAAAATTATATAGTATTATTTTTTGATATTTTTTGAATAAGTGGTTTATATTTAAAGTTCGTGATTGTCTATTTTAATAATATCATGTTCAATATTTGAATCTATGTCTCATCTTTAAAATGTAATATATACCTTACCATTGCACTAAACAATTGTTGATAAACTATAATATTATTATATTTTAACCTAAGTATATATGCAATACAAGAAAATGCTTTACAAATTTAAATTTTATGTATTAATAATGTATAATTTTATAAATTACTAATAAATTAAATGATAACATATCATTAAAAAAATTTAAAAATAAATCAAGATAACTTTATTTTTAATCTTGATTTGTTTTTAATGACATATCATAATCATGAATAAAATTCTATTTTTGACCATAAACCCCGTGTTACAGGTGTTGTATTGTTACTCGCGAATGAGGAGCTCCTAAGCTAAAAGTAAAGGAGGCGTACCTTTGACTAACAAATTTTGAGAGACACATGAAATGACAATATAAATTTATGGACATATAAATCTTATATGATTGACACACTTTATGCATATTATAAAATTTTGAAGTCTTCAATGATATTTTTAGAGCTGAAATATCATAACATTATTCAAAAAGGATAATTTTTTATTGTTCATAAATATCCCATATCAGATAAACAAGAAACGAAGGTCCTCCACAACACAAAGTTAATGAATTCCTTTCTGAAGTTGTTGATGCTTGCTCTTGTGTTTATTCTTGGGAGGTGGAATGCCTTGTAACTCCATTGCCTATGCCTATAGCATGCTGCATGTTTAAAAGGAGAGAAAGTTAGCCTGCTTATATAATCAGTTCAAACAAGCATTGAAAAAATGGAACGATGAAAATAAAATGTAATTTTATTGATTTTAGCGAATTAAATGATAATTAGTTTTTAAAAGTAAATTCATATAACTTTATTTTCAAGTAAGTATTATTATCTAGTTGACTAATCATGTGTAATATTGATAAAAAAAATAACATAGAGACTTCTATATTAGAAGTCAGATTGCATTTTACCACCTCTACTAAAAAAAGGATAAATTAGTCATTATATGTTAGCTAAAAGAGCAAACTAGTCATTCTAACAACGCAACCAAATAGCCAGAGGCGGATACAGGGGGGTTGGCAGGGGCCCTAGCCCCCCTAAAATGAAAATTTTCTATTTAGGCCCTTGAATTTTTTTTAAAAAATTTTAAATTAGTAAAGGTAAAATTATACTTTAGCCCCCCTAAAATTATAAAAATTCTATTTAATTCTTTAAAAATTATAAAAATATAGACTATAAAAAATTAAAATTTCATTCGACCCCCTAAAAATTTGTTCTGGCTTCGCCCCTGCAAATAACGACACATAACGTGCCACATATACTTTATGCTTACATGAAGAGACTAATTCAAGCAACCAAGTATAGTGACACATCATCACTTAATAGTAGAAATTGATGAAATTTTTAATAGAAAGGCCAATTAATTCTTTGATCTAAGGTACTTGCCCATTTTTTTAGTAGCACGAGCAAAATGTAATTCAACTCCTAATACAAGAACGTCTATGATACTTTTATTAATTATACCATATGATAAAGTATAAACCCTAGTACATAATAAATAAAAAATATTACGTACTGCTGACAATCGACTGATGGATCACACGGAAAAGGAACTTGAACAGCACACAAACCAGGAAGTTGCTTGGCTTTCTGAGGATCAACCCCATAAACCGGGGCCTTCTTTTTGAAACATTCGCACAGATCCCTACGTGACTGAGTGGTGCTGGCCGATGCATTAACGCTAGCCACGGCTTGACAACAAGCGAGGGTGGGTGAGGGTGCAGGGGTCGTCAAGTATGCCTTGCATGGCATCAGTGTTTGTACGGCTTCTTCGCATGTGATTGCATGCACTGTTAAAACCACTGTCACTAACCCTAATACCCCAACACACCAAAACACACCATTCAATTTCTTTTCCATTTGTAAAAAGATTGAAGAAGAAGAAGAAATGCTTGATTTAATTGTTAACCCCGCAACTAGGACTAGACCCTTTGCCACTTATTTATAGGGTCAATTTGGATTCTATCATTAAAGAGTGTTTGATTATTGTAATCCAGGAAAAAATCATCAAAATCTTCATTCATTAATCACATTAAGTTTTTTTAGCTTTAAATGGGTCTTCACAGTTCACTCATCTACTTCCGTTACATGTTGGTGGTCGTGTTGTTAATAAGAAAAGAAAAGAATTAAAATTTGTCATATAAGTCCATGTACTTTACAAAAATTTAGAATTTAATCCATGTACTTTTATTTTTAGGAATTTAGTCACTTTACTTTTCATATTTTAAAATTTAATCAAACTATTAACACTGTTAAATTTGTTGGTGTGACATTTTGAAATAAAAAATACTCACTCGATAGCCATGTAATAAATAAATGACATTGTAATAAATTTGAATTTAACAAAAAAATTAACAATGTTAACATTTATTCCTGAATTTTGAAATTTAAAAAATAAAGAGATTAAATTCTTGAAAATGAAAGTATAAGAACTAAATTCTAAATTTTCAAAGAGTACGGAGACTTCACAGGCACTTTTGATCATTCTATTTACCTGAAATGGCTAATTTCTTTCAATATTTAAAAATAGGGTAAACTACACCTAAGGCAACTAAACTATTAGTAAGTTTATGTTTTGGTTGCCCGGTTTTAAAAAGTTACAAAATGGTCTCTAAACTATTCGAATATTTGCATTTAAGTCACTCGGTTGTTAAAATTGATATTCTATGGCTTCTCTATTCACTCTGTTTGCACTAATCAAAAGTTCTCATTCCCCTTCTCTTCTACAATTTAATTTTTTTTCATGAAACATCTTTGAATGTCATGAATCTACGAACCAAAATCCAAATAATTTTCTTTTCCAATCTCCAACACTAATTATCAGATTGATTTGGATCTAAGGTATGTTCTTCTACTTATTGATTGACATTGATCCACCGTACTGATCGTCGAATTATCGCTCAAAGCTTGTTAGTCATGTTGTTTTTCTTTTTCTTTTTTTAAATTTAAAAGCTAAGTAACTTAAATAAAAACTTTTGAATAGTTCAATGACTTAAATAAAAATTTTTAAATAAATTATTAATATTTTGTAACATTTTAAAATTAAATAATTAAAATAAAAACTTATTAATAATTTAACATCTCATTTGCAATTTACAATTTAAAATTTTTATGTCAAACATTGGTTGATATATAGGACTCTTTTGTCGAATGTTCATGTAAATTTATTACGTAATCTCTTACTGCCATGAGGTCATATCCTACAACTATTTGATGGGACTTGGTTCATAGAGCTCGTAGAACTTGGATTGATGGAACTGCAAGATTCAAGCGAAAAGTATTAATATGCATGTATAATTATGGAGCTCACCTGTATGTGAAAGAACTTGAACCATTAACATGATGTTTATATAAGGCACTTGCAACTACAACACCACTTAAATTATATGCAATATGTTGATTTCTCTCTCTTTTGTAGGTTGACTCTCATCAAATTATAATACTTTCAATTATTAATAAGTCGATTAATTATATAACGAATAATACTTTAAAAATTTCTCACGAAAAAATTAACCTTTTAGTAAAACTATAAATTTACCTGAACTATACTATAGCAAGTTAACATAGCATCTAATCTTATTTCGATTATTACTATTATTAAATAGAAAAGACATTACTCCTCTGTTAAGTACTAGTCTCATGACATTTTTCCTATCTTTTTGGATGCAATTTTAATTTGTAACTATCATACACTTGAGTGTAGGAGCAGATCATATTTAGATAGAAGATAAATAGGAAAAAATGAAAATAAAAATGTCAACTGCCATTCAATATTTAATTAAAAAAGAAAATATTAATTAATTAATTAAAAACCTAGAGCTAACCGGAGCAAGTCTCTTTTACTTTTAGCGGTAACAAATTAAGGATTAATTCACTATTTGACTTTTGAATTTTATATATATATATTATTTTAATATTTAAAGTTTTGATAATTTAGTGATTGAATTATTATTTTTGTCCAGTTTATTTTAAAAGAAAATCTGAAACATAATATATTTTTATTA
This sequence comes from Gossypium hirsutum, assembly GCF_007990345.1. Lineage (NCBI taxonomy): Eukaryota > Viridiplantae > Streptophyta > Magnoliopsida > Malvales > Malvaceae > Gossypium > Gossypium hirsutum. Next base: position 33,068,007 of record NC_053445.1, on the reverse strand, counting down.
GATGTTGATAATTTTAAGATAAAATGAGATAAAAATTTAAGTACCAAAACAATAAAAATATTTGTAAAATTCAAGGGTCAAATGGTAAATAATATTTTTAAAGAAAAAAATAAATAAAAGGGTTCTGTTTCAGAAATAAATTTAAGAAAGAAAAACACACACACAAAAAAAAGCTGTTTGGAATTGGCAGTATATAAATCGAACTACCAAACAATATGCTTAATTGCAGATACAGTAAAATAATTATTATAATTATTAGTATAAACACAACTGAATTCGTTCAATTCCCAATCCTCATAAAGATTCAAAATTTCTGGGAATTTTACGAATTTCAGCTAAACCCGTCAAATTCATTAACTTTTTTTTCTGTAAGCTGCTCTTCCTTACCGAAAAGTCTTTTTCCTTACTTCATTGAGAAACTAGGGTTCAGTACTTCAAATTTTCAATGGGTCGTTCTCGCGGGAATTTTCATTCTGCTGATGAGGATCCTACCCAGAGGTTAGTCATCATTTCTTTCTTTAATTTCCTTATTTTGAAGAATTATTATGTTAAATTGTATGTTTTTTTAAGAAAAAACTTGTCATTCAGAAATCTGCATTTTAGCTTGCATGGTGAAGGGCTAAGATTATTTTCAGAAATTAGAACTGTTGGTTTGAGTTCGAACTTTTGCATTTTCAGTTACTCCTTTTTTTTAGTTAGTAGAAAGAACACTAGGACCTGTCTGTAAAATGTTCACTTTTGTGCAATAATACTGTTGATGCTCTTTTGGTGATTGGCTGACCTTGACGGTACTCTTCGAGGAAGGTAAGCGGGGCTTAGAGAATATGGGTTCCTAACGTGAGATAGAGCGCCGAAGCTTATGCTCCATAATGCTCAATTCTCAAGTTACTAAAGGGTGTTATCAGATGGAAACGGAAGTATGAGCTTAAGCACGATAATGACACGAGAGTGTAGAGAGAGAAGTCGAGTCGTACTTCAGGTATTTATGCTTAGTCTTTGGACTGTTCGAATGGCTGCATGAAGCATGCTTATTGGCTGTCCAACTGGCCATGTTGGCGTCCTGGTGTGCCTAGTGATCAGTTTGTCAGCCCTATAACTGTTGGTTGCTTGGAGTCATTTTCTGACAAGGTAGTTGATCTCTGTCAGCTACTTGTTGTGCCAGGTGGTTTGCTGCCTTTGTCAACAGTTGGTGATGTTGGATGCTTGAGCTCTTGTGAGTTTGAGCCTTTTTTGGGCTCTAGCATTGCTCGTAACTCAGTATAACAAATTCATTGTGATGATTTTGAGAAATATAAAGTGATAAAATAAACAGAGGCTATGATTAGGGATATTATCTATTTTAATAGATTTGATTATCTACTCTGCCATTTAATTATACTGGATTATTAGTTCATTAACTTTGAGGTTTCTTTCTTATGGTGAATTTTACATACTCAGAATCTAACATCACTTGTTGTAATGAATTTTATGATAACAAAGGATGAATCATTGTTGTCTTATTTTCCTTTTGATTGCTTATGTCTTCTTCCGTTTGTTTGTGTAATAATTAACTATTAACTGGTTAACAGCATTTTTTTCCCTTTATATTGTGATATAATCAGTTAATGGGGTTTTCATGATTCTCTTTTTTGGGTTGCTTCATTTAAATACCCCTTTCTTGTTATGCAGATCAAGGAGAAAAAAGAATGCCTCTGCTGGAGAAAATTTAGAATCTTCTTCTTCAGGTGCTTTTCTACGATTTTCAAAATGCAACCCCCTCAGAATGAATTTTGCAGTGAAAAGTTCTTTTCTATGATGCAATTATTTGATAAAAATAAGATAACCAAAATATCAATGTTTTTATCTAGTAATGGAAATTTATAGCAGAGCCATATGGAGAGTGTGCCAAGGGCCATTTTCTAGTATTATGATACAAGTCTTTGGCTACAAATGCAAAAGTTTCAAGAGATAACAGTGGCCATTTTATTTTTATGAGAAAAAGGAATTGTTAAATATTTGGAGCTTTGCAGATCACCTTTTCTAGAACCTAGAGGGTAAAGACCCTCTGAATGTAGAGACTTTGCTGCCTAAAACTTAAAAAAGTCGATATTCTGTTTTGCTATATTCTATCCTTATTTTAGACCTTGATATAGTTGCTAAAAGTTGACCCATAATTCTATCTAAAGCAGATTGGCTATGCATATATTGCATTTGGAAAAGTTCTAATAAGTGGTTAGATACATAGTATTATGATTAGCTGTTGTCAAGATTCTTGAGCCCATGGTATGGTGCTGGTGATTTTGTGATTATTTTAAAATGATTGGTCCTCCCTAAGTATTCTAAATACTTTTGGTTCTTTAGAACTCAGGCAATTCTCTTTGTTCATTTGTTAGCTATTTTGACCCTTTTCCATCTATTCCTGATCTTATATCCTTTTCGGAGCTAGGTCAAGGAACAAGTGAAGGGAAAAGAGCTTTATACCACTGCAATTATTGCAACAAGGACATCACAGGAAAAATCCGTATCAAATGTGCTATTTGTCCTGATTTCGACCTATGTATAGAGTGCTTTTCTGTTGGAGCCGAGGTTACGCCTCATAAAAGCTGCCATCTTTACAGGGTCATGGTTAGTAAAAGCCTTCCGGAAACAATTTTTCCTGTCCTGATATCATACTGAATTGTCATTTTTGTTGTTTATGTTAACATAGAGCTTCTGATGAACTTCATTTTTGCTCATGTTTCTGTATCTCATATCTGTTTTATGTACCTTTGGTTATGTTATGATTCAGTGCTGACAACAGAGTTTTGATTAACAGGACAACTTATCTTTTCCCCTTATCTGTCCTGACTGGAATGCAGATGATGAAATTTTGCTTCTAGAGGTATTTCTATGTTCATACTCATTGTTAAAGCAGTGAAGAAAGTTATGTTTGGTCCTTCTTGATTTGTTCCGTACAGCATATATATGTGGAATAATCAAGGAATCAATCTTGTTTTATTTTTTTTTTCTAATTGTAGGGAATTGAAATGTATGGCCTCGGAAACTGGGCAGAAGTAGCTGAGCATGTGGGCACAAAGAGTAAGGAGAAGTGCATTGACCACTATACTAATGTTTATATGAAGTCCCCGTTCTTCCCTCTTCCGGTATAAGAACTATCAAATCCCTTATTAGTTGTGCCTTTCTGTGCATATAATAAAGATCTGACAACTTGAGTTTTTCAAAGGATATGTCTCACGTTGTTGGAAAAAATAGAAAAGAGCTTCTTGCAATGGCTAAAGGGCATACTGAGGACAAGAAAGGTTAGTGTCTTTTTTCAGTTCGTCTCCTTTTTATAATCTTAAATATGTCTTCACCCCCCCCCTGCTTTTTATTTGGTGATATTGGTGAAGGGAAATTTGTAAGTGCTATGATTCGTAAGCCTTGGATTCATTTTCTTTCCCCTTTTGCTTGAAACTATCTTGCATTTACATGGTAGAAAAATTCTCCCTAGAGAACGTAACAACAGTGAACTTAATTATTATTGATGCCTGCTGTTAATAAAATTTCTTACCATTACTAACTTATCGTGAGCTTTGTAGGAACTATGCTTGGGGAGCTTTCAGTGAAAGAAGAATCTCCTTTTTCACCTTCAAGAGTCAAGTATAACCACCATTCTCCTCTCTGTATGTATCCTCTTTGTTCATCTGTGCCATTTCTTATGTGAATTTTATTGATTTACCCAGAGTTGAAGGCAGTAATTGTGGCCGAATAATGTCTGGCTTAAATGCAGGTGAGCATTGATATATCTTTTCTTTTCCCTGCTGGGAGATACTTTATTTATTTAGTGTGGGCACTGATAATCTAATCACTGTGATCCTCGTGCTCTCTGCCTTGTATCTGCAAACTTTAGATGTAGAGTCTGGGGCGCGTTCTAGCAGTAACATCACAGCATCGGCCACTGTTGTGAAAGTATCGAACATGAACCAGGTTAAAGATGGCAATGTTAAAATGGAAGGTCTGTTATCTTTTTACTTTTTCTTTGTTCTCTTTTACTATCATTATTCCAGTAATATTAAACCTCTCAACTGGGGGCTCGGATTGGTTTTAGGTCCGATCAATTCTGGTTTTAAAATTTCCGTGTCAAGTTCAAGTTGTGTTTGTTTTGGGTCAATTGGATTTGGATTTTTTTGGGTTTGATTCTTTCGGGTTTGCTAGTCAAGTCATTTCAAGTTGACACTTGGTTCAGGTCATTTCTAGTCTGGGTCATTTTCGGATCCCAGTTGAGCAGGTTCCAGTTGTTGACTTTTTATATTCAAATTGGGTTGGGTTGGGTTGGGTTTGGATTCAGATTAATCTAGTCGAGTTTTCAGCTTTGGGTCAAAATTGACTGGTCTAAGTAATATATAGCCCAGATGCTACTAAGCCATATGTAGTTTCATACATGTACATTCATATGACACTTGCTTCAAATCGCCATTCATTGTTATCTGCCAGTGAAGTTTATGTGTGGATGGAGCCATAATCATAATATATTGAAATGCCAGTATTTAGTTCATTTTTATTATTGTCTTTTAGATCATCAAATTGACAGAAATTATGGGGGAAAGAAGCCAAATTCTTCAGGAAATGAAGGTCCATCTTTAGTTGAGTTGAGTGGTTATAATGCCAAAAGGCAGGAGTTCGATCCAGAGTACGACAATGATGCCGAGCAGTTACTAGCTGAGATGGAATTTAAAGACACTGATACTGAGGAAGAGCGTGAGCTTAAGCTGCGAGTGTTACGTATCTATTCAAAGAGGTAGGCAGTTGGTAATCTGATTTGTGCTGGAGATAATTGATTCCACCCTTGTGAATGTGTAAGATGCAAAAAAGTAAAGTCCATATTAGTATATCAGAATAAAATTTCATAGGATAGAAAAGGTCTTGGGGTCGGGGAAAGACTTATGACTCGATACTTTTCAGGTCTAGGAAATTCTGTTCCGTTTCAATTGATTTGCCTTTATGCAATACTTTTCTCTACCTCATACTCAAAATAAATCTACTGTCAGGTTGGATGAGAGGAAGCGTAGAAAGGATTTCATACTAGAAAGAAATTTGTTATATCCTAATCCTATAGAGAAAGACTTATCTCCCGAGGAGAGAGCACTCTGCCGACGTTATGATGTCTTCATGCGTTTTCATTCAAAGGAAGAACATGACGAATTGCTTCAGACGGTTATCGCCGAGCACCGGACTTTAAAAAGGATCGAAGAACTCAAGGTATTATTCATGCTATTGCTGCTTTATAACCCACTATTCTGCTTGGCCACTTCTTCTACCTCATTTAAATATGTAATCTTCATAATATGGTCATCGATTGTTGTCACGTGAAATAACTATATGCAGGAAGCCCGAGCAGCTGGTTGTCGAACATCAGCTGAAGCAGATCAATATCTTGAACAAAAAAAGAAACGGGAAGCTGAAGAGAGTTCTCACAGAGCAAAAGATGGAGTCCAGGGTGGTCCAGGTGGCCAGGCAGCCCCAAATTCATTCATGGCTTCCGAGTCTGTCGGCAAGGACTCAAATGCAAGACCAACAGCACAGGCTTCTTCAAGCTATGCTAAAGATTTGGACATAATGGGTTTCGCCGAAACCCAGTTACTCTCTGAAACTGTAAGAATGTTATATCCCTAATTTCTATATTTTCATCTGGATCTGAAGCTGTGTTTCAAACAATTGCATTCATAAATTAGTGTTTCATAAAAGGACAACTATCGAAGCTCAGAACAACCCAAATCCAGAATGATCCAATCCAAAAATGTCCCAAACCCAAATGACCTGAACTCATGTGTCAAACTTGAATGACAAACCCAAAACGACCCAACCTGAAAAACTTGATTAGCAAACCCAAATGACCTGAACTCGAAACAACGCAAACCCAAAATGACGTGAAATTTTTTAAAACCTGATTTGCCCCAACCCATATTAACCCAAGTTAAAATCAACCCGATATATCCGATTGACAGGTCTAGCCTTGAGGCAGGAATTTGCTTGCAATCTGCAAGCACTCTTATACCTTACTGTAGTTTTCATTGGAGCTATTAGCCAAACTGTTGATGGTTTGTGTTGGATTGGTGGCAGGAGAAGCGGCTGTGCAGTGAGATTCGGTTACCTCCACCACTTTATCTAAGGATGCTACAGATCATTTCAGAAGAGATCTTCAATGGAAATGTTAGTAAGAAAGCGGATGCTCATCGCTTGTTCAAGATTGAACCAAGCAAGATCGATAGAGTTTACGATATGCTGGTGAAGAAGGGGATTGCTGCGCCATGACATCACAGTAGATTCCATACCATGTTTAGCTGTTGCTGCTAAAGCTTATATTTTCATCTTTGTTTTCTATCATTTTTGTTTTGGAGAGAATGAAGCAGAACAAATGATAATAATTGTGTATGTAGGTACTAATATTAGGTACTTCTGAATATGGATTATTTTTGTTTATAGTCCACTTTGTATTTTATTTTGATCAGATCAGATCAGGTTTCTCCAAAGACATGGAGAAATGAGCTTTGTATTAGAAGTTTAGAATCCATTGTATCAATAGATCAAGTTTCTCCCCTTTATTTTACTAATGAAAATCATGTTTTTCTGGTTTCTGATATGATACGAGTAACTCCAAAAGGCTCAACCAATGTCATGCTTGGTACAAGGTTTGCAGACCTGTATCGGCTCATCAATTATTAAAATTCATAAATAAATAAAAAGATAGTACCATGTTTAATTGTTTCTTTATCAGTCAGCGGTTGAATTGACCTAGCCTCTTATTTCGGACTAGTACCCCGATCAGTATTCAATTTAACTAATCCGGTTTTGAATTATAGTTTGGTAATATAAGTTGTAGTTATACGAGCGCATAAGTTTAGATTTCTTAGAAAAAGAATATTATTTATTACTAGAAATTCTATCACACATGTATGCATGTGGAAATTAAGAATTTAAAACGTATATGTGTGTTTAAAATAGCATACAATAAATAATAAAACGTGTAGTTCAAAAATGGTAAAAGAAAAAATTTTATATGCATAGTGATCTTTGTTCAAATCTCATTATGTACAAATTTTTACTTATATCTTACTTTGCAAATAAGAGGGTATATTAGTTATTTTTTAATTGGGTTGGTACTCGGTTAACTCTTGGCACCAACTCAATCAGAGATTTTATTAATAGTATAGATATACAACTAATGGAAATAAAAAATTGTGCATATTAAAATAAAAATGTATAAAACAGATTAAAATGAAACTTTATTTAAGTGGTAAATTTAAGGTTTTATTAATTCAATTGGTGTGAATTCAAATCACACCATGTGTATTTTTTTGTTAAAATGAAAAGAATAAAATACTTTCAAAAAATATAATTTATTTTAATTACGAAATGTCATTTCCATAATTTTCCTAACTAAGTTTATGTCTAGTTCACTCGTGACATCAACTCAGTCAAGAGCTTAAACAATAGTATAGATATACAAATATGGTGAGAAAATATTTGATGTTAAAAGTTAAATTTGTTTAAGTTTACTTAAGAATTATTATTGGTGTAGTGGTAAAAGATTTGTTTATAAATTATATATGGGTTAAATTTTTAGATATGTTAATTTTATTTTTTTATTTTAAAACTATAAAAAAATAAAAGTATGAAAAGATAAAAAGGCTATCAAAATAATAACAATAGTCATTTAATAAAAGAGTATATTAGTCATTTCATAATTGAGTTGGTACTCGGTTAACTATGACACCAACTCAATTAGAGGTTTTATTAATAGTATAAATAAAAATTATCGATATTACTTGAGAAAAAATTTCTTAAACAAGTAACAAGACTTAAAATTATATCATTATATGTAATATGTTAGATCAAAAAAGTATTCAACAATACAGTTACTAATAAAATTAGCAATAAAAATAAATATCTTATGCAATTTTATCTAATATTCTAATTACTCTTTGACATCATTCACTGATCATTGACCGAATATAAATAATTAATAATAAATATTATGTAATTTAGTTAAAATTATGTAAAATTAATTTATAATAAATAATATTTAATTTAGTTAATTATTTAGTAAGTAAAAATGTATGAGAAATTACTGTCCTCGATAAAATTTTTAGATTAATTAAATGAGACTAATAAAATAACATTTAATTATATTTTAAAAATAAAATGTTATAAAACTAAAATATTATTATTGTATAAAAACAAAATTTTAAAGATAATCATGTAGGAGTATGTTCAGAAAAAAACTATATAGTAATTGGATTTTAGTATTGTTAAACCACCTCCGCATACTTGTAATGGCTCAATTTTTAGTGATATCGAAAAATATGATTTTGGAACTCCATTTCCATAAACCGAACTCATAAATATTAAATATGAATATTTAAGAAGTTAGTATAAAAATATATTGATGATTGGTCGAGTAATTTTGTCAAATTAATAGTTAATTAAGGCTCAGGGATTAAATTATAAAATATAATCACTATGGAGTTTTAATTGACGAAAGGCTTAGAGACTTAGATAGCAATTAAACAAAGTCCAAAATGATAACTAAACTATTTTTCAATAAGATTACTTGATGATGGTATAATCCACTTAGGCTTGATTATGATTAAGTTATGTTTAATTATGTCTTAATTAGTTAATTAAACAAGGTTAATTAAGCAAAATTAAGGCTAATCTATATATAAATAACAACTAAGTGGAAGATTTTCATCTTCCATGTTGTTCCACCGTTCAAAAGAAAGAAAACCTAAAGAAAAAACCCTTTCATCCAACTCAATAGTCGACCAACTATTATTCAAGGTAATTAAGTACTTTTTCATGTAATTTTTATAGATTTGAATCTGTTAAAATTTTAGAAAGTTGTCATTGTTGATTTCTTGAAGAATTAAACTTAAAATTGATAGATTTTAAGCTTAGATTATGAAAAGAACTGGATTGTAAAGTTAATTTTGTTTGTTTGCTAACTTTGTTACCTTAGGGACCAAATTGAATAAATGTAAATATTGTTATGAAAATATATTAGAAATAGAAAGTATAAGTTCTCTAATGATAATATATGAAATCAGATTTTAATCTGAAGCTAGGAATCCAAATTTATGCTTATCTCGAGTTTAGGGACTAAATTTAATAAAATAAAAAATATGAGGGGAATCAAAAATAGAAGTATATAGGATCATATATATCATGGCATAGTATTGATTGGTTCTAGAAAAGAATTGTATAGATCAAGATTTGGATTCAAGTGGAGTTAATAGGGGAAAAGTTAAAATTGCAGATTACTCTTTGAAGTATCCACTCTTTTCACATTTTGAACAGGTAAGTTCATATAAAATTTACTATCTTACGTGAAATTTTGTGTTTGATTTCATATATATATGTTTGAATATAATTGGAACACTAGTGAAATTGGCATATATAGCTAGTGATGGACTGAATTGAAATGTTACGTGGTAATTGACTATTATGTAATTGTACAGGGTACAAATACGAAAGTTTGATTAATTATGGGGCGTGTAAATGAAACATGTGTTCATGTACAAGGTATGATATGAAATATGAATAATTATAGGGGATAATCATATGAAAACTATTGTTTACAAGGATTGGTAATGTTACATGTGTAAATGATGCTCGTGTGAACTTAATAAAATGTTAGGATACGATTGGCATGCCAATAGGATCATGTGCGCACTTGTACGAGGATTATTACAGAATTTAAGATGATCCAACATTCGTTGCGGATTCTCAGGTATTATGTGACATAGGTTTAGCTTGCATGAGTAACCTGATATGTAACACCCCTCACCCAACCAGGTCGCCAGACCCGAGTTATAGGATGCTACTACCGGAGCAAAATACATTTAATTCTCAATAACAATTCATTCAATCATGATTACAATCATAAATGCATGCATAATACAATATATAAGCAAAACTGGAATAAATCGAGCTTATGAAAGCTCTTAAGTTGACGTAAGCATGAATAATGACCAAATTGTAACTTTTCAAAGTAAGTGCAATAGGTATTGATACCCAGATAAAGTATCGATACTAACTTTAGCTTCGATATTTCAAAAATTAAGTTAAAGTTTACAAGTATCAATACTATGAAAAAGGTATTGATACCTTTTTCAGGATGTATCGATACCAAATTGAGTATCGATACCATTTTGGCATTCTGCCAATTTCAAAACTTTTGACACAAGTCAAGTTGTATTGGAACCTTTATAAAGTATCGATCCTTAGGATTAAGTATCGATACTTTATACGGGTATCAATACCAAATTGACATTATATCATTTTAAAATATTATTCATTTGGTAAAATACCGATACTTCACTCTATAGTATCGATACTTTTTTCCAGAAGGTAAAAAATCTCACATTTTGGTCCCTTTTCATGCCTAAAACATGATGCATACAATATATACCTAAAAGCACATATCATGTTTGCATAAAACACTTCAAAATACATGTTATCTCATTACTTAGTCCAAACCAAAGTCATTTAATTCGTTTTTCCTTAAATTGGCATCAATACACTTCAAAATCACCTAACAAAATACTAACTTAACTATCACGCTTCAACCATTCAAAATCAATCTAAAACATATTATATATACCATCTTTCTAAACATCTAACAAATATGCCCACCAATTCATAACAAGGATGCATGAAGCCATTCAACTAAGCTATACCATTTCATGCTGATCATCCATTCCATATGACAAGTTACTATATATATATACACACATATAACATAGCACCAAAACTATGAACATGATCAAAGTTCCATTACCATAAGAATTTGATCATTTATGGCTCAAACATACTTAACATTGCAATCACTTGACACCCTTAAGTACATGCCACATATAACCGATTTCAAGAAATAAAAAATCTACCAAATCAGGAGATAGATAGTGTGAGATCCTCGAGGATCCGATTGACACGTTTCGAAAGTCAAAACCTACAGGAGAAAGAAAAGTGACGGGGTATGTAATAGCCCGATTTAGGCTTAGTCGGAACAGTGATTTCGGGACCACAAATCCGACGAAAAAAAAAATGTAATGGCTTGAATTTTCAGAGGTGTCGGAACGGTGATTCGAGATCACTAAATTCGACAAATGGGTAGAAAATATTATTACTTTAGTAAGTATAAGTTAAATATGAAGTTAGGAAAATTTTTGAAATAGTGAATAGTGCACTAGAAATAAATATTAAAATAATTAGAATCGAAATGAGGTATCAAGACCTCGGGGATTTTAAACTGAGCCATAAATATTTTTATAAATATTTATGGAGTGTTAAAAAGTTAGTATTAAAGTTTCGTTAAGAAATTTTAAAGTTCCGATAATTAATTGAACTAAAAGGACTAAATTGTAACAAATGCAAAATTTTGGGAAATGATTAAATAACTTAAATGATAAAAGGAAGAGGGCTTAAAAGGCAAATAGACCCAAGGTCTATTTGGGCTGGACGGCAGAGGCATGAAATCAGCAAGAAAGTAAGGAGAATTAAGGGCAAAATTGGAAAATTGCAAAATTTGCTTAATAAAGTTAGGACCCAAGTGGAATTATCTAGATTTCTCTTCATTTTTCTGAATTCTCATCAGCTAAAACACCATGGAAGGGCTTCTTCAAGCTGGTTCTTCATATTTTTATTACAAGTAAGTTCAATTCTTGACTATCTCTTGAAATTTTTGTATTTTTATGACTTTTACAACTAGGCCCACTTGTTAAATCCATTAGTTTTTGATTTTATGAAAGAAGTTGAAAGTTGATATGAATATGTGCTGGAAGTATATGATGATTTAGCATGAAATTAGAGCTTTAAATTGTTCATATGCTGATTTTATTGAAAGAATTGAATAGAAAGTGAATGTTTGGGACCTAATAGTAAAAGAGTTTGAAGATAGAGTTATATGTGGAAATTCTGAATTTCAATAGTTGTGTAACAACTTATAATGTCTAGTAAAGTACTAATTGAGAAAATTAGATTAATTGAGGGGTTAATTGAGAAAGGACCGAATTGTATAAACTGTGAAATTTGGGGCAAAATGGAAATCAACATTTTGCACTAAAGCAGTTTTGGACAGCAGTAGTAGTGTAACTTTGAAAAATCACCAAAAATTGTAGAGATTGAATTATAGGATGAATAAAATATGAAACTAAAGCTTATTGAGTCTAGTTTCTTATAAAAGAAATTATGTGAGCAATGGAATTGTAAATCATGAGATATAATAGATTTTGTGAGACAAGGTCAGAATGAATTCGGGTTCCCCTGTTCTGACTTTGGAAAATCATTAAAAATTGTACAAAAATGATTATGAGTTATAGTTTATATGGTTAGAATCCTTAATGAGTCTATTTTTAGAAGAAACAAGCTAAAACATCATCCGAATTCTGTACAATGAGATAATTAATTTTTAGTGAAGAGTGGTCGGAACTGTCAGACAGCGAAACAGGGGAAACTTTAAAGAATAAACTGTACTATTTGGCTGAACCAAAAATTATGAAAATTTTATGGTATGAAGATATGTGAGTCTAGTTTTAGGGAAAATTAACGGATCTTAATTTGGAGCTCTGTAGCTCCAGATAAAAATAATTTAGTGACTCTGACTCGGATAAACAGCTTTGAATATACATGTTAGTGAATATTGAAATTATGGTTAATGTTGTTTAAGTGTGTTATACACATTAAGGATGTGGAATGGAGAGGAGGAGGAGGAAAATTGGGAAATATATGAATGATTCGTGTATAAATGGTCATATGTTTGATTATAACTCATAAACGATGAAATATGAATGATGCTTATTTTTGTGCATTATTGATCATGGTTTAAGCTCATGTGTGAAAATAAAGTTTCATAGTATGTGTGTATGGTATATTCAGTATATGATTTGGCATGAAATAATACCATGAATGGTTTATGAATTAACACATGTTGGTAAGCCTGATATATGAATAAATGATCAAATTGAGCGGAACGCCGGATTTGAGTACTTCTGATCAAGTGACAAAGTGATAAGTGGTAGCTTTAGCTACACTTATCTGATCAAGTGACAAGTGGAAAGTGATAAGTAATAGCTTCGGCTATACTTATCTGATCAAGTGACAAAGTGATAAGTGATAGCTTCGGCTACACTTATCTGATCAAGTGACAAGTGAAAAGTGATAAGTAATAGCTTCGGCTATACTTATCTGATCAAGAGACAAAGTGATAAGTGATAGTTTTAGCTACACTTATCTGATCAAGAGACAAAGTGATAAGTGGCTACACTTATCTGATCAAGAAACAAAGTGATAAGTGGCTACACTTATCTGATCAAGAAACAAAGTGATAAGTGGCTACACTTATCTGATCAAGAAACAAAGTGATAGGTGGCTACACTTATCTGATCAGGGACAAGTGATAAGTGATCATACGTAAGACCATAGTTATACTATGGCAAAGTGAAAGTGAAGTACTCAATTTTCCGTGACCGTTCCCTAATTTGATTAAGGATGGTAAGTGACAAATGGGCCCAAAAGAATTAAAGTAAATGGATAAGTGGTAGTGTATTTATATCAGGACGATGTTGTTATTCAAACTAAAGTGATATTTTCATTGCTAAATTGAGAATTTCATAAATGTGTTATTGAATGGTATAATCAATAAACATTGAGTTAAATGGTAAATACGTATTAGTTTTGAATTTGATGTCATTGAATTGTACGTGAATTAAATGGAAATTGCTAGTGATATGATTTAAATTATGAGCATGAGAAATTGCGAATTGAATGAAATAGAAATGAAGCATTAAATTGCATGAGTATGTATCGGGTCTCGCAGGCCCTAATTATTATGATTATAATATTTTGAGGATATATTGTGAAAAGTTATAGAAACATGTTAATTATTTTGAAAGTTTTAATTTTGATGAAATTTTATAACTCGGTTAAATACGTTTACAAGTGTATGTGTTTTGGTAATGCCTCGTACCCTATTCCGGTGTTGGATACGGGTAAGGGGTGTTACAGGGTAAGCATTACAGAATGCTTAGTAAGCTCGTATGTAATAAACAGTAATCTTACCTCATAAAACAAGTACTTAGGTTAAACTGAAGTATATAACTCAATTACCTAACATAACAAAACACAATCACAACATGGTGAGTTTGATTCATATTCAATCATATAACATTCAAATACTAAACATAACAATTCATAACTTTGAAATTCAATTAATCCAACTTTCAATCACATATGTATATACAATCTTGTCACTAAGTCTTACACTTTGCTACATTTGATCATTAAGCACTTAACTTGTAATTCAAATTTGTATCTCGCATCTTGTGAATTACCCAATGAAACACCGTAAAAGAATTCCAATACACAGGTACTAATCATATTTGATGCTCGTCCGAGTTAATCATATCCATTTGTGTCAAGTTAGTCATCAGGGCTAAACCTTTTATTGACACATCAAATATCCGTCCAGGTTAAACCTATAAAACGACATCGTGTTACTCATCCAAGCTAAACCTATGCCACATGTATCTTCGAGTCCACAACAAATGTTGGATCTTGAAATCATCGAAATCAACTTGTAACCATGTGTGCGATACATTTACGGAGTTTCATCGGGTACTTTCCATCATGTAGGCTCATATATTTTTTCCTTTCAATTTAATCCCAATCTCACCCTCTAGTGGTAAATATTGATTTACTTTGACGTTCATCAATGCATACATAAATTCACCATATAGTATACATAGAGATTTAAACATATTTATACCATATCCACTTACCTGATAAAGAAACAACCGATAAAGTGACAAGGACTAATTCATAATTTTTTTTCCATAAATAACCTCTGATTAGTTTAAATCTCGATCTAAATCATAATTCAATACAATTAAAAATTCCAAACATCGTTTAGAAGCATACTATAACTATATATCAATTCAATTTCATTTATCATATAATCTTTCAAGTTTTACATTTTATTCAATTTAGTCCCTAAAATCAAAATTGTCATAACTTTCAAATTTGAGCTTTGATTTCAAAATCAAACTCAATTCCATCCTTCTACAGCCCTCTAATATCTATAATCACATTGATTTTATGCTAATTTTGAATTACTCACACTTTAGACCTTATGTTTAAAAATAACAATTTTCACTTCACAAATTAGTCCTTTTTCATATCTAAGCTCAAAATCTATCAATTTAGTACCAAAAGCTTTAATATTCAACAATGGGAAATTTTGTAAACTTTAACATTTTTGCAAAATAGTTCCCGGGCTAGCTAAATCAAGCTCTCAGGATCTCAAAAACATAAAATTTACAAGAAAATGACTTAAAATTTACCAAATGAGGGACCAAATTAGAAATGTTAAAACCCAATTTTATTTCCTTCCTTTTTATGAGACAATGGAAAAGACAAGAAAGTGTCTTTATTTTCTTTTAATTTTTCTTTTTATACTTTGATTAGACTTAATAAACTTTAAGTAATTAAACTAAACTTTAATTAATCAAAGCATAATCATATTTAACTTCAAGTGAGTGGAAGATGACATCATTTTCCACTATTCACTATTAAGAAATGGTTTAATTACTCACTTGGTCCTTTAGCTAATTAGAATTCTATAGTGATTAACTTTTACGACTTTTACGATTTAGTCTTTGTACTTTAATTAACTATCTGTTTAATAAAATTACTGGACCAAAAATTTAATATAATACTAAATATGATTCATAAATATTAAATAATCATATTTACTGATTCGATCATCGAAAAATGGGATCCCAAAGCCACTATTCTCGACATCATTGAAAAACGGGTTGTTACATGATGTGTCATGATATAGGTTTACCCCAGACGGGTAACCTGATATATATTCAGCTTAAATGAGCAACTTGGTGTGGTGTAGTTTACTTGTGTATCCGAGTCTATTTTACTAGGGTTCCATCTGGCGAAATGATATAAATGATATAAATGAAATTGGAAAATTGGAAATGTGGTGAAACGGACTTGATAACCAATTTGAAATGTTTTTGAATGGATTGAATTGTAGATGATACATCTTTATAATTTATGATTGAAAAGGTATTGAATTGAATCATATATAATTAGTATAACCTTATGATTTATGGTTCAATATGCTATTGTGATAGGTTATGTGAAAGTAATATGACTTGGTATGTTTAAGTTACTTATAGCATGTAATGATCATTTATATAGATATGTGCTTACCTTTTTGATGTTTTGAATGCCATGTTCTAGCCAACATTATACCAAACTAAGTGTTACTATTATGCTTATATAAGAACAAGGTAAACATAATATTTTTCCATTTGAACTTGCTAAGCAATTTGAATGTTTACTTTAGTTGTTTCTTTCCCTTGTAGATCGTCACGTTGTGAAACTTGCCGAGTCAGATCAACAGGAAGCACACACTATCGAAAGACGGTAGAATAATGTTCATTTTTAGTCCTAGTGTTGTAGCATGTATATAAGGGCACTTTAGTATGCAATTGAGCATTTTTTTAATGGTTAGTTATGGCTATTGTGATTATGATCGATTTGTGAATTGAAGTTGCTTATGACTTATATAATGTTTGGTGTTGATCATGTCCAATGCTAGCATGAGTAGTGATCTTAATCTTGTGTGTTTTGACATGTTAAATGTTACAAGGTGAGGTAGTTTGATTAATCAAATGGATGAATGTTTGGGGATTAGTATTTAAAGGTTATGCTTGAAATATAGTTAGCTTATCCATTGTTTTGGTCCATGTCAAAGTTAGGTGAGTTTTTTATGTTCAAATTGCATAAGTAAAAATGACATAAGCTTGAATTAGTATAGGTTGATAGGGAATGATGGTATATTGTTTGTGGCTATTTGTAAATGGTATTGACCATGTATGAAAATGATGTTGATTGAATTGAATTTGTATAATGAACTATTTTAGGTATGGGAATGGTCAAGGTGGGGCCTTATTTCCAACCAATGTGGTCTTATGTTAGCTTGGAAATGTATGGAAATTAGACCTTAGAGGTCTATTGTGAATGTCACTACTTCACACCTTGAATGTCGCAACACCAAGCTATCTTTTCGCAACATCCCCTGTTTGATGTCACAATGTCGACACTATAATGTTAGAAAGTTTTACAAATTGGTCCTTAGGTTAGAAAGTTGGCTACTGTTTAAAGTTATGACACCACCCATTGGAAGTCGCAACATCACCTGTAACAACCCGATTTTTAATGATGCCAGAAATAGTGGTTTCAAAATCATATTTTTCGATTAGCGAGTCAGTAAATAATATTATTTAATATTTACGAGTTTATTGCAATGCTATATGAAATTTCAGTCTAGAAATTTTATGGAATGGTTAGTAGTTAAGGTGGAAGTGTTTTGACCTTAAAGTTAGTGGTGTCAGAAAATAAAGTAGACCTCGTTTCTGTAAACTGAAACCCATAAATATTTAAAGTTATTTTATAAGTGAATTAAAATTTGGTTAGGTAATTTTATTGAATTAGTGGTTAATTAAGGTACAAGGACTAAATCATAAAAATCGTAAAAATTAATCATTATTTATTTTTAATGGCTAAAAAGGCTAAATAGTAATTATTCAAGGTTTGAAATGGAAATTAGTCATCTTTTAACGTTAGTGGATGATTTGTGCTTGTTTGTTATAATTTGTGTTACTTTTTAAAACCGTGTTTGGTTGCCCGACTTCTGAATGTATTACAGCCCAATTCAGCAAGCTCACCACTAAACCATTGTTTGGTTGAGTGGAATGCACTATCGCCCATTTTGAATAAGGGCTTATTCAGGGAATAAACAACAGACCTTTTCCGTGCCCTGAATGGGTGATTCCGTGCCCCAGGTTTCATTTTTACCCTCCCTACTTTTTTACGTCTGAAACCCTTTCACTCACCCTGATAGCCCCTCTCAGTCTCAGCCTCCCTTGCTTGCTTGCTTTGCCTCTGGCCACTAGCATTCCTCCCCGTCATCGCAACCTCCTTCAAGGTAAACCCTTTCTCTCTTTCGTTGTTATTGTTTTTGAAGATCTTGAGATCCGTTTGAGGGATCTAGCAATGTCGAACATTATCTATTTTTCATGGATTTTCTTTGGTGAGTTTTCTTCTCTTGGGTTTTTATTTTTATATTGGATTTTCGCATTCTTCTTGTATTAGCTATGGATTACTGTTTTGAGTTTATTTCTTGCATTGCATGTTCTTTTCTTTGAATGCCATTTAAAATTAGACCTATTTCTAATTTGGGTTTATGTCATTTTGTGTTGTTTAGTTTTCTTAGAATCAAGTTTTTTTTTTCAGTTTAAAACAAAAGGGTATTTATTTTTGTGGGAATTCCATGGTTTCTCTTGTTTGGTAGGTCTTGATTATTAATTATGTTTAAGAAAAACTGATCTTTTTGGGTGTTTTATGTTGAAATGAAGTGTTTAATTTGTATACCAGCACTCCATATGGTATATAAATTTAATTTTTTAATGGTTTTCCTTTATTGCTTTTGTAATTTCTTTGTTCATGTTGATTGAATATAATTTGAAAAAGGGAGAATTCCAATGATGAAGTGAAATTTATGCCACATTATTCCTTTTGAATTTGGAGAAGAAGCATGCAAAATATTGCTTTATATCGAAGCCAACTGTTTTACTTGCTTCAGGTTACCTTCTCCTGCCATGCTCAGATCTGAAGGGTTATGTCCATTAACACCAGAAGAAGCTATACTTATGCTTGCTGCTCTAGGTTTCAATCGTAAGACTCAAATATATGTCGCAGGGGCTCAAATATCTGGAGGGACATCAATATTAGTTGCTTTGACAAGCTTGTATCCTTAACTAATTTAGTTACCAGAGAGAATTTGCTTTCATCCATCGAACTTGAACCTTTTAAGAATTTCTCATCTCAGGTAACAATGCGGTATATCCACTTCCTGTTTAATGAAAAGTGTAGGTTTTGCTATTGTTGCATTGATGAGTTGTTGGTCCTTCGGCTGTTGGTCTTTTCCAAAATTTGAGCTTTCAAAATTATTTTGGCATTAGCTCTTTTCACTATTTACAAGCTGCCAATGCTTGTTTTCGGATTGTTTTCATGCAGTCTCCTATCAGTGATATAAACTATGAAATAACCAAGTTAAATATTTGGAAATTATTATATTAATACTTTTTATATAGCTTCTCTAACACTAGTAAGATTAGGAAAAATGGTTTTCTATGCTCTTATCAATGTTGGTTACTATTATACTTGGTGCGAGTGCAATGACATATTATGACCTTTCATTTGTAGCTGGCAGCAATGGACTTCTTTGCCTACACTGCAGTTGATACATTTGCCATAACGGACTCTGGTAGCCAATTGTCATCTTTGAAATCTAGGCATCGAATATACTATGGCGGAGGGAGGATGCCTACAATACACCCAAATAAGCGGAGACTGGTTGATATCTTCATAAAGAACAATACTATAGAGTGGAAAGTGTTTGAGCAGAGAGTGAGGAAGGCAGTTAAACAAATTAAACATGTCCAGAGTAGGCCTAAGGCTAGAAGTGTTTACTGGTATCCACAGTGTAAAGAGTGTATATGTCGTACATATTGATGAATTAATAAAACATGTAACATTCTTTGTTGTTTAATTTTATTCTCAAATCAAACTCTGAGATTATTTATACATCGTTGTTTAATGGTAAGGCAGGATTGTTGGAACTTGTTTTGAGTAGAATATTAAAAATGACTTGTAATTATGTTTTTCGATAAAAATGGCCTCGTAATGCTCAAATTTAATTGTAAATTATATGCTAAATTTTGTTGGTTAACCTGGTCAAAGAAACATTGACTTTGGGATTTAAAACTAGTCGGTCAACATTGTTGCATCGATTTCTATAGACAAGTCTTGGGTTTCTTCGGGGTTTTTAGGAAAACCAAATTGGAAAATATGACAGAGGAGATCAAGAAAAGCTCTTGGTAAAATTTGGGTAAATTCATGTTGGTGTTTAACAGTGGCGGGAGGTAGCAGCAATGATGACGATCTACTAGATTCGGGAAAAAAGTTGATATAAAATATTTTATATTTAAATATTATTTTGCTAATAGAAAATATTATTATTTAATATTAAATTGATGTGAAAATATATTTAAATATAAAAGGGCATTTTCATCATTAAGTTTTTTTTTTTGCTATTACATATTTATTCCTCTTAACCAAACACATGAATACTATTATAATATTCATTTCATTCCATCCAACCAAACCACTGTTATGCCTATTCAATTTCATTACAACCCTATCCCATTCCCACAGAATGGCTATTTTATTACAGCCTTATTTCAGTCCATTGAACCAAACGCGTCTTTAAGGATTAATTGATTAACATTAAACAAACAAAGGAAAAGAAAGCCAACATTTTTATTTTCTTTCTATCTTCATTGTCTACACTAAAACAAGAAGAGAAGCCTTTGTTAGAGAGTTTTGAACTTTTGGCTAGTGCAAGGTGAGTAATTGGACACCCATTTTTCGTAAATTTTATGTTTTTGAGATCGTTGTAGCTTAATCTAGCTAACTCGTGTACTAAATCATAAAAATGTTAAATTTTTGGAATGTTTCCATTGATTTTTTATGTTAAATGGTATATTTGCAAGCTTCTAAATGATTTTGGACTAATTTGTAAAGTGAAAAGTGTTAATTTCGAACATAGGGACTAAAGTGTAAATATTTTGAAAGAGATATTGGATTTCCATAATTATTGATAGTATAGGACTATAGAAGGATGTAATTGAGATCAATTTTGAAATCAAGACCCAAAATTGAAAGTTATAGCAATTTCGATTTTTGGGGACTAAATTGAATAAAATGCAAAAGTTTAGGGGCATTCAAATAATAAAATTAATTTGATATAGGCTTATAATAGGATGATATAAGATGTTTGGAATTGATAAATTGAATTGAATTATTCAATAGATCAAAATTGGACCAAATTGAAGATAATCGGGAAAATGGTAAAATTTGTCGATTAGTCCTTAGAGAGTTGCTTGTTTGTTGATTTAACGAGGTAAGTGCACATAGTATGATTGTATTTAAGTTGTTTTACATTTTATTTGTGAATTTCTATTTGTTTGGTAGTAGTTTGAATTGTTCACAATTTGGTACAAAAGGTGATGTATGAACTAAATCGTAAGGAAACGATCAATTAATTGATAAATTGAATATGATGAATTAAAATTTGAGATAATTAATGAATTGATAATTGGTTATGATTGATCGAATCATATTGGTGTGAATTTAATAGATTATCGAAATAGAGGATTAAATTGAATAGAATTGAAAAAAACATGTAATTTGATAAATTAAGGATGTAACACCCGGTTAACCTTATTGACCTAAAATTTAAGGAAGGTCGGGATTAAATTAAAAGGACTAGAAAATTGTCGACCTCCACCAAGAAATTCAAAAAAATTTAGTGGTTGAATTGTAATTAGTTGGATTTTAATTTTGGTTTAGTTAGATTGGAATTGACTGGTTCCACAGAGGGAGAAAAAATAATTAAAGATGAATGGTGGTGGTGGTCGGTGAAGATTATGCCAAAGGAGTATTTATATAGGTGTGTGGAGACAGAATTTTCTCAAATATGTTTACACATTTTCTCTCCATAGCACCATCTTCTTCAATCGTTCCAAATAAGAAGAAGATGAAACTAAAGGAAGATCTGTATGTTGTAGTAGTCGTGTGAATTGAAGTATGGTAGTAAAGAAATTAGGGAATTGGTAAGCTTCCTTACCTCTCCGAACTTGTGGATTGATGAAACAAGTAGAGTAAGACTCTCAAAGCTTCTGTATAATTTAAGATTCTTGGTTTCTAAGGACTTACCACTATTAGATTAACCGATAAATGGTTGTCATGTTGGGAAATGTGTACATATTGTAGTAAACATGTAGTTATTTTTTATGTATTTAAACGATAAATAATTAAATTTCACATTTCACTATTATGTTTTTTTGTATTTCTGTCTTTCATATTTTGCATGTATAGCGAAATTGTGACAAACAAATATTAGCTAATTGATTGTTAAAGTTCAAACTGAATATAAGTAGTATTGTACGAACGCTTACATTGCAAGAAAGACAATTTACTTCAGTAGATAATCTAAATGAGTCATGCGTATGTAACTCATGTGCTTTGATATAAGTGCAAGCTTATGCCCTAAAGATGATTCAGCCAATAGTTGGTATGCTGGGTACATGACTTGTGTATGGCATGAATTTACTAGCAATAGTGGAATTCATAGCTCAATTAAAGAGTTAATGATATCCTGTCATTGGCATTGTGTGGATTGATTAATATAGAATCTGGCCACAGGTTACTTGTTCTCGAATGAGCAATTTATCACAGTTATTTGTAGACAGTGACCATATTAATAATTAAGAAAACACAATGCGGACAATCAGATAAAATAGGATTGTATTGAATGAACGAATTTAACTCAAAGGAATCAATGATACCATATGAGGGTAACATACACATGGCGAGGTCATTGGACAAAGCAATTGGATGAATTTTTTTCGTAAAAAGTATATAATAAGGAGTTTTCAGTCATAGTACTTCTTGTGGACTGACTCCATGATTAAGGAATTGTGAATTATCGGAACAATGCTTCTGGACATAATTGCAATTACTAGAGCCTAATTGTATATGTCCGATTTGTAACATCCTGATTTTGGGCCTAGTCGGAACAGTGGTTCCGGGACCACAAATCTGATGAGGAAAAAAATTTATTTTATTATATTTTTATGGTCTACGATTTCACAAAATGATTTCGTGAAAATTTCCTTCGAAAATTTCGACGTTTGGGCACTCAATTTAGTCAAAAGGATAAAATTGTAAAAAGTGCAAAAGTTGAGGTCTACATGTTAGAGGTTTCCAATTGTTATGAAATTTTAAATTGGAGGTCCTTATATGGTAATTAGACCATTGGTTAAGTTGGTAGACAAAAATGGACATGGTTAGGTATGTTTCCAAAGTTTTTCATTAAGGGTATTTTGGTCATTTAGTTATTAAAATGAATTAAAAACAAAATTAAAAGCCAATTTTTGTCCTTCTTCAACCCCATGGCCGAATTTCACAAGGGGAAACCATGTCTAGGGTTTTTCAAGCTTCCAAGCTCAATTGTAAGTCTGTTCTAACCCCGTTTTTAATGTTCTTTACGTTTTTGGAGTCCCGATCAAGAAGAACAAAATCCGGAGTTAGACCGAGGAAAGAAAAAAGTTGAGGACTAAAGTGCTAGATTTGATCATATTTTGTACCGAGGTAAGTTTACGGTAAATAAATGCAATATTTCAATAATTATTATTAATGCTGCTATTTTCCATCAATTATGTATTTATTTCATGAAATTATTTAATGTTGACTTAAGTATGAGATGATAGAGAATCAGTGATAAAAGCCCAGTTGAAACATTAGGAATGTACTGGATACAAATGTCATGACATTTGGGTAAAGAGATCCCTGTAAGACCATGTCTGGGACATGGCATTGGCATCATTGAGATTATGAGAGGTCCCATGTAAGACTATGTCTGGGACATGGCGTTGGCACCGAGATGAGAGGTCTCATGTAAGACCTTGTCTAGGACATGGCATTGGCACCGAGATGAGAGGTCCCCCGTAAGACCATGTCTGGGACATGGCATGGGCACCTATATTAGAACTCCCATGTAAGACCATATCTGAGATATGACATTGGTAGCACAAGAAACATCCCATGTAAAACTATGTCTAGGACATAGCTTTGGCATGTTATATTCTGACAGGAGACCCGAGTATCCTTAGTATTCCAAGTGATTCAACGGGCTAATGAATAGATGATGTTACATGAAAGTTCAGGTAAAAGCCTAATAGACAAGTTCAGGTGAGTTATTAAGATTAAGAGTATCTCAGTTATCAATTGAGAAAAGAAATTTCAGCAACGAAGGAGTAAGTTAAGCAAGCAACTAAGTAAACGAGTAAGAGAGTAAGTAAAGAAGAAAATAAAGATCTTAATGCTTAATAAAAATTTATGAATATAATTGTTTATGATAAATGTTGTTATTTATTTACTTGTAAACTTACTAAGCTTTATGCTTCCTTCTTTTATTTCATTTTCTTTCATATAGTATTATCAAGCATAGTAGGGATCTTGAAGACGACGGAGAGCGTTCACACTATCAACCACCACAACTCGGTATTTTAAGACGATAAATGTTTTGAGCTATGGCATGTATAAGGACTTGGTCATTTCAATTGTATATTCTTAAGATATGACCAAAAGATGATATGTATTTGATGATGAATAGTTATTAAAATGGCTACGTATGAAGGTGTTTGTTGTTATAAATGTCTAGGTGATAAATTATGCATAGAAATCATGAAAAAGTAAAAAATTGGTAGTGAATCAGTTTTGAGACAGCAGTAGTGACGTGATTTTGAAAAATCACCAAGGATAGTAGAAAATGAATTAGGGGGTGGATGAGATATAGAACTAAAGCTTATTGAGTCTATTTTTATAGAAAAATAACGGTGTAGACAAAGGAATTATTTATTCTGAGATATTTGCACTTTAGTTAGACAAAGTCAAAGTGGTTTTCGGAATCCCCTATTCTGACTTTGTAAAATAATTAAAAATTGTAAAAAAAATATTTATGAGTTGTAATTTATATGTATAGATTTATTATTGAGTCTTTTTTCTGTAGAAATAAGTGAGAACACCATATGAAGTCTGTACAATGAGATAATTGAATTTTAGTGACGAGAGGTTAGGACATTCAATCAGTGAAACAGGGGAGAATTCAACTAATAAACTGTACAAATTGGCTGAACCAAAAATTCTAAAAAGTTTATGGTAAAAATATATATGAGTCTAGTTTCAGGGAAAATTTACGGATCTAAATTTCAAGTTTCGTAGCTCGAGTTATAATTGATTTAGTGACTGCTGCGTAGGTGGACAGCCTTATTATGAACAGTAAAATAACTTTTAAAAGTTAATTTTTATGCCCTGAACTTTTAAGTTAAGTCAAGTAACACCACATGCTCGACTACGGAAACGGTCTCGGGTAAGGGGTGTTACACGAATTGTCCCTTCACTAACTCAACAAAAGCTCGATCAAATTGTTTGAATCAAAAGAAAATTCTATGACTTTGGAAATAATTTAATAGAGTCGATTTATTTGATGTGGAATTAAATTGGGCGCTCGTAAGAATTGTTCAACTAGGGAATTTAATTAAAGAATTTTCTTGAAAAATTAATTTGGAAAATCTAAGTGATACTTGAGAAAATTAATTTTGATCAAGTAAAATTAAATTAATGAAATTAATTAAAATTAATATTAAAATTTTTAAAATTAATTTTCAAGTCAAACAATTGGCTCAATGGATAATTGAACTTGAAAATTAGACTCGAGATCGTAAATTAGGTCCGGGAGCCAAAACCGAGACTAAGACCCAAAAATTGGTCGAACAGAGTTGACAGTCGAACCAGTGATTGGATTGGACCAATCGGGCCGTCACTGGCCCAGACTAAACAGGTAGAAATCAAACCAGCTCGAGCTATCGACAACTACGACGGTGGCATTCTAGTGGCCGGAAAATGGTCAACGGCGGTAGGTCTTTGGTGATTGAGCAATGGAAGAATTACACTCCTACTGGGACTCTATTAGAGAATTTGATTTCAGATTAACTATTCCAAAAATAATATTATTTTAATAGGTTTAATATTAAATTAATAAAATACTTAATTTAATACTTACTTAATAGTATTTTATTAATTTACTATTAAAGTGATTAAGTTTAATCATAGTTGAACTCTCTAACACTCCCTATATAAATAGAGTCTTGAGTCATTATTTTACACACATTTGAATTCAAGAGAAAGTTTTAGAGAGAATTTTCTAAAGAAATTATTTTAGAAAATTGTTTGAGATACTTTTCTTATTTAAAACTCTACAAAAATTTAGAGAAATTGCGAAATTATCCTACTAGAAATTTTTGTGAAAAATTTTCTAATTCGAAGCGAACCCACACTCGACAAACGTGAGCTTGAGTATAGCAAAGAAGACTACTCGGTCGAAACGTTCGTCTAAGATTGATCGAAAATGTAAAATTTTGATCGAGTGTTTATTACTTTAGATATCACAACCAAGTTCTTGTTTTGGAAAAAAAATTAAATTTATTTTTCGTTGTGTTTTCCAAACCCGATTTTCTAACATTTCATGCTTAGCTGCCAAGCTGGCAAGGAGGCTCTAATGTTACTTTTGGGTGATTTATGGTGCTTTCTTTTAGGCTGAATTACCCTTTTGCCCATTATGTAATGTTCTTAGAACTAGTTTGTGGATGAGTATGCTATGAGTTCATAGATTAGTATAAGCATGCGAATGTTGAAGGAACTATTGTTCTTTTTTTTTTAATACTTCTCAATGTTTGTAAATTTGGTGTACTGTGTATATATAGTATCATAATGTGTTGCAGTACATGAATTGCATGTTTATAATGGTGGAGTACGAAGGGGAAATTTTCAATGGTTTAGATTAAGTTAGGATTTGGGGAATTGGATTTTCGTTTATCGCCATACAGACTTTGCTAAGTGCAAACCATTATGTGCGAATCTCTAGGCCTTATGGAAGGGGCACTGTGGTGTTCGAGCATCAAGGCTAGAAATGGCGAAATGAAGGAATGGGCGGATGGATAAGGAAATGGAATTCCTGTTAGAATCCATAATTCGGTGTTGCTAAGTGCAAATCGTGACGTACGAAACTCTAGGCCTTGTAAGGGGACATTTCGGTCTTCAAGCATCAAGGTTAAATAAGAAATTGAATGAAATTGACTGGTCCTACGAGGCAACACTATGACGACTGTAATTAAGTTTAATATGGAAACACTGCGATGGCGATCAGTAGGCTCTATGGAGTGACACTGCGATGGCGGTAAGGTCTTTCGAGCTACACCTCAAAGAGGTATAATGTGTAAAACCATAACTCGGATATGACATCCAATAAAATCTTCTAGGAAAAAAACATGGGAAATAATGTGTAAGACCATGGCTTGGCCATGGAAACATAGGTAGTCTGTCGAGACAGTAAACATAGGGTAGTCCCCTAGGACACTAAACACGGGGAAGTCCACCAGGACATAAAACATGGGGTTACACTTGGGAAATTCGCATATCAATATACCATGAGAGATGCCAAGGTTTAAGGTAGAGTTCGCGGTGTGACTAGTGCGATAAGTCAAAAGAAGAATTGAGCTTAGTGCGTCTAAGGGACACAGACCATCAGGATAATGAGAGAATTCGCCAAAGATAAATATGAGTGAAGCTAAGGTAACATCTCAACCCAGTTAGGGTGAAAAGAGAAATAGGCTCCTTGGATAATGAGGTATACATGATGTGCAACAAAATTAGTCCGCCAAGGAAGCTGCTGATACAGTTTTAATTTGTAAGTTGATAAAGAGGTAGCCGAGAGATTGGGTAGACCGATTAGATTCTTCATGAGAGAAAATGCTAGCTTGATGTTGAATGAATAATCAAGTCTGCCAGAGAAGGGTGAAGAGTAGAAGTCCATCAGGACTATGAAACACGGAAAATATCTTGTGAATCCACCAAGGGTGGAAACCTTCACATAATACCTGAGTAGGAGATAATAGGTCAGACACCACCTATCAAATGAAGCTTCTTAAAAGGGACCGGCTGGAAGAGCAGGTACTATGGTGCTGCTTTGTGGGCACTAGTTATCTAAGGAAGTGAGGTTATTGTGTTCTTGTAAAAACCGCAATTACGACAATTACTTGGGTAGACGCCAAGCTTTGCCATCCAGAAGTAAAGAATGCGAATATCAAAAGGTGGAATAATAAGAGATGGGGAGGGGATGAGACCCAATAGAGGACTTTGTCAGAAACAGTCAGGAGTCTAAGTCCACAGTAAACGGCTCAGAGTGCATAATGCATGGGCTTCATCAACTAAGTTTGTGAATTCTCCTTTGAATTTGAAGAAGTTTCATTCTGAGCCAGAAATATCAATTTCTAAAGACATGTACAGTCTTATACGTATTTTATGTACAGATCTTACTAAGATCTTTCAAACTTATAAAGTTTGCTGCTTGGATGCAGGATAGATAAATACTTGAAAATCAAGAGAAGGGACCAAACCAAACTCCGCTAGAGCGTAAAGTTGGGTGTGGTAGTTGTATCATGGATATAGAGGGGCACCCTTAGAGGCCATGCCTCATGGTTTAATATGACTACATATTACATTCGAAACTTATTTAAAAATCTGTATTTTTTTATTAGAAATCAGAGTTGTAGGTAATTATCTTTAGTCCGGCATGAGTTTTAAATATTTTATGGTTGAAATTTAAACGTGTAATGAAATCAAAATTAGAAATGCTGCTAAGTGAATTGGGTAATTGTATCATCCGATACCCGAACCTGGTGATCAAGTCGGTTATAGGGTGTTATAAAGGAACTGACCTTGAATTGGACTGAAATAGGATATACTATGTGATAGACTGATGATTTGATCAAATGAGTTGAATTGATTCGATCTGGATATGTTGATAGTAATAAGGACCAAACTAAATATATGTGAAATTATTATATATTGTTATAAGTGTGGAATTGAATCAATATTGTTATGAAATATGCTATCATATTTTAGAATCGATGATTGGTTAATGAAAATATGAAATGAAATTGAGAAACTGTTACCCTATTAATTGTTTGGGCAGAGTCGAATATAGTTGGCACGCCATAGGATAGAAAGAGTTTAAGGTTATTGCACTACGAGTTGATGAGTGCTAGGCACACCTATATGTCGGCTATACCAACCAGCGCTGGGCGTAACTTACTATTTCAAATTTATCCTATAGGCACTAGGTGCCAAACTAGTGTGATTGGTTGGATTCGTATATCCATTCGAGTCTGAGTCATGTTAACAGAGATATAAAATGTAAATTAGATAAATGATATTAAAGTTGAGTTGATATAGTAATTGGATGATACATATACATATTGTGAACCTATTATATGAGCCCGGAGGGCCAATATGGAAATGTGACAAATCAATTAATGCAAATCGAAATTTGTATTATGAAATGAAATAGTAATTGGTATTAAATTGAAATTGGATATAAGCTGATAAATAGATGGAGTTCATGTGATATGAGAATGATGTTCATATGGTTTAATATTGAATTAGGTTGAGATTGGTATTGAATGTGATTCTAAGTAATTTGGCTTATTCATATTTGAATTGCTATATGACGTGATTCTAAGTAATTTGGATTCAGCGAAAAGCCGAAATTGCTTGCTGTTTGGACAGTAGTAATAGGCTAACTTTGAAAAATCGCCATAAATATTGAAAATCAAATTAGAGGATGAAAAAAGATATAGAATTAAATCTTATTGAGCCTAGTTTTTCATAGAAGAAACGTTGTAAGTAATGAAATTTTAAATCGTGGGATATAATAAACTTTGTGAGACAAGGTCAGAATGAATTCGGGTTCCCCTGTTCTAACTTTGGAAAATCATCAAAAATTTCAAAAAAATAATTAGGGGTTAAAATTTACATGTTTAAATTATTAATGGGTTTATTTTCAATAGAAACAAGTGGAAACATCATCCAAATTTTGTACTAAGAGATAATTAAACTTTAGCAAAGAAAGGTCAAAGCTGTCAGACAGCAGAATAGGGGTAAGTTTGAAGATTTTACTGTACTTATTGGCTGAACCAAAAATTCTTAAAATTTTATGGTAGAAAGGTATTCGAGTCTAGCTTCAAAAACATCAAGCGGATCTTAATTCGAAATTCTGTAGCTCAAGATATAAATAATTTAGTAACAGTGACTCAAGTAGACAGCTTTGAAGGAACATATAAGTAAATAGTCAAAACATATATGAATAATTAATTTACATTAAAAATGGATCACACGACCAAGGCCAATTTGGGTTAAGTGGGCCACATGGGCGTGTGAGCCCATTTTTCTAAAAATTTCTGTAAGGTTGCACGGGTCGCCGAAGTCAACTGTGGACCTACTGTAGGGTCGGTAAGCTTTACTTAGACCCCTATATGTGTGATCTGTCTATCTGATTTCTATACCGAGCATGACTTATGATATATGAATGTATGTACTATTAATTGCATAATAGCATGACATATTTTGTATATTGCATTGCATCGGGTGGGTTGATGATATTTAGAGGAAGTTTCTGAAAGGCTATTAATCCTGTTATCTGGCAGCTCAACTGCAACCTTCTGATTGTGTGCCGCATTTCGGTACAGCATGGTGTGTAGGGATAAGTGGGTTGATTTAATCCCCACATGGTGTGTAGGGTTGGACGGAGATGGTGTGTAGAGGCTGGTGGGTAGGATTTTGATTTTCTGTATCTGCATTTTGTATCTGATATGGGTCAAGGCCCTAATGTATTTTTGAGACTGTATCTGAACGGGCTAAGACCTAAACTGATTCTATGATGGGCCCAAGCCCCAGACTGTATTTTTGAATGTTGTTGAATATCTGTATGCATGTTTTCTGTGGGGATTACACACTGAGTTTGTGAAAACTCACCCTTTTTCTGTTTACTTTGTACAAGTAATCCTCAAACTTGACGGGTCGATACAACGGAGGACTCGACGGTGGCCACATGTAAATTTTAGACTATTTTCTGTTAATGTCTAGAATTTATTACTTATTTGGGGTTTTTGATGTAACTTTTGGACTATGGAATGGTTGGCTTTAAATTTTGGACTTTATACTGTTTTTATAGATTTTTTAAAAAAAACTGCAACTCAACAAAACACGGTTTTTCTAAAAGCTAAGGTTTTTGTAAATAGAAAAGATTTTTCCAAAATTAATTGGTTACAAAAGCTTCCGCTAAGAGACAAGTTTTAAAGCAAATCAACTAGTATTTATTTTTTTCCGGATTAAATAAAAGCTAACTAACTGTAACAGTTTTAACTCGACAATCTTGTCTTCAAATCCCATTCCATGTGACATCGCCAGATTCGGCCATAACGTCTAGGTCGGGTTTGGGGTGTTACAGTTTCCCTTTACTTGTAGATCGCCAACTTGCGAAATATGGCTAGCGGATCGTCGAGTAGCTCACACTAACCTATTTTTTGATTCAATAGTCCTTCTACCGTTTAAAGCTTAGTTTTGTAGCATGTAAATAAGTGTTATTATATGTGTTTACCTTGTTTGCATAGTTTGGTTTGAACTTGGATAATGCTTGAATTATGGTATATGTTGATGCGGAATGGTTTCAAAGTATGAAGTATAGACAAAGTTTGAATAAGTGATTTTGGTATGTTCTGGTGTCTATTGAGGCATATTGGTTAGTTGATTGGTATAAAATTTAAATGTGTTTAGAATGTCTTAAATTGGTATTTTGTCTATTAAGTTTATGCAGATTTTGAGTTGGTTTAAAATTTCATTTGGGTCATAAAATAGGCTATTGAATTTAGTTTGGTATGAAGTACGCATTAATGACATATATTTTACCACACTGTTCCCGATTGTCACACAGGTTGGTCACATGCCCATGTAAGTACTGTAGATTTGGTCATCTAATTTTCACATCTTCTCACTTTTTTTACACGTTCTAGTCACATAACCGTGTGGCTTTTGATGAATTTTTTCAATTTGATCCAAACGGATTTAGAGAGTTACAAGGTCTGGATACACGGCCGTGTTGTTGGGAAATGTGTCCATATTTTAGTAAACATGTACTTGTTTTCTATGTATTTGAATGAAGAACAAATAAAGTTAATTTCACATTTCAATATTATATCTTTTGTGTTTCTGTCTTCACATTTTGCATGCATAGCAAAATTGTGACAAGCAAATATTAGTTCATGTAACGACCTGAAAGTCAGTGGTACCAAAAAATCTAGTTTTGAGACTTCATTTCTTTAAATCGATGTCGTAAATATTTTTCTTAAACATTTAAAAATTTACGTTATAGGTGAATTGAATTTTGGTTAGATAATTTCTTTGATTTAGTGCTTAATTTAAATACAAGGACTAAATCGTGTAAGTGGTAAAAGTGTGATTGTTGTTAAATTAACAGCTAAATTATAAGGGATTTATCTAATAAATAAAACATTATATAAATGGTTACTATAGTGGTCGATTATGACTTACATATGTGTTTAATATATTATAAAATTTTAGTTAAAAAATTATAGGAATATAATTAATTAATAAATAAGGTAAAAAAAGGGGACCGGGGAGAAGAAGCCTCCTCTCGAGCACGGATGGCATATTCTCTGGTAAGTGCACGAGCCTCAGATCGAACTGCCATGTCCTTTGTCCCTCTCTGACTACCACTTACATTACCCAAATGCCTTGGCGGTTTACCTCGTACTGACACATTACTCGGTCTGGTATTCTGCACAGTGTTTTGCTCAGCTACCATCGGACATTCTCGAATGAAATGATCCTTTGAACCACACTTAAAGCAAGACCGATCATGTAATCTGCAATCTCCAGGATGCCATTTCCCACAATGCTTGCACTATGATATATTTTGTCAAACAATACCAACGCTAGCAACTGAAGTAGCTCGTGAACTCACAAGGGGTCGATCTCGATCATGTTTAGGAAACCCTGCAGTAGCTTTAGATTGGCTATGATCCTCTCTGGATCTCCTTGAGGCCGACTGGAACGATTTACTAAATAATCTTTTACGGGAATCTCGAGCTTCATAGTCAGTTTTTCTCTTCTCTTTCCCGAGCTCCTCTGCTTTACAAGCTCGTTCAACAAGTACCACGAACTCTTTTATCTCAAGTATGCTAACTAAAAGTTTAATATCTTCATTCAGCCCATCTTCAAATCTTTTACACATAATAGCTTCAGTTGAAACACACTGTCAAGCATATCTACTGAGTCTCACAAATTTCTGCTCATATTCTGTTACTGTCATCTGACCCTATTTCAATTCAAGAAATTTCTTGCGTTTCTGATCAATGAATCTCTGACTGATGTATTTCTTACGGAACTCAGTCTGAAAGAATTCCCAGGTCACTCGCTCTTTCGGAACCACCGATACTAGTGTATTCCACCAGTGATATGCAGTGTCCCCTAGCAAAGATATGGCACATTTCAAGCACTCATCAGGGGTGCAAGATAACTCATCAAATACTCGAATAGTATTATCGAGCCAGAATTCAGCTCGCTCAGCATCATCATCATCAGTGGCTCTGAACTATTCGGCCCCGTGTTTTCGAATTTTATCAACAGGAGGCTTAAGTAATCTAATCGGATCACTCACTTGAGGTATAACAGGAACCAAAGATGGATTAATCGGGGGTGGAGGTTGTTGTGCAGTCGGATTAGTCTGAATATATTGAGTAAACCAGTCATTCATCATTTGGTAGAAGGCTTGTTTAGCCTCTCCCTCCTGGTTACTCGAGGTCAATCTAGAATCTACCGGCTCTGTCCCTTGCACGGGAGCAGGCGCTATACTCTCAACATCGTCAGCTACGGCTCGATCGGGATTCACTACTATACAAAAACACATTTTTAGATGTCAGAAGTCATCACATCATCTCAGTATAAAATATGGCATGTATAGCTAGACTCATACACGCTACGTTAGTCCTAGAATCAACTAAACCGTAGCTCTGATACCAATAAAATGTAACACCTCTAACCCGTATCCGTCGCCGAATTAGAATTACGAGGTATTACCGAACAAACACAATCATCCTTAATAAACAAAGACATTAAAATCTAACTAATATAGACATTGCAAACTAGCAAATCCATAAGAAAATAAACCATTTTAGTATGGCTATTATAATCATATATAATACAACAAAATACGACCTCCAAAACATTTATCTAGTCTATACATGCCATAGTTAGAATTTAAATATTTAAAATACCGAGATAATAGATAAGGTGATGAATTTGTTGACGATCCCCGAGCTTGAAGCTGGATCTAAAATCTATAAAACAGAGAGATGTAAACGAACAAAGTAAGCTTATATAGCTTAGTAAGTCTATAACATAACTAAAATATATATAAGTCATATAATTTCCAAATCAAATTCACTGAATTCGTAATTAACACAAATAATTATTTTATTAGCATTTGCTGTCTTTAAACCATTTTATTTATAATCAAATATATATACCTAATAAACATTATAACCGAATGCAAACATATTCATCAAATACTTAGAAACAAATGTATATACACCTCAAATACATATATATACTTATCAAATGCATTTGTTGAATATATATATATCAATTGCTTATCAAATGCATATACCAAATGCATATATATTTAATATATGCATATACCGAATGCACATATATATAGATATTTAATAATTACTTAGACCGAATATA
Organism: Gossypium hirsutum; assembly: GCF_007990345.1. NCBI lineage: Eukaryota > Viridiplantae > Streptophyta > Magnoliopsida > Malvales > Malvaceae > Gossypium > Gossypium hirsutum. The sequence continues at coordinate 33,033,621 of NC_053445.1, read as the reverse complement.
TATATGCTCATCAATTTAATATAGCCAAAATCATAGCTATATCAATTGCATATTCTCACATAATTTAAACAGTTTCACTGGCACTTAGCCTGCTAGGTTTTAAAACCTGATTCGGTACACCGGCTTTTAGCTTGCTAGACTTATAGTCCGAAATGTATCACCGGCATTAAGCCTGCTAGACGTATAGTCTGAATAATTTCACCGGCATAAAGCCTGCTAGACATAAAGTCTGAATTATTTCACTGGCAATAAATCAGATTAGCACTGAGCTTTAACAAAAGAATCTCAATTCACAGAAGTTGTATCTCATATTTGTATATAAAATCCACTTAAAATTCAGCTCAATAATTTATAAACCATATCTTTAAATAACATAGATAATATAAAGTTCAAACATCAATTCCAGCTCAACAATTTCATACTTCCAATGCCATTCAAGAACTTTACATGAATAAACATACATAATTCATTACAAGAATATATACTTGTATATTAACATAACCGAACCTCAAGTAACCTTGTATAATTGTCATACCTAATTTCACTATAAAATCATATACATGTATGTATACCTGATCATTCGATTATGACATATATATATAATTACCAACTCACATATATAAATATAAGTTACATATCTTAATCAAATCTAAGAGTTTATTCATATATATACATATATTCGAACCTAATATACATATATATGTATAAATCATACTTACCTTGGATTAAAACCAAGAATTTATACATATACAACATTCATACTTCCACTAAATTAAAAAACTATATATATATACACATATGTATATATATTTGATCATTATGTATATAATTATAAATATAAATATATACATATTCGTACCTTTATCTAAATTCAAAGTTTATTCATGCTATTACATATATTTTGAATCTATCATATACATGTATAATTTCATACCTAATTTCATTACAAGAGATTTTCATATATATACATGCCTATCCGAATCTCACCTTTACTTATATAAAATTTAAACCTATAATTTAACTCATAAACTTATACAAGATTATACTTGTATATTCGAAACTATCAAATACTTATATAAAATTCATACTTATACTTCAAATTATAAACATTTAATTACAGCTCATCAAGTATACCATCAATATACATGTATAAATATTGATTTAATAAATTTTAAATTGCTAATAGACTTACCTCTGACAACGATAATCGATACGGAACGATTAGTCAACGACTTTAGTCTTCCCCCGATCCAAGTCCAATTTCTTTAATTCTTGATCTAAACACATTCAAATTGAACTCATTCAAATATAATTTCATTCAATTTTGTCCAACAACACATAAATGGGCAATTTACCATTTTACCCCTACTATTTGACATTTTTACAATTTAGTCCAAATTGTACAAAACACAAAATATTTCAAATTGACCACACTATGTTTTGGCCGAATATTTCCTAGACCCATATAGATTCTTGCATGTCATTTATTTCACCTTTTAGTCCCTCAATTAAATATTTTCTTACAAATTAATCCAAAATAATTAAATTCATCGAAAATTCAAGAACACACATTATAATCTATCACATATCTTTCATATTTCATCATCAACTATTACCAAGCTCAAGTATTCATAAATGGCATGTCTCAAAATCACTATCAAATTCTAAAATTAAAGCATGAGCTATATATAACACGAAACAACGATCACAAAAACGCAAAAATCATCAAAAACCGAAACCAAACATACCTTAAATCAAGCATCAAAGATGGCCGAATAGCTTGGTTGTTCTTCTTTTATTTTCTTTTCTTAGTTTCGATTAGATGATAATGAAATAAAAGATGATGGTGGTCTTTATTTGTTTAATTATAATATTATAATATAATTTATATTATAACATTTATAATTAATATAAAACTATATATATTATACACATGCCGCCCACTATTCTATTTAATGGTTAAATTGCAAAACAAAACCTCCATATTAAAAGAATAACCACTATTCAGCCCCTTTTTAGAAATAACCATTAAATTTTTATTTTACGCGATTTAATCCTTTTATTTAATTGGACACTCAAAAGGCGAAATTAAAGCACGAAATTTTCACACTAGTAAATTAACACATAATAAACACAGAAAATAATATTAAAATATTTTTCTAATTCGGATTTGTGGTCCCAAAATCACTGTTCCGATTAGGGTAAAAAAATCGAGCTGTTACAAATGGTATGTACTATGTATATGTTTTAGTGTTGGTGTTGCTACGTGAGTTTTTAGATGAGGTTATAATGTTTTTAATGTTAATAGGTATATATATATTTAATAAGGATGCATGAAATGAAATGAAATGAATAAACAAGTTAATAGTTGAGATATTGCTATATTAAGCATGACATGGCTTTGAGTCTAAATGTATGATTTGAATTCATTATGGAGAACGATGTTAGTTGCTTCGACAACGCATGTGATATCTCATTAATCAGACCCGATGATTGGATCGGGTAATGAGGTGTTACAGTTCATTGATTGTCTAAGTTCAAATATTAGCAAAAATTGTGACAAGCAAATATTAGAACATTTATATTGTGAGAAAGACAACTTACTTTAGTAGATAATCTAAACAAGTTCATAATCCCGTAAAAGAATCAAAGTCAGCATCATTGGCAGTCTAAATGATTATTCTGTCGTTTACAATTCCAATTGAGGAGATGGCTAGTCTTGGCTATCGAAGCAGTTGACTCCATGGGTAGAGACATAGATGTATTCATTGGCAAAATGATACATTGGAATGGACCCAAAATGAATTAATTTTAAATCCGTTTATGAATTAATTCACTTGTGACATTCTTGGTGTGATTTGCCTAAATCCCGAGTTAGTCACTGACCATGTGTATGTAACTCATGTGCTTGGATATAAGTGAAGGCTAATGCTCTAAAGATGATCGAGCCGATAGCCAGTATGTTGGGTACATGACTTGTGTATGGCATGACTTTACTAGAAACAGTGGAATTCATAACTCAATTAAAAAGTTAATGATATCTTGTCATTGGCATTATGTGGATTGATAAATATGGCCACGGGTTGCTCGTTCTCGAACGAGCAATTTATCACAGTCATTTGTTGATAGTGATTATATAAATCATTAAGAAGATACAATGGTGACAATGAGATAAAATAGCATTGTATTAAGTGAACGGATTTAACTCAAAGGAATAAGGGATATCATATGAGGGTAACACACACATGGCGAGGTCATTGGACAAAGTAGTTAGATGAATTGTTTTCGTAAAGAGTATACAATAATGAGTTTTCAATCGTGGTACTTCGTGTCGATTGACTCCATGATTAAGTAAATTGTGAATTATTGGAACGATGCTTCTTGACATAATTGCAATTAATAGAGCCTAATTGTATATGTCTGATTGGTCCCTTCGCTAGCTCAACAAAACCTCGACCGGACTACTTTTGAATCAAAAGGAAATTTTACGACTTTGGAAATAATTTAATTGAGTCAATTTATTCGATGTGGAATTAAATTAGGCAAATGTGAGAATTATTCAATTAGATAACTTGATTAAAGAAGTTTCTTGAAAATTTATTTTGGAAAATCTTAGTGATTTTTTGGAAAACTAATTTTGATCAAGTAAAAAAATTAATCAAATTAATTAAAATTAATATGATATTTTTTAAAATAAATTTTTTAAGTCAGACAATTGGCCAAATGGTAATTGGACTTGAAAATTGGACCTGAATTGAAAATTGGGCTCCTAAACCCAACACCAAGACCGAGACCCAAAACTAGTTGAATCGGTAGCTAGACCGGAGCAATCAAACCATCACTGGCTCGGATCAAATCAACAGTATTCGAAATGGCTCGGGGTACTGTAAGGGTGCCGCGCTTGCACCACCAAAAATGATGCCAGCATTTAAGATGGTAGCATTCTGGTGGTTGGCGGATGGTCGGCGACGGTGGTTCTTCTACAGCTAAGCAGTGGAAGAATCACACTCCTACTAGGACTCTACAGGATAATTTGATTCAAATTAACTATTTTAAAAATAATATTATTTTAATAAATTTAATATTTAATTTAATTTAATACTTATCTTGATAGTATTTTATTAATTTAATATTAAAGTAATTATTTTAATATTAAATTTAATCACTTATCCTGATATGTATTATATTAATTTAATATTGAAGTAATTAAATTTAATAATAGTTGAACTCTTTAAACCCTCTCTATATAATGAGAGTTATGGGTCTTTATTTTTCACATACTTGAATTTAAAAGAAAGTTGTAGAGAGAAAATTCCCTGAAGAAATTATTTCAGAAGATTTCTAAAGATATTTTTCTTATTAACAACTTAACTACAGAGTTTAGATAAATTATGAAATTACTCCACTGGTTATTCTGTGGAAAATTTTTTGATTCGAAGCAAGCCTACACTCAACAAACGTGAGCTTGAGGATAATGGAGAAGACTATTCAGTCGAAGCGTTCATCCTAGAAGAAGCTAAAAGGTACAATTTTGATTAAGTGTTTATTACTTTAGATATCACAACCAAGTTCTTGTTTTTAGAACTAAACTTATTTTCCACTTCGTTTTCCAAACTTGTTTTCAACACGTGTGACCACTTTTTGCATGATTGCCTTTGTCTTTTGAAAATGTTACATTTTGATCCTTGTTTTTTCTCAGGTTAACTTTAGAGCCCATGTAAGCTCATATAAGACTTAGGAAAAATTTTAAATGGTATTTCATGATTGAATTAATTAAGGTAATTGAAATTTTTACTAATAATTATTTATAATTTTTCATTTTGTATTGTAGCATCCTGTAACTCAATTCTAGAAACAGGGACAGGTGAGTGGATTAATTAGATGTTGCGACACCAACCTTTGAAGTCGCAACGTTGAACCCCAAGGTCATGACATTGAACCCGGAAGTTGTGACATCAACTTGAAAACTTTTATAATGTTACATTTTAGTCCTCCAATGATCTCGGGTTATCAGTAGAGCTTTTGTATGCTCATATACACATCGGTTTGAAATTTGATGTGGCATCATGGTTAGTGATTGTGTATCTAGGATATATGATTGTATTTATGGAATATACGTTTTGTTTGATTGTAATTACTCCAGAAACGGTGGCGGCATCCCTTAGCTTGGACCTAACGACCAAGTCGAGTATGGGGTGTTATTGTTCCTCCATATGCCACCCTTGAATGTCACACCATTGAGCATACTCTCGCCATAAGCTACCTCTACCAGAAATGCCTAAAGCCCTTCAATTGTGATGAGACAATCATTAATTGTTAAGCCACCCTACGACGTAGCATTGTTGATCTATAAGGTCACATTATCGCCTCTACAAGGAGACATGATATAATCCTATTACCAACAAGATGTTTACACGTGGCATCACATATCTCATATACAACCTCTCACCTAAATAATGGAGGCATATGCACAACCCTTTCTCTCTTTCTCTTTCTCTCTCTCTCTTTCTCTCTTTGTGTAACACCCTAATACCCGACTTGATTGGCAAGTCTGAGTTACAAGATGTCACATTAGTTTTTGAAGAAACTATGATCAATTATGTTTAATTCATAACATTAAACCTTCATTTACGAATATAATAAACACAAGATTTGATACACATTCATTATCGGGTCTTATACGAGCTTATGAAAGCTCTAATGCTAACCTCATGTTGAATTAAGACCAAATTATAAATATTTCAAAGTATGGGTAGACGTCGCGACTTCGGGGGTTCCTCATCGTGACACAACTCACTGACTAGGCCAATCATGACCTTGAGTATGCCTCATCGTGACGTACTCTCTGGTTGATCTTATTGTGACGTAACTCACTATTTCTAAAAGGACTAGTTTGGAACAAGTTTGAAAGACCTAAAGTATCACCTAAACATCCCAAATACAACCAATTTAATAGTGTACCAATTGCATTCAAGCCAAAATATGTCAAAACGGTACTTCAAGATAACACTAATCAATCAAATTTTAAAATCGACTATTTGCGATACAAAATCTACTTAAACCCTAGGTGCATATCATATACTAGTCAAAAGAGAACTTTACAAACTTTGCTGAGTCAGAGAATCATTTCTAGGATGCTGAAACTACTTATTGTATTCTCGAGGATCACCTACAATTGCATACATTGAAAACAAATCATACGTTGACTGGCTGTGCACGTGCGCATTAAAACACTAAATTTATGAAACTATTTTTAAAGTCTAGTTTTACTGCAAACGTACAGGTCAGTTGTAATTTTTATAGTGTTACAATGAAACACCGAAGTATTTCAAGGATCGAACCTAGAGAAAAAGGCGATTGAGCAATAACTAGCATACACAATAAAGTCTAAGTGGTTACTAGTATGATTTTATAGTACAACATTTCATAAAAGATAATTTTGCAAGAAAATTAAATATTCTACCCTAAGGACTAAATTTCAAGAAATGTACACTAAATGAACTATCCAGCAAATAACCAATGGGGTTGGTTGACTTCGATGTGGTTCACGAAATTTTAGACTCGGGACATAAATCAATTGAATTGCTAAGTGGCTCCATTTTATCTTCCGATCTCAATTTTACCGACTTAGACAAATTAGGTTTGACTTATCTTCTGACCTCATCGGTTAATCCGAGACTAACGAACGGATACGCGACAATATTACCTTCCAGTCTCACTTTATCTTAATATTCCCTTAGGGGTGTCTCTACCTAAGTTCTTAGTTTTATTCAAACTAGTCCAATTTGTTACGATTTAGTCCTTTGTCCAAAGAGTTTAGTTTATCCATATATCTATCAACCAACCTTCTTAAAGGCTTAGCTACACATGCTTAAGGTGAAGAAAATGAACATAGTAATGGAAAATAAGGTAGCCATGAAACTAAAGTTAAGGAAAAATGTAAAAGTTGAGATTTTTATGCAAAAAAACTTAAATAACATGAAACCAAAAGCATTTAATCAGAAAACCAAAATTTAACATATTTAAAGTAAAATAAACTGAAATAAATTAAACTAAAGCTTAAAAAGTCTTCAAAGAGAAGTACAAGGACTAGAAATTTAAATAAACCTTAGTTACAATACTAACTAACTTAACTAACATAAAGAACAATAAGATCAATAAGTAAATGCAGAAAAATAAACTCTAATCTAAGGTAGAAGAAGAGAAAAATAAAAACCCCAGAAAGGTGCAAAGAAAACTAGAGAAAACTAAACCTAAAACTAAGCTAATGTGTGTGTGTCTCATTCTCAGCAATTTTTGGCTATTTTGAAGTGTATTCTGATGATTTTTTATGCCAAAAATGCCCCTACACAGGCCTTGTGTGATTAGTGGGTAAGGTAGACAAAGGTTGCCCTTTTTTTCAAGTTTTTCCCCTTAAAAAAGGTGATATTGCGATACCCGAAAAAGGATATCAGGATATCTCAAACATTGTTGAAACTTGGGGTCTTCCTTGGGAGGTGGATATTGCCATACCCAAAGGGATATCGCGATACCACTAAAGGGAATCCTTGGTCTTTTATACTGTTGGGGGTGTCGTGATTCCAAGGGTTAGATATTACGATACCACTGCCCTTAGTGTCATTCTTGCTTATTTTCGATCTCTGATACGTCCCTACATCACTTAAACACACGTTAAACATCCCAATGACACTATCAGCCAATTTGGCAGGTCATACGCTAAGAAATAGGCTTAGCGGTGCATTTATGATTCAAGATATATATACATAAGCATTACCAATATGTTTTAAGGCAAAACATGCATATATATGTACCTAATATCCAACCAATTCATGTTCCAAAGTGCCAAACATTTTCTGTCATCAATTTATATATGTAAGCATACTAGAACATTACCAAACAACTTATTCAACGCTGCAACATATATGACTAACTCCAACATACTTACCAATTACCAATCATTAAATACATATCAATTCAATATTATTCAAGAATCAAGTACTCGTTTATGTATCTCTACAACATGCTATTAACATTATACCATTCAATTCATTTCTGGAGTCTATCAACTCATCCGCATTCGATTCAATTCATTTGTTTCCACATTAGTATAAATTTTCTTTATCAAACTCATATATATACATATATTTAATTGCATATACCATTTTGTTTCAATAGTATTTATCAAGCTTATCATTTACACCCCTATTAACATAACTTAGACTCAGGTGGATACACAAATTGTCCAACCAACACACCAGATTGGCACCGAAGTGCATCATCGGATAAATCGTAGTAGGCTAAACTGACATGTAAAGTGCATACTAGTGTACAAAACATAACCTAGCACACTTGAGAAGCTTATTCTTAAGAAATTTAAGTTTCTTTTATATGTTTTTGACAATTTTTAGTTTTAAGAATTAATAAACATTTATGTTTAGCTTTACACCCTTTTGAGACCCAAATTGGCCAAATGTGTTATGAGGGGACCTAACAATATGATTGAGTGATGTAAGGAGTTGATAATAGCCCGAACTTAAAGAAATCATCATTCAGAATGGAGTATCACGATATTGAACCGTAGAGGTCGTGATATTCTGATAGTGCTGAAGTGAAGGAAATTTAGGCCAACTCCAATGATATCGCAATACCTAGCCTTGGTATCAGATATAGCTATGTCACACCTGGATTTGTAGGGTCGTATGTAGCAAAAGATTTTGGCATACTAAATTGAAATGTTCTCTAATCTGACAGGTTCTTTTTGTACATAAGAACAAGTAGCGGACTAATTGAGTAAAAGTTGGATTTCAACCACGGTCCGGTTGGTTATTAACTAGATATTTCATAGTGGGAGACATATTGATTTAGGTATTTTCCAAGTGCTTGTGAATTGGTTTCGATGAAAGGGGTCGGAGGGACTATATATATGTAGGAGAGGCATTCGTATTCAGGGATAATCCTTTTATTTTTATATTCTTCTTCTTCTTTTTCTTCTTCAGTTGTGAATAGGTTTGCAATAGAAAAGAGAAGATTAAAGAGCGTTTGTGCATGAAGGGGAAAGACTAAGGTCTAAGTCTTAGAAATTGGAAATCTTGTAAGCTAGTAAGCTTTCTAATATCCTTGTATTATCAAAACTAAGGGGAAAATGTAGTTAAAAGTTCCAGTTGATTATTGATTCTATTATGTTTTGGGTAAAGTGGTAGGTAACCATTTATATGGCCCCTACATGCAAAAATATTATGATTTGTATTATAATGAATGGTCTTAGTAGGATTCTGAAATGATTGTTATGTTGTATTAACCAATGAAGGCTTAGTAGATGGATTTGGCATCAACTTCCAAGTGAGTTCCAGAACTCAACTAGTAAAAGGATGTTTTTGTACAGTTTCATGAGTAGAATAGGTTTACTTCAGTGTTATGTGAATAATGAACTATCCAATGGTTGAATTATGAGTATGATATGTCGAAGTAATGGTGCATGGTAAGTGTATGCAATAGGGTATGAAAATATAAAAATGGTTGTAAGCTAACTATGTTAAGCAAATGATATGTTTGGAGTAATGCATTATTGCATATTAAAGTGATATGATTGGCTGATAGTAAGTATGATTATGATATTTCAATGGAATGTTTGGTGTGTTATATGTCGTATGATTCGTAGCCTTTATTGGCGGAATAGGTGCATGATATGCATTCTATTTATGTGGCTTTGTGGAGGTTCGGATGGTCATTTGCGGGTTGCATATGCATTTTATATATGTGGCTTTAAGAGAGGTTCAGTTGGAGTGAGCTAAGATAGGATATTCGAAATGGTTTGGAGAACAATGCATACCAATATATGAGAGCCCTTGTGTGGGATGTATAAGAGCCCTTAGTGGGATGAATGGAAGACCATAGTCATGGCAATACTGTATATGTGAAAGTCCATAAGGCTTATCTATAATGTGGGAAGTTCGTCAAGACTATCTTTTGTGGAAGTCTGTCAGGACTATCTAAAATGGGGAAAGTCCGCCAGGATTATCATTGTAAGGAATGCCAGAATTATCTTGTAAATATGACCCCACCCTATGTCATTCATATGATTCTGCAGAAAGGTGATCTATTATTTTGAGAAGGCCATTGTGCTTGTGTTAGCGGATAAATCGAAGCGGATACAAGTTATGACAATTCGTCGGCTTACTCTTATAGTCTTGCATCTACTGTAGTTATGTAATTCACTTTGGTGAGAGTTGTAGGTTTGTTGGAAATCCAAACCTAAATTTATAATTCTACCAAGAACAAGTCCACGTACTAGTAGCACATCCCACGTTCGATCCCACTGTACAAGAAAATTATATAGAAGTCATATTATATATGACTATCCACTAGGTCCTTTTGGGAACGATACAAGGGTATTCTATTATACTTCTGAAATAAGGAAATTTTTTATCTAAGTAAGTATTATGTCTAAAACATTGTGCAAGCTATCTGTTGATACGAAACTATATATAAAAGATATGGTAGTCCACCACAACTGTCTCATAAGTATGATTCCGCAAATAGAGGATTCATTGTTAGAAGTCTGCCTAAAAGTAATTTGTTTCAAAGAGAACCACCAGGAGGATTGTAATACGAGCTTGAGTTTGATAAGAAAAACTACTATTAATAGTCTGCGATGGGGACTATTCGCCAAGAATAGTCTTATGGGAATATCGATAGTCATTAGGGCAAGGTGTATCATGCGAATTATTCATGGAGTTAATTAAAGGTAATTAATTAAAAAGGAAATTAGAAGGGAAACCATCAAGGAATCATCTACTGTGACAAAGAGGATGGCATACTATCCTAATACAAGCAAGACAATCATAGAGTCCTAGCCATGAAGTGCATTCGTATTAGCGTTGTGTTAGTAAGGTATGAAGACTCATTAAGTTCTTTAGAACTTACTTGTGTTGTTATACATTGTAGGCAAATAGGGAATTTTGAAAGTTCAAGAAAGGACCAAACTAGATATTGTCGTACATCGGCAAATTTTGTTTCTTAGTTGTAATATGCATACAGCGAGGCAACCTAGAGGCGAAGTCTCAGTCTTTGTTGTAAATGAAATTAAGTGGTCAAAATACAAATTGTTTTAATACTAACTGATTATTTTAACATGTTAAAGTTACTTGGTGAAACTGTTGTATATTAAATCAAAGTTTTATCATCAACATAGATTTTTGTAAATTCGAAAATCTCTTAATAAAGGTGTTTATGGGCCGGGCCAAGCCCAACCAAAATCTTAGGCCCGTTTACTAGGCTCAAGCCCGATCTAGCCCAAAAAAGGGCTTAAATTTTTTTCCAAACCAGGGCCCAGCCCGCCCATATTAAATTTTTTTATATAATTTTTAAATATATATAATACATTAAAAATCCTAAAAATTAAAATAAATATTTTCCAACAAATTGAAAATAAATTTTAAAAAATATGCATACTTAAATAACACTAAGATAGATGCAACTTAACAAGCAAATGCCTCTAAAATAATAACAAAATTAACAATAAAACAAATGTTATACAATATCCAAACAATAACAACAAAATAATAGCAACATTATAGTAAAATAGTAGTAAAATAGGGAAAAAAACAAAAAGAAAAAGCATTAAAACAACAAAAAAAATAGCATTTTTTTGTCCTTTTGTGAATTCGGGTCGGGCTGGGCCCAAGCCAAAATGCCTTACTTGAGCCCGACCCGTTTTTTAAACAGACCTTATTTTTTGCCCAAACCCCTTTTTCAGGCCTATATTTTTGCCTAAACCCTCCCACTTTTTGAGCAAACCTTCAGGCCGAGCCGAGTGAACAGGTCTATCTCTTAGTTGTAGTATCAGATATATTCATTTCTTTATTCTTTTATTAATTGCAAATAATAATGTCGAAAGTCTTAGTTAAAATTTTAAATTAGAGTGTAGCACCCTATAGTCTGAACCCGACGACCGGGTTGAGTATGGGGTGTTACACAATGCTTGACGAGACATAAAAATGACTGCAATGGTAGTTCTTGTCCAACCCCAGTCACAATTAGACATTTAAGGGCATTTTGGTCCAATTTTTTAGGTTGTAATTAAATGAAAAGCTAAGTTTTGGTTGTGTAGAAAGAGAGACCACTTTAGTTTTAGTTTTATATCATTTTTTTAGCTTAAGTTTTAGTTTTATTCTCCTCCATTTTTCTAGGGTTTAGTTACTTTTCTGGTTTTTAGTTGTCTTGGTAGTTAGTTAATTCTCACAATAGCTTGGTCATATTTGTTGTTTAGTACTCAAAACTCTCTTGTATTTTCATTTTAATCTGTAGTCTTTAATATAGCATAGCTCTATTTCTCTGATAAAATATTGATATTTAGTGTTATTTTTCATCACCATTGCTGCCATTTTCATATTCCTCAAGCTTCTTGCAAGAAAACTTAAAACTTTTTTTAAACCTCTTCTTGTGCTTGTTTTAATGTATGTTTTGCTTGTATGTTGGGTTATTTCTTGTATGAAAATGAGGATGAGTAGGTAAATCTATGGTGGTTAGTTGATGGAAATGTTGCTTAGTTAGTTGTTGGTATAGGGACTAAATCGTAAAAATTAAACTAAATTGAATAACCTTCAAAACTTAGAATTGACACCTCTAAGGGGACATTTAGGTAGGTGAGACAAAAAGGAGAGCCTATTGAGCATAAATTCATTTAGCCCAAGTTAGTTTGGTGAGGTCGAGAGATAAACCGGACTAAATTGTCTAATTTGGTAAAATGTTGACCAAAAGATAAAATAAGCTAATTAGAAGTTTAAACCTTTTAGATCCCTAATTTGAAGACTAATTAGTAACATGGAATTCAACCAACCGATGTTTTTCATTGAATTTTTAATTGTGTAATATTGTCTATTTTGCAATTTAGTCATTTTTAGTGTTAACTAGCCAATTAGTATAATTAACCTTGATCATGATTTGTTGTAATATAAGCTTAATAAGTAGTTAGCTAGACTTCTTTATTACAAGCTTTTCAATTAGGAATCACTTTGTCCTCGACTCTCCTAGGTTTGATCCTTATAGTACTCAAGTGTTCCATTGTAACACTATAAATATTACAACTGGCCAGTCACATTTGTAGTATACCGTCATATTATTGATTATTTTAGTGTTGATTCTTAGCCCTGGTGTACGTACGTTAGGTGCAGTCAATGGTTGAGTTTGGAGAAGATGATAACATCTCTGCTCAATATTACTTATATAGGTGTATTAAATCATAATTAAGCTTAATTAATCAATTTGATTGTGTTTAATTAACATTAACCTTTAATTAACTTAAACTAATGACCATTAACATCACATCCCACTATCATCCATTTAGTATTGGTTTATTTTTTTATTTTAACCTCTTGGATAATTGATATCTAAGTCCCGAAGCCTTATTCTAGTTAAAAATCTATAATGATTAAACTTTTACAATTTAGTCCTTGGGGATTAATTACTCACAATTTTGGCTAAATCACTTAACCATTTTTCAATTCAGTAATATACTAACTCCATAAATATCTCTATTTAATATTTATAGGTTCAGATTATGGAAACAAGGTCTCGAAACTATATTTTTTGATACTACTAAAAACCGGGTCATTACACACACACACACTCTCTCTCTCTCTCTCTCTCTCTCTCTCTCTCTCTCTCTCTCTCTCCCCATGATGGCCCTCCATCTTTCAAGGGTGAACCATCTTTCACCTCTGCCAATTCCTCTCCATGTTGATTCTTATTGTCAACAAGTGTAATTATTTGTACTTACCCACATAATTACTTCAATTTTCATCCTCTTCATTATAAGAATCAAATAGTATAATTGAGGTGATCTAATTACACTCAAGTCACTATGATCACTAATTATAATGGTTACCAAGGTTGCCTGAACTGCACTAGACCGAAGCAATCGATCAGACTAACTGGATCAGAAATTGGCTGGAGTACTGGTTCAAAAATGAGCTTTGAACTAGTTGAATCAAACGGCTGAATGAAATTTTAATATATTTTTTTTCATTTTTAATAAAATTTTTAATTATTTATTTAATCAAACTAGTGGCCTAACCAGTTTGACCACCAATCTAATTTTGAAAACCTTAATAGTTACATAAACATGTCTCACGTGTACAATTACATTCAAATTTAATTACTGGGTGTCTTTCTAAACATACCCTTAAAAATAATAACTTTAAAACCTTAATCTAATATTATAGTTTTTTTTTTCAACCAGATATTATTGTTTTATGTTGAGTATATAACTCTGCATGAATTGTTAAAGTCAATTACTATTCCTTGCCTTGCGAAATCATAGTGTTATAATGTGCAATTTAGTCTCTTATAATTAATACCATCAATTAAGAAAATTTTCCCATGTAAAAACAAAGTTTATGTAACAAGTTTTTTTTTGTATTATTCATAAATTTAGAATTTAATTCTTATATCTTTAATTTTAGGAATTTAGTCTCTTTACTTTTCAAGTTTTAAAATTCAAGTTCAACTATTAACACTATTAAAATTATTTTGTTAAATTCAAGTTTATTGCGCCATTTTTTAGTTACATCCTGTTAATATTTTTTATTTTAAAAGGTCACATCAATAAATTTTTAAAAAAAAATTTAACAATATTAACAATCGAATTTAAATTTTAAAATCTAAAAAGAAAAAAATTAAATTACTAAAAATAAAAATAATAAACCTAAATTCTGAAATTCTGTACAAAAAGGTTATGGGATACTTCAAACTATTCCAATAAACGCAAACAAGTATGATGCTTTCGTTAGGACTTAAATAATGAAGTAGTTTTTTTAATTGGTAGGATAATTTATTTAATCTTTAATAATTATATATTTTATCAATTTGATTTCAAATACATGTAATTAAATATGAATATATATAATCAAAGTAAAAAAAAAAAACACTCTCTCTCTCTTTTATATTTCCAGGGCCTTTGTATTTTTGGGATGGGGTCCAAGAACATGAGTTTGTATTCGATTCTTTTCAATAGTATTAGCTGTTGAATTCAGTTTTCAATTTCTAAATTTGGGTCTCTCTCCTTTTTTTTTGTTATTTGACCTTATTTGAATTTGGGTTCTTTGATTTTGAGCTTTTGGGGTTTATTGAAATTTTTGTTTTTAGAGAGAGTGAGCGATTTTCAATGGTTGTTTAAGAATATATTTATCAATGGCTGCTGCAGAAAATAGTGGCGAATCCAACAAGGTGTTGGTGATGGGCAAGATTGAGAGGTTGAGAAAGGGAGCGAGCTTGATTTTGGGTTCGAGAAGCGGCAATGAAAGCCGGTTTTTTGTGAAGCTTCCATGTCGCTAAGGCCTAATAAGAAGACTATTCATAGCCCTCAACGTCTAGAATCTGTTTGATCAATTGATTCAATGGAGGATCAGTCGTCTTCCTCACCTTCTAGTTTGCCTTCTTTAGTGCTTTATTTACCTTATTCGTCTTCTTCAAATGCTTCTTTGCTTTCTTTGAGATTGGTTTTCCCTTTCGCTTTCAACGCAATTCAGAATCCGATTTACTCTCCTCATCTGACATTCCGGCCATCACCATAAAGTCGGCAACAAATTATTTCACTTAGTCCTCGATAGCAGCAACATGGTTTTCTTATTCCAGAATGTATTTTTTTTATCAGATAATTTTAAAAAATTATTATGTCTTTTTTTTAATATTTATTTTTAATAATTTATTATATTCTATAGAGTACTTGTCAATCTCTAATGTTGTTTGTACAGTTTAAAATCTCCACTAAAAATGTATATAAAATATTTATAATTCCTATTCAAATATGGAATATTTTTAATATTTATAATTGATTAATATGTGTTTGAGGATTAAATTGATAAAATTTATAAATGCGAAAGATTAAATGTATTAAATTATTTAGAATTAAGATTGAATTGATAAAATATATAAGTATTGATGACTAAATGAGTTATTATATCTGTTAGAAAAAAATTATGTCATTTGTATAAACCATTTTTAAATTTGAAAAACGGGGGATCGACTTTGAAAATGAAAATTGGGAGTCGCCACCGATCTTTTAATGAGGTGTGATCGGATCACCTTAAAAATGATTTTAGGTCTACGAATTTTGAGAAAACAGGTTCGGGAGTCGGTTACGCACGAGGAAGGGTTAGCACCCTCGTAACGCCCAAAATTGGTACCGAATTGATTGTTTAATGTCTTAGTATCGAGAATTTGAAAAGATTTTAAAATATTATCCTTTGAAAAGAAAATTTAAATTAAATAAATTAGATGATAAGACTCACTTATTTCAAAGAGATAAATTGTCACACTCAGTAAGTTAGAGTACTACATTTTAAATCCTCAAAATTAAGTTTATCTCTTGACTTTTAAAACCTATGTATTTTGAGAAGGATGTCTGATTATTTGGGTCAAATGAGAAAATCAAAACCCAATAAGTTAGGGCTCGATTTCACAAAATTCCTAAATATCGAATATTGCATTTATTAGAAAAATCCTCACCTCGAGAAAGCAACATGTCATATCCAATACGTTAGGACACAACGCGTTGAATTCCCGAGAATGAGCTCTTTATTTATGTTTTAATTTAAAGAGATGTTCTCGATTATTTAGATTCGACGAGGATAATTGAAACCCAATACATTAGGGCTCAATTCTTTTGAAGATTCCAAATACCGAACTTTGCGTTATCTTGAAAGTTTTTGAATAAATTGGTTTTGATACTTAAATGATATTAAACATAACTTTCTAGGCAAATAAAGCACGATGGAATGTACAATGCGAAGTGATAATTCGTAGGCCAAAGTGTACACTAATGGACTCATATAACCCTTAAATACAAATGAGCAACACAATATATACATACACAAACAATAGTTCCATATAATATATCCATACCAATATTAACAATTAAAGGCTAAACGCATTGGAAAATTAAGCTCGAATGAAACATCCCACAAACTAATACAAAAACATAACAAAGAAGAGAATTGAAAATTGTATGAATAAAAGAATTTAAATAAAATACATAAAGGTTTGAAATATAAAAATATCAATAAAAGTAAGTAATATGTGAATGAATTTTAAAGTCAATATTATAAAATAAAGACATCAAGAAGTATATACAAACCATGTCAAATTTACATAAGAATATAAAAATATGATAAATTTAAGTAGTGATACATAATAAATTTAAAATAATAATACGTAATAAACTTATAATAAAAATACATTATAATTTTAAAAAAGTAATAATATATAACGTTTGAGAAAAACTTGAAACAATAATACATACAAAAACATAAAATGATAATAAAATATTAAGCTTAATCATTAACTAATATTAGATTTTAAAAACAAATAGATCCAAAATAATAAATGGTTAAATAAATTAAATAATCAAGTATTGCTGAATTCAAAAAAGGGTTAGAATGAATTTAGAACAAAATTAACAAGAAAAAAAGAAATGTAAAATAAACTAAAAGGGCCGACACATGACATGCAGATAATATGAGGATTAAGTGGGAAATTTCCCTTTCCTTCAAAACGCAACATCTCTGTACGGACCCAATAGGAATAAAATATAAAAGGCGTGGCCAAATTTAAGTAAAATATAAAGATTAATTCGAATGCATCATAAAAAGTGGGGGACTAAGTGCCCAAAAATCCTATCGGACCCAAAACGCGCGAGTCATAGCCACATCTGGGTCGGGTCATCGGGTATAGGCCAATACGGCACCGTTTTGGAGCCATTGAAGCTAGCCCTAAACGGTGTCGTTTCTTAAACCCCATATAAACTAAATCAAAACCCTAAAATCCCTAATGTTTGACCACCTCCTTTAAACTATCAGAGAAAAAAAAGAAGGAAAAAACTAAGCCCCCTTTTCTTCTTATGCCGTTTCCTCAAATCCCCTTCCTTCCATCCCTAATTTGAAAGGAAACTGGGAAAGCGGCTATGGCGTACTGCGAAGGTATGGTTTCCTTTTTCTTTTTTGTTTTTCCTATCAAAGAAAGAAAGAAGAAAAAAAAAGAGAACAGTAGAAAGACGCAGAACAAAAGTGGTAAATCACCTTCTTTGATTTTTTTTGTATTGATTTCGTGTTTTTTTATACAGTAAGCGTGTGAGGGTCCCTACAAACGCTAAAAAAATGGCCTTATATAGCCGAATCGAAAAGAAAAGAAAAAAAAATCAAAATACATCTATTTTTTCTCTGCCTTCTTTTCCTATTTTCTTTTTGTCGATCTTTTTTGTTTTTTTTTCTTCATTTTGCTGCTTGTTTGTGTGTTTGCGTTCGCAGGTACTGCATAGGGAGGACGTGGCGTGTATGGAGGCGAAGGCGCGCGCGTACGGAGGCTCGTCACGTGCAGAGGGAGAGCGAAGAGATGCTACTGCTGCGGCGCTGGGAACCCTTACTGCTAGGGTTTCTGACTTTTGGTTTAGGCTAGTTGGGCCGTATTGATTTTAGGTTTGGTAGATTTTTGTAATTTGGACCATTTATTGGACTATTTAATTTTGTTTTTTCATTTGGTTTATTTTACTAACAGGCCGGGCAAATTGGGCCTATTACATCATTATTTATGCTATCATTTTAACGATGGGTGATGAAAACAGAAAGGGATACTAATGTTAGTGCCTAAATTGATTTTTTTTTATAATTAGGTGACCAATAAAAACACACTAATAAGTTGGATGACCATTTGTATAGCTTACATTTTTTTTAAAAAAAATCTAATTGTTTCTTAATCATCGAAATGTGGTTTTTAGAATAAGATGGGTGGTTGAACCGATCAGACTATTAGTTTCCAGTTTGATCAGTTTGTCCAATTTAATTAAATAAATTATTAAAAAAATTAAAAACAAAGAAAATTAATTTAAGAGTCAATTTAATCAATTTGATCCGTTGGTTCAATCGATAGACCAATTCAATTCTAAAAACAATAAATTATGTAAAAGTGAAATTTATGGACCACTATTGAGACATTAAAATAGTTGGCAAAGGTTCAAGTCTATTTTTTCAGTGTCCAAGTTTGAAAATTTTCCTTGGATAAATTATATAGGGTTTGTGTAAATTTACTTTTACTTAAAATTTATTATGTGAATTTTGTCGATAGTTATTTTATTAGAGTATATTTGATTTGTGCTTTGTATTTTTTTAACTTGTTAGAGTTGTGTGGGCCAAATTTCTGTTAAACAAGAGATTGCTTGCAAGTCAAGTTAAATAAAATATATTTTTTTCTAGAAGATTTAATATTTATTGGTATAATATATTTAGTATTTATTAGCAATCTACGAATTTAGCCTATAAATAGGTTTTTTTACAACATTAGAAAACACACCATTAAAATATTAGAATTCATAACACTTTTTGGAGAACTTTGTATTTACATTTTGAGGGTTCTTTATTTTCGGATTTAAGAATTTAGTTTTTTTATCTCCATCTTTTATACTTTTCGTTCTTTTGCCATTATAGTAAAATTATCTTTGCCAGTTGTTTTTTATCCTCTTTGGAGGAGTTTTTCCATGTTAAATTTGTGTGTTCAATTTCTTAATTTCTTCCACTATTTTTACTTATTTGTTGCTTAATTGGGTCGATCCTCAATAAATGGTATCAGAGCTAGTTTAATTTTTGTACATCAACCTGTTCAGATATGAAAGCAACAAGGTTTGAATTGAGAAGTTCGATGGTGCCACAAATTTCAATCTGTGGCAAGTTCGAATGATGGAAATTCTAGTTTAGACCAACCTAAAAAGGTCTATCGAGAAAAAAACTGAGAATCTAGATTAGACAAAATGGGAAAAGCTTGATGAAAAGACCCTATCTATAATCTAGTTGTGCCTCACGAATAGAGTATTGTAAGAGGTATTGATGGAGAAAACCTCATCCGCCTTATGGAAAAGGTTAGAAACTCTTTATGCGACTAAGCCTCTGGCTAACCGTTTAGTGTTGAAACAACGTCTATTTATGTTTCACATGAATGAATGTCAACTTCTTAGAGATCACATTAGTCAATTTATTACTCTTTTGAATGATTTAAAGAATGTTGGTGCTAAAATTGACGATGAAGATCAGACTATGCTATAATTGTGCTCTTTACCCTCTTCATATAAGTCTTTCAAGGAGACCCTGATTCATGGTAGAGATAAACTATCGTTCGAAGATTTGAATGGTCATTTGTTGAGTAAATACAAACTCGACCATGAGTTTGGTTTAGATAGTAAGGCAGATAGGCAAGCTTCCGTTTTGATAGCATCAAAGAAGCGAGACAAAATGTGTTGTTATTGTAGGAAATTAGGTCACATCAAATCAGATTGTTATAAACTACGAAATAAAAAGGGCTGCTAAGTGTAACGAGGAAGATGTAGTTGATGCTAATTTGGGTGACGAAAGCCATGATGATTTTTTTTAGTGTCAACAAGTGATAGCTCCGAGCTTACATCCGAATGGATCTTAGATTCGAGATGTTCTTTCCACAAGTGACCCAACAGAGAATGGTTCTCTACATACAGTTCGATTGAAGGTGGATTTGTGCATATATGAAACGATTCATCCAGTAAGGTAATTGGTATTGGTATTGTTAAAATTAGAATGCATGATAAGACGATTAGGACACTCTCAAATGTGACGTATGTACTTGATTTACGAAAGAATCTCATCTTCTTGATTATTTTAGACTCAAAAAGTTGTAGAATCAATATTGATTCGAGCGACATTAAGGTGTTTTGTGGAGCTCTTGTTTTGTTAAAAGGTAAAAGGACTGGAAGTATTTCTATTTTGGAAGGTTCTACAGTGATCGGTAAAATTGAAAGTTCTTCATATGTTACAGAGTTGAAGTTAACTCGTTTGGAGCGGAGGCAACTTGGTCATAGAAGGGAAAAAGGTATGACTATTTCGTTGAAGAAAGGTTCTCTTTTGGATTCAAGTTCTGAAAAATTAGGCATCGTGTTCGTGAAAATCAGACCTAGTTTAGTTTTGATTTGGCAGTGCACAAGTCGAAGGCTAGATGTCTTCTAACTTCTAAGCACAGATTCGACTCAGTTAGTTCCCTACATAGTTCAAGATAGGCCCTTGGCAGGCTTTGACAAAGATGGCGTTGTGAGAATTTGTGTTAAGGTGGAGATTGTTAGAGTTATTTAACCCAAATTCCTGTTAAATAAGAGATTGCTTACAAGTCAAGTTAAACAAAATATATTTTATTTCTAGAATATTTAGTATTTATTAGTATAATATATTTAACATTTATTAGCATAATTTATTTGACCTACAAATTTAGCCTATAAATAAGCTCTTTTACAACCTTAGAGAATACACCCATTAAAAGATTAGAACTCATAACACTTTTTGGAGAATTTTGTATTTACGTTTTGATGGTTATTTATTTTCGAGTTTCGAGGTTTAGTTTTTTTTATCTCCATCTTTTGTACTTTTCGTTCTTTTATCATTATAGTAAAATTATTTTTGCCCATGATTTTTTTATCCTCTTTGGAGGAGTTTTTCCACGTTAAATTTGTGTACTCAATTTCTCAAATTTTTCGCTATTTTTACTTGTTCGTAGCTTAATCGGGTTGATCCCTAACATAACTTTTAATAAGAAAAGGAGAAAAATACGATATTTTTAATTATGTTCTGATCTATTTTCATTTTTCATTTTTTAAATATAAAGTTTCCTATTTTTTAATAATTTCTCAATTTTATGAATTTTTAAATTATTGTTAAATTTTGAAACAATTAACTTATAATATCAGTTGTTTTGTAAGTTATTTTGTGCATTTAGGGTCCGTTTGTTTGCAGGAAAACATTTTCTGAAAAATGTTTTCTTGATTTTCCAGTGTTTGTTTGACTGAAAACATTTTACATTTGGAAAATATTTTCCAAGACACGGGTAAAATGAATGGGTTTTAGGGGAAAATGTCTTACGAATTTTATTTCTGTAAAACATTTTTCGGTTCCTCCTTCATCCAGGTAAGGCTCATTCTCCTTCTTCCGTTCTTCATTCTTTTTCCTTTTCTGTTCTTCATCTTCTCTTCCAGGTAAAAGTCTGTCGCATATCTTCTCTTCTCAGCATATTTTGTTTCGTTTCCACTCATTCTCTCTTTCTCAGGTAAATCTACCATGAATTCTTCTCTGGGTCTTGGCTTAAGGTATGGCATAAAGCTCTTTTTTTTTCTTGTTATTTCCTTGTCCACACTTTTAACCGATTTTATGCCTAAAATTTGTTTCCTTTCTTTGTTTCTTTGTTGCCTGTAACAAAAAATGTTGATGCTGTGCCTTCAACAACAGCTACACCTATAGAAGGTGAAACGAATAGTAATGTTTTACCTTTGAAAAAGAAAAAAATTAACCAAGAAGATGCTATGGTCAAGCCAAAGCCCATCAGACAGATCATGACCGATCGGGAGAAGCATAAATTGAGCTTAGAATTAGAGTCTTTGTTGGGAGAATTGCCTGAAAACATTGTTGACTTTCTTAAAGAGCAGAGTTCTAGTGATGGTCAAATGGGTGAGGATGAGATTGAGATCGATATTGATGCTCTAAGTCATGAAACATTGTACAAATTGCATAAACTTTTGGATGACTATTTGCTGGAGAAGCAGAAAAACCAGGCAAAAGCTGAATCCTGTAAAATGGAGGTATCCTTATGCATCTATCTCATCATTTGGTGCCTTTCTTTTTCTTTTATCCAAAATGCAACATTGGCATTTATGATATTGCTTTGTCTTTTCCGTTTTTGTAGCTTATTAATGAGTCAGGGCTTAGCAATTCATCAATGCAGCCGTATAAAGGTAATTTACCAACCTCTGTGTATTTTTGGATTTATTTACAGATAGCAAGGTAGTAGTAAACCAAATCATTGCAGAAACTAATATTTCTTCTCTTTCTTGTTAGGTAATGATCAAGTTGATGAGGTCGTAGATATAGTTGGTAGCAGTTACCCTCTAGTAGCAATAGAGAAGGGGTTAACCTATAGAAATAGCAAATGCAGTAGTTTCAATGTATCTAGTGGTGAATCAGGCTCTTCTTCTAGTGGCTTGTACAATTATACTGTAGTGAACTTCTCCTTTATTTATTTATTATGCTTAAGAGATCTTGTTTTAAGCAATTGTTGTGTGTTTGAGCATGCTGTTTCTAGTTTATTATTGAAGAAAACTTAAAAGGAAATATATGTTTTGGATATGGGAAAATATATGTATAGAAAAAATTCTATGTGAAAGTTATCTCTACTAAGACTGATTTTTGTTGAGCTTATTCACAGTTTTGTAGATCATAGTTTGTCTAAGTCAAGTTGTTTTCTACCTTGAGATCATTCTTTGATGCTCTTCATTGTTGTTGAGTGGTTGATAAAATATTTCCATGTTGTTGTTGTATTTTTTTTGTGTGCTATTCCACGCTTTTGTTAGGTTTCTACTCAATTCTGTGTTTTTTTATATCTATCCTAACGTGTAGAGGACTCGGATTAGAACTTAATATTTAGTTATTTGGCTTTTGGCCTTTTCCTTTTTGAGGATGACTCCAAAATATATCTCTGTGGAAGATGTTCATTGATGGAATTGAATCTATCAATCCTTTTTCAACAGTTAATTCTGCCCATTTGCAAACATATTCTATCATTGTAACATGCTTACCCATCTCTGCTGGCTGATTTATTTTATCTCAGATGTATTTAGATAACTTGATTCCGTTAAATTAGAATAGGGTGAAACTATGGAGATGAGTCCTGAAACTTGGGGATACAAGATTAAAGAAATGAACGGGAATAGCTCTTGAGTAACAAGTCAGCTTTGTTTATGATAATTTGTTCACAGTGTGGAACTTTTGACTGAAACTCTTGTTATTAATTATGCAATTTGTTATCTTAGGTCTTCATGCGAATAATAATGGTCACCATTTTTCTAATTTTTAGAGTTTCTTTAGTTAGAACCATTTTTGTTAATTTTCTTGCTTGAGATTTGATGCCCGCTGCCTATTTTCTACTTCATGTTAGTGATGCAAGTTAAATTGGAGACCATCTAAAACAAGCTATAAAATCACGTGTTATGAGGATTACGTGGGACATGCTTCACGGTAAATGTAAACTTGTGCCGTTTCTTAACTGAAAAAGGAAAAATGTAAACTTGTGATGTTAAACTTGAGGACTATTTGCTAAAGAGTTATTACAAAACAACTTCATTGATTGCAGCTAGTACCAAGGGAGCCGTCATTTTCAGTAGAGCTGATCATAGTGTAACAGAGAAAATGTATGAATATGGAAAGAATCTTGGCCTATCATTCCAAGTTGTTGATGACATATTGGATTTTACACAATCAGCAGAGCAGCTAGGGAAACTAGCTAGTAGTGATCTAGCAAAAGGCAACCTCACAGCACCTGTAATTTTTGCGCTCGAAAAAGAGCCAAAACTTAGAGATATCATTGAATCTGAGTTCTGCGAGACTGGTTCCCTTAACGAAGCAATCGAACTAGTAAAGCAATGCGGGGGAATCGAAAGGGCACAAAAGTTGGCAAAAGAGAAAGCTGATATTGCAATCAAGAGTCTCCAATGTCTTCCTCAAAGCGATTTCCGGTTAGGGCTTGAAGATATGGTGATGTTTAATCTAGAAAGGATTGATTAGTTTAACTAATCCAAAACAAGCAGCATGATACATGACAGATAAACATGGCATGAAGTTGAAGCTTGTACCAATATAGAACAACTTTCCTAGGATATTAATTGGTTCCTTGTCACTGGTTGTATATTCATACAAGGCTTTGAGCTTTGACTTGAGCTCCTAGTTTCAATGTCTTCAAATTATACATTTGTCTGAGAAAAAATAATTTCTCTGTTTAATTAAATTGATGAACAATAAAATTTTTGTGATCATCAATATTAAGCTAATAAACTTCCATTATATATACAAGGAAAACCTATGTTATAGGGGTTTCTCTTTTTTTTTCTTAAAGTATTTGTGTTTGACGTTTATCTGAAAAAGTGTGAATAGACTTTGGTTGTTTTCAATTTATGGCGGTTAATATTCTAGCTTAATAATTGAGTATTATTATATATTTAATTTGATTTATTTATTTATAAATAAATCATTGCAATATATGAAAAAAATAATTTAAAATATAAATTTATTAATATATGTAAAAACAGCTTTTCCGGAAAATATTTTCAAGAAATCTACTAAACAACAGAAAATATTTTACACAGATTCATCCAAACACCAGAAAAGTAAATTATTTTCCAGAAATTATTTTCCGGAAAATATTTTACTGGCAAACAAGCGGAGCCTTAATATTTAATTAGTTTTTTCTACCAATAAATATTTAATCAAAATTTTAAATATTATATTTCTAATTACAATTTTTAGCATAAATAATATTTCTTATTTGAATTATTGAGTATAATTAAAATATATTAGCTTATCAATTCAAATATTATAATAGAAAATTTTCAAATGATAATTAAAGCATTTTAACATATTCAACATACAATATATTTTTACTTTATGTAATTAAGGCTGAGTAACATTATTAAAAATAATAATTAATTAACCTAATTAACTTTAATATTAGTTAAGTGATATTTAAGATGTTTAGAATTCTAATTAAGTAATAAATCTATTCATATGAATAAAATTAACACAATTTGTGTTTACCTAAAAAATTAAACTAATAATTGTAAATTACGATTATAATTATCACAATTTTTTTCCTATATTTTATACTTAGAGTTTCATTTAAATAATAACTCTATTTTAAAATTAGCACAACTCCTTTTAACTAATAATTATAATTTAAATTCTAATTATTTTTGAATGTATGATTGCACAACTTCTATTTTGTTTCAACTTTTTAAACTAATAGTTCTAAATTAAATATTATAATTATTTTTAAATGTGAATTTAGTAATATGATTGAATTTAGTAATAGATTTAACTTCTAATTCAATTTTTTCAACCATAATAGTTAAAAGTAGGGTAAACTACAACTTATTAAACTATTAGTAAGTTTACATTTTGGTCACTCAATTTAAAAAAATTATAAAACTGTCACTAAACTATTTTAAAGTTTTTATTTAAGTCACTGGACTATTAAAATTGTTGTTGTACGATCTTCTTTGTTCCCACAACTTGTACCAATCGAAAGCTCTCCTTGCCCTTTTCTTCTATAGTTCAAATTTTTTTCATGAAACAACTTTGAACGTCACAAATCTACGAACCAAAATCCATAGGTTTCTTCTTCGATCTCCAGCACTGACCGGTAGATCGATTTGGATTTAATTTATGTTCTTCTACTTGTTGATTGGTACCAATCCATTATATTAATTTTCAAATCGTCGCTTGGAGCTCACTAGTTGAACTTAAAAAAAAAATTTAATAGCCTAGTGACTTGAATAAAACTTTCAAATAGTTCAGTGACTTGCATGAAAACTTTTGAATAATTCGGTGATTATTTTGTAACTTTTTAAAATTAAATAAACAAAACATAAATTTACTAATAATTTAGTGACTTTTGAGATAATTTACCGTTAAAAGTAAAATACATTCAAAATTTTTAAAACTAAAAAATTAATAAGGCAAACCGGAAATAAAAATGTAAAATAAAGAAAAAGTGCAAAAAACAAAAAACCATAAAAATATAAATGAAAAGGTTAAACTCTACCACAGTCCCTATACTTTGCGAAAGTTATTGATTTAATCTCTCTACTTCAATTTGGTTATATTTAGTCCCTATTCTTTTTAAAATTTAAAATTTTGATCCTTACCATATGGTAATTGTTTTCATTAAGTTCTACTATTTTCAAAATCTGATACACTATGCATATTATAATATGTGTAATGCTATGCCAACTTGTTATTTCTACATATTACTCACTAAAAATCTTGTTGATGGATTAACAACTATCATTCTATGTCAAGATTAAAATTTCAAAATTCGAAAAGCATAAAGACTTAGAATGATCTAATTGGAGAATATAGACCAAATCTATAACTATACATATAGTACTAAGCTAATAATTGAGTTTAACCAAAAGTATGAAATTGCTACTGTATGAGTTAGGATGAAAATTTCAAAATTTGAAAAGTATAGGGATTAAAATTGACCAATTAGAAAAATAAAGTGACTAAATCCATAATATGGGGACTAAATCTATAATTTTCACAAAAATACAGGGCCTAATAGTAAAATTTAACAAAAAAATCAAAGGGCAGAAAAGGAGACGGAGCACGTAAATAAGAATGGAAGTTAGCACGTGGGCGGAATTTAAGTAAGTATTTAGAGCTCATTTTAATTTCATATTTCGCGTCCGTATTCGAAATCGAAAAAAACCACAGACCAGAGTCAGAAGAAAAAAAGAAAAGAAGCGAGGGAGGGAGAAAAATATAAAGGCAAAAGGCCCAAACTATCAAATCTAAAAAAAAAATTCAATTTTTTTCTTTGTTTCTTCCTTGAATCTCTATGAATGCTTGTCAGCTCGGTAATGGTTATCGAGTGTGAGAGTCCATGAGCTTCTGCCTTTTGCTTTTGTAAACAGAAAAAACATAAGAAAAAAAATACGAATTGGAAAATGGCGCAGAAGGTGGAACAGCAGCTCAAGGAGTTGGGATCCAAGCTTCATTCTCCTCCTTCTTCCAAAGACGCTCTTCTCAAGCTCTTAAAGGCACGCATTCTTCTCCTTTTTTCTTAAAAAAGTTCAATTGAATTACTTAATTCGAGTGAGCTTCCTAGTTGCTGTGAGGTTTATTCACGATTAAGTTGTTTTTTCTTTTTTGTGTTTCCTTAGTATTTTAGGTTTTAAAAGGGTATCATGAACCTCTTTTCTATGAATTTGCTTTTCCAGAGGAAGTTAGTTCGTAATTAGATGCGAGTTTCCTGAAATTTGGTTGAATTAGGGTATGTGTACAAGAACTTTGTAAGTTTCCGTATTTGTTTTTTGAAAGTTCAATTGAATTACTTAATTTGAGCGAGCTTCCTAGCCTGTGAGGTTTACTTGCATTTAAGCCTTTTCTTTCCTTAGGATTTTGGGTTTTAATTGGGCGTCATAAACCTCTTTCTTGAAATCGCTTTCTTAGAGGAAGTTAGTTCGTAATTAGATGCGAGGTTCTAGAAATTTGGTTGAATTAGGGTATCTGTACAAGAAACTATGCAAGTTTTAGTCTTTTTTTGAAGTTCAATTGAATTACTTAATTCGAGTGAGCTTCCTAGCTGCTGTGAGGTTTATTCACGGTTAAGTTTTTTGTTTACTTAGGATTTAAAAGGTTAATAGGTTATCACGAACCTCTGTGATGAATTCACTTTGTTAGAGGAAGTTGGATCGTAATGCAAATTTCATGAAAATTGGTTGAATTAGGGTTGTTTTCCAGTTCATAGACGTCTCTCCAACTTACATGTTTTTTCCACAAATGGGCTTCTGACATGTTTATTTCCCATAATTTGGTAGATGATATGATGAATGTTCAGGTCTTGCATTTTTTATTAAAAACTCAATCTATTGTAATATGGTTAGGATGTTCTGTTGTTATTGTGTCAAGTAATTGGATCTCCAAACATGTTTTCTGACAAGCCCATGGTTCCTCAAGGCAGTGAATCAGGCCTAAATCAACAGCAGTGTGCTATGCCTGGAGCCTGGACCGTGCTTGGCATTTTACTTTTCAAGTTTGAATCTGAATTGTGCACAATAATAAGAGCAACGAATGCTGTAAATGAGTGATAAAATGGCACCCATGCATAAGAATGATAAATAACCCGTTCCATAGTTCAAATCTTCAAGTACATTAGTACATCACAAATCTTTGATTTAGGTTGCCCTTCATGGATTGCAACACCCACCCACTATTTTGTATAACAGGGTCCAACAAGCATATCTGGGGCTGGTCTTAGTTTGGAATTTTCATTGTGGTTGGGGTCCTGGGGAAGGCTCTGAGGGGTATTCTGGTACGCGTAATCAACCCCCAAAAGTTTTCCTCTAAGACTCAGAATTATATGGGATTGGCAACAGTAATCAATTTTAGTCATTGTTTTGGTGAAGGCTATATCCTTCAAAAGGGTTATTAAAAGCTAACTGATCTTTAATGATATCAACCCATCTAAGATGTTGTTTCACACTCCCTCTCTCTTTCATTTTTTTTTCTGCTTAGATTGAATCACTTTTCCATACTGGACTATCAGTCTTCAGCTTTTCACATGACTAAACAATCATGTTGCCCTTCCTTTAGTTTACAAATGATTGATTAAGCTTCCACTGGTATGCAAACGCCCAATCTACGAAGAAGTGGTTAGGTTTCTCAAGCAGCAATAACTAGTTTGTAAAGGATTTTTTGTCTTAACCAAGCTTTGTCAAAGTGATTTTATTGAATAGCCATTGCTTTTATTTTTGTAGTACATAATGTTTGGGACCTCTGATGGTGAGTTTATCACTTTGCCAATGAGCTGAAGAGGCATCTTATTATGCATGAAAGAAATGGCAGTTCTTTTATTTTGGTTGACCTTAATATACTGGTGGTTGAGTGGGATCTCTGATGGTGAATTTATTATTTTGCTAATGGGCTGAAGAGGCATCTTGTTATGCATGAGAGAAATACCAATCTTTCATGTTGGTAGGCCAGAATATACCGGTTGTTGAGTGGAAAACTAATATGAATTTTGTCTTTCAGTCAGTTTGAACTATGGATTCTGCATTTTATTTTCCAAAACTGTTTTAAATGCATGACTACCACAGTGGCAAATATGTATTAGTGAGTAATGATGCTGTAAATAAACCACAGCTGCTGCTTACTTGGGAGTATGTGAAAATAGAGTTCCTCTGATTTTGAAGTCTACTATAAGTAAAGACTTGGATCTTATGGGACTGGTCAATTGATTTGTTAGCTTATTATGGTTGTTATATTGCCTTCTGCTGTTGAGTAAAAAATGCACAAATACTTCTATATTTCTTTTTTCTTTCTTCTCTTGTGTTAGGGGTTTGGGTGGGTAAATCCTATGTATGTATATGTATGTGTATTATATATGTATATTTCTGAATCTACCAAATGTTTTAGGTCGATTATAGGTTGCCTATTGAAACTGTGTCACTCATTATCAAATCTAGCCTGTGGCTGTCTTGATTAAACACTTTATACTAATATGTAAAAATTAGAAGCTTCCTTTTACTTAATCCATCCAAATGTTCTCATTATATTGCAAACTTTTTTATATGTTATATTTTATGCTTTTCCTATTTATATTGATAGTTCACCTTTCATTCTTTATCATGTTATTGATGCATATCTGGCATTGGATCTTAGTGACTTGTGGGTATGGTAAAATATACCATTTAATAATGCTTGCATATCTTGTTAGATGCTATTACCTGTGCATTTATGTACTTTATGCCAATCGAAGTCAGGTGTGAACTTTAATGTGGTTGTTCCATGTTTTGTCCTTGAATCTGCAGCAAGCTGCTACATGTCTTTCTGAGCTTGATCAATCTCCTCCATCAACAACAGTGGAATCAATGCAGCCCTTTCTAAATGCAATTGTCAAGCCAGAATTGCTCAAGCATCAAGATAGGGATGCCAAACTTCTAGTTGCAACCTGTATTTGTGAGATAACTCGTATTACTGCTCCAGAAGCGCCATATAACGATGACGTTTTAAAGGTGCATTTCTTTCATGAAGGTTGACTGTTTGTGGTCTGGATTTCTTATGAGTACGGGTGAGCATTCAGTTGGTTTGATGAAAAATTCTGAAAACAGATTAAAATGAATTAACTTATAAAAATGATTGAAACGACCAAGTTAAAATTTTTAACTAAAAAATTGAAACCGACTTGGTTTGGTTGTTTTTAACTATTTAAAAAAAAAGGAAGTTTTATTATTATATAAAAATGATGTATATTATGTTTTATACAATATATTATATAATATCAACGATGTACTTTTTATAATTTTAAATTACTATATATCATATAAAATATATTTAAAATTAAAAATACAAAGGTTGGTTAGTTTGGTCTATTTGGTTATCAATTTTGAAATCCGATAACTGGCTGAACCAACAAATAAATCTATTTTGAAAAGTAATTGATTTTATAACTGAATAAACCTAACAGAATTAACAAAATTTGATAGGTTTAGTCTGTTAAATCTTTTGTAACTGATTAATGCTCACCCTACTTGTAAACTAATAAAATGTCTACTGAACTCCTATGTGATTGATGTGTCATGCTTGCAGGATATATTTCATCTGATTGTTGGTACTTTTAATGGACTGAGTGACACCAATGGTCCATCTTTTGGAAGGAGAGTTGTCATTTTGGAGACTCTTGCGAAATATAGATCATGTGTTGTTATGCTGGATCTTGAGTGTGATGATCTGGTGAATGAAATGTTCAGTACATTTTTTGCTGTTGTCAGGTGTGTTCTATATCCCAGTTTATGTATTTGCTCTTTTCAGCAAGGTGCTTCTATTGAGGGTAACATTTACTCATCACTACTATTTACATAAAATTTTCTGTTGCATGCATATCTGAATGCCTTAATTAACATAGAATGGTAGAAATCTGCTGCTGCTGTTAGTTATATGGAAATCATTCTTAGTGTTTGGCTTCAGTGTGATGGCCAAGTTATGCCTGCAACCCCTTAGTTGTATGCATCTTGACCCTGGAATAATATGTCAAAAAATATACGCCTATCTGTCTTTTGGTTGATTTGGTGTGTTAAAGTTACATTTCCCTTTAAATTGTCTTCACACTGAGAATTTGTGGGAGCCATGCAATGGTGAAAAGTTATCTATAGCTTTTCCAGTTATATTTCATAATTATCTTGGACTAAAGGTATGTGTTTTACTACATATTGCAGAGATGACCATCCTGAAAGTGTTTTAGCATCCATGCTAACAATCATGGTCGTCGTTTTAGAAGAGAGCGAAGATGTTCGAGATGATCTTTTACTTATTATATTGTCTGCTTTAGGTCGCAAGAGAAGTGTAAGAATTTTTTGTTTGCTATCTGCTTTTTCCTTCATGTATTCTGTAGAAGTTATAAATCTTAATTGGAAGGAAATTTACTTCTGGAATCTATAATCTCAGGATGTTACTCCAGCTGCAAGGAGACTTGCTATGAATGTCATAGAGCAGTGCTCAGGAAAACTTGGAGCTGGCATAAAACAATTTCTTATATCATTGATGTCCGGAGATAATCATTTAGTAAATAGTGAATTTGACTACCATGAAGTTATCTATGATGTTTATTGTTGTGCTCCTCAGATACTATCAGGAGTCGTCCCATACCTTACTGGAGAGCTTTTGGTAAGCACATATTAACAATAATTCTTTTCATTTTTGCCAATTTCCTAACCGTTTTAAGATTTTGCTCTTCATGCAAATGCATATTTATTTGTTGTTCTGTGAAAATTTCTATATTCTAAAATAATTCTAATGATGCTTTTGAAGTTGAAATGTTTGTAGTTCTGGACTGTTTGAATTCAACTTTTGTGGTAACGAATGACTTTGTTTTTCTATTGAGGATTTGACAGTTTTAATTCTTATTTTGATAAGTTGTATTCAATGATGATAGAAGTTTCATGAAAATTTCTGAGGTGTCCAAGTTCCAATATCTGCAGACTGATCAATTAGACACTCGTTTGAGAGCTGTGAGATTGGTTGGGGACCTCTTTTCTCTGCCAGGCTCTACTATATGTGAAGCATTTCGGCCAATATTTTCAGAATTTTTGAAAAGGTTGACTGATCGAGTTGTTGATGTTCGAATGTCTGTACTTGAACATGTTAAGAACTGTCTGTTGTCGAATCCCTCCAGATCCGAGGCTGCTGAAATTATCTGTAAGTTTCTTTTGGTCTTCTACATATTCATTTGTGTGGTACTTTGCTGATTTTGATATTGCTCTACGTTTTCTAGCTGCCCTCTGTGATCGGCTGTTAGACTACGATGAAAATGTTCGAAAGCAAGTTGTGGCTGTAATATCTGATGTTGCTTGTCATTCTCTTGCTTCTGTTCCTGTTGAGACTATAAAACTTGTTGCAGAGCGTCTTCGAGACAAATCTGTATGTTCATTTTTCTTGTGTTCATTTGATTGCTTTTGTTACCCATTGTGTATCCAGTGATCATTATCCATGGCATTTAACTCTTTCTTTGATTTGGAAATTACAGCTGCTTGTTAAAAAATTTACTTTGGAAAGGCTGGCTGAGATATTCAAAGTTTACTGTACTAGCTGCACTGTTGGCTCAATCACTACAAATGAATATGATTGGATACCTGGGAAGATTTTTAGGTGTTTCTATGACAAGGATTTTAGGCAAGTCATTTTAGATATCTTGCAGCCGAGGATTACTTTCACGCCTTATCTTTTATTTTTTCTTATTATTTGAAGTTCAATGTCTGGTTAAGTAATAAATTTAGATCTCTGCATTATTAGGAAAGGTGATGCAAGAAGAAATTATATAAATTAGCATCAGAAGTATGCTGTATTTTCTACTCTTCATTAATCTTAATATCTTCAATTGGTGACATTAGAAGAAGTTGAAAATACTTTTTGTATAAGTTGCCTTATCATAATCATTTAGTGTTCTTTTGTGTATGTGCAAGTAGTTATTAGAATGATTAGCAATCCATTAAATTATTTTTATTAGTACCTCAGTGACAATTTTTTTTCCAATTAGTGAAGTTCTTGAAACAATGTGGTGCAAAGTTGAAGCATTTTCTGCTATGACTCCTTGTCGCTGTGTGTCTGGCACAATCATAGGATTTGTAACATGTACATCTGCCCTGCAGGTCAGATACGATCGAGTCTATTTTATGTGGGTTTCTCTTTCCAACTGGGTTCTCAACCAAAGATAAAGTTAAATGTTGGATACGAGTTTTCTCAGGATTCGACAAAATTGAGGTGAAAGCACTTGAGAGGATGCTGGAGCAGAAGCAGAGGTATCTTGTGAATGCTTTGATATATGACCGTTGAGTAGCTTTCCCTTTTCCGTTATGTATTTAATGGATTGTAAACTGATTTCCAGGGGATTTCCTGTCGGATTGCAGGTTACAGCAAGAGATGCAGAGGTATCTCTCTCTAAGGCAGATGCATCAGGTTTGAAGTTCTGAATGATGAAATAGTATCCTAAGGAGCAGAATTTAAACTTCTATGAAATTTGTCAAACTTTAATAACTCATTCTTACTCCCATGCAGGATACTGATTCTCCTGATTTACAGAAGAAAGTTTTGTTTGGCTTCCGAATCATGTCACGCTGTTTTTCTGATCCCGTGAAGGCTGAAGAGAGTTTTCAGATTCTTGATCAGTTGAAAGATGCTAACATATGGAGGATTTTAGTGAATCTACTCGATCCAAATACCAGCTTCCACCAAGCTTCTAGTGGTCGGGTAGGTTTTAAGATATTGATGATACAAATTAAATGGGATTTTGCTGAGAATGTATTTGGATTTTGGACCATTTAAGTAGGGATGATATATCACACCAAAGCCACCTATGGAAAATTGAATATTAGTCATTAAGGGGTCACTAGAAAAGTTTATAGGATTTTCTACCTAGGACATCTAACTAACGGTCTTGAGAGAATAAAATTTAAAGCCAACTAATTAGTTCACCTTGGCTGCTTTTTTTTGTTCAAGTGTCTGTATCAGCTGTTCTGGCCATCCCTTTAGCATCATTGTTATTTATGCTAGGACTGCCATAATATTCCTGGAGTGGCGACAAACTGATGATGCTGTCTGTTATGATCCTCAATATCCTTCTGGTGCTATAATTGCTATCATCACTAATTGACAACAACATTAGTAACCTTGTCATGGCGACCTGCAATGTTCACATCTCCTTAATGTGGCTGGTCACAAAAGGTTATCTCTACCATGGTTGCCTTTTGTATTTTCTCGTAACAGGAAAAAGAAAAAAAAGGAAGAACAAAGAAGTCTACTGCTTCTTCCTCTGGTAAAGGTTTTCAGTAAAGTATAGTGCTGAGCCTCTTGGTTTTAATACTGTGGTTAAGTGGTGGCTTGGCTTCTACCCTAGTTTCTTTTGACAATTGCCTCGACTATTACTTTAATAAAGTCAACCTTATGCAACTTTTGCTGCCACCAAGTAATGATGGCTACCCGTTCTCATATCTTAACTTGTAGTTTATGTTTTTGGCAGCAGTGTATCTTGTAAGTGAACTTGGCTTTGGTTTTAGGGAAAAAATGAATGTGGTGAATGTTTTTACCCATGAGTCTAATTTTGTACTTTTTATTTTTTATTGTACAGTTTATCCATTATATATTTTCTTAATTTGCAGGATGATTTGCTTAAAATACTTGGTGAGAAGCATCGTCTCTACGATTTCCTAAGTACTCTCTCTCTGAAGTGTTCGTATCTACTTTTTAACAAGGAGCATGTTAAAGAAATCTTTCTGGAGGCTACCGTACAGAAGTCTACTGGAAATATACAATACACTCATTCTTGCATGAATATACTTGTGGTAACAATTGATCTTTCTATGAAACTTGTTTTTCTGGGTGTGAGTGAGTGCAATTGTGCATGTTTCTATGGTCTTTCGCTTTTGTGTCTTGTCTTTTCTACTTTTCAGTTACAATGTTATTAAGAGTCTGCAATGTTAGTGTCTTCATATATAGGTCATTTGATGTTGTTTATGTTCTTTTTTCTGTTAGAAACAGATTCATGTGATGTTTTTAAGTTTCTTTTGGTGGCTTTTCAGATTCTGGCTCGCTTTAGTCCATTGCTTCTGGGTGGAGCTGAAGAAGAATTGGTTAAATTTTTGAAAGATGACAATGAAATAATAAAAGAAGGCATTTTGCATGTTTTGGCTAAGGCTGGTGGTACCATTCGAGAACAACTTGCGATGTCATCAAGGTGCAACTTTTGAATGAGAGTTGTCAAGGTTTTGTTCTTCATTCATATTCTTACTTTCCACCTAATGATTGTTTGCAGGTCAATTGATCTTATATTGGAGAGACTCTGTTTAGAAGGAAGTCGAAGACAAGCGAAGTATGCAGTGCATGCACTAGCAGCAATAACTAAGGATGATGGGCTCAAGTCCCTCTCTGTGCTATATAAGGTCACAAAGTACTTCATGCATCATAGTTTAGTTTATATATATGCAAAAATGTGTTAACTGATAAAATCAGGCTTATTTTTATTCACAAGAAATTACACTGATATATATACACATAGTGAGCCTAATGGAAACTCTATACTAAGAAACAAACTAATTCTAGGAGTTGACCCTAAAAATCAGCCTTAAAGTTAGGGATAACAATCATTGAAATATTTACAGAATCCTAGCTAATACACACACAATATTTCCTTATTTAGGAAATTGTAATCTGACATTCCCCCTCAAGCTGGAAGTGGATATCATCCATTCTCAGCTTGCTTACTAGTTTCTGAAAGAACTTCCCAGACAATTCTTTGGTAAGTATATCTGCCAATTGACCATCAGTGGACACAAACGGAGTGCAAATTAAGCCACTGTTAAGCTTTTCTTTTATAAAATGTCTGTCAACCTCAACGTGCTTCGTACGATCATGTTGAACTGGATTATGTGCAATATTGATAGCAGACTTATTATCACAATACAACTTTATTGGACCTTCCCACTTGATCTTCAAATCTCCCAAAATGATTTTCAGCCATAATAGCTCACAAATCCCGAGTGCCATTGCCCTAAATTCAGCTTCTGCACTAGATCTAGCCACAACATTTTGTTTTTTACTCCTCCAAGTCACAAGGTTTCCTCCTAGGAAAGTGTAATAGCCCGAGGTTGATCTTCTATCAACAATAGACCCTGCATAATCTGCATTAGTATAGGCTTCAAGGGTTAACTTCTCCCCTTTCTTAAGTAAATTTCTCTGCCTGGCGTGTCTTTTAAGTACTGTAGAATCTGATACACAGCTCTAAGATGTGATTCTTTGGGGTTGTGCCTGAATTGGCTTACAACACCGACTGTATAGGCAATATTCGGTCTAGTATGTAACAAGTAGATGAGCTTTCCCACAAGTCTTTGATATGAACCTTTATCAACTACTGCATCTTCTAGTGTCATGGGGCTAGACCTTTCGTCTCGCAAACCGTGCGGCCTTAGGCGATCCGTTTGCTCCAAACTTGCCTAAGTCAGCCTTTACGCCCAAAAGTGAGGATTCCTTACAACTCCTCCAAGGCACCAATTTGTATAGCGGAAGCGATTGTGCCAAAAGAAGCTACAAAAGAACAACAGAAAGAGCGCTCGCAAAGTGTTTGAGTAAATGCTCTTAATTCTTATTCACAAAGAATAATGAAACAATTCAGGAGTGAGTACAAATGAGGGGAGGCTCTCTATTTATAGTTGAGCTCCCCCAAAATTGACGGTCAAGATACAATTACATCGACAGATGAGATTTAACCATATCCCTTAATTTTAGGGATTTACAAGATAAGCCTTATCAAATCTAATCTAATCTTTACAAGATAAGATTCCCTCTATCTTCTAAGATTAGTTACCATATCAGCCTGAATCTCTTCGTTATCAGGCCAACTAGGCTTCAATCTGACAGGCTTCTCCAATTGCTCATTGAATCGGGCCAGTTCTTGTGGGCTAAATGATCCCCATCTAAGCAATAGACCTCCATTGGATGCATTTGGTGCGATGGTCACGGGCTTTGAACTGCGGCCCGTGACACTAGTGCATCTCCAAGTCCGTGGTTAACCTCTATGGGCGTCTCTGCTGGTTTGCATCCCAACTTACCCGTCTCGGTCAACAAATCAATTATGTATTTTGGCTGAGATATGAAGATTCCTTCCCAAGAATGTGCCACTTCAATATCAAGAAAATATTTTAACTTACCGAGCTCTTTGACTTCAAATTCTTTTACTAGGCATTTCTTTAAATTCTCCACTCCTTCCAGATCATCACCACTCATCTACATAGACTAATAAAGCAGTCACTCCCCCTGAAGATGAGTGCTTTACAAATAAAGTGTGATCTCCTTGGCTCTATTTATACCCCAACTTGACATTACTTTGGTAAACCTTCCAAACCAAGCTCTTAGAGACTGTTTTAGTCCATACAAAGCCTTTTTTAGTCTGCAAACTACTTGTCCTGTGTTTGGACCGAATCCTGGTGGAACATCTGTATAGACTTCCTCCTCAAGATCACCATGTAAAAAGACGTTTTTGATGTCAAATTGCTGTAATTTTCAGCCTTGATTGGCAGCTAGTGACAAAAACACTCTCACAGTGTTCATCTTTGCAACAGGAGCAAATGCCTCAAGGTAGTCTATTCCGTACATTTGAGTGTACCCTTTAGCAACCAATCTTGCTTTGTATCTCTCCAAAAAACTATCTGACTTATATTTCACTGTGAACACCCATCGACATCCCATTGGTTTCTTTCCTCTCGGTAATTTCACCAAGTCCCATGTCTTATTTTTTTAAGGGCTTCCATTTCAACCTTCATGGAATTTTTCCAAATCTCATCATCTAATGCCTAGGATACAATTTTGGGAATGAAGATGGAATTTAGGCTAGTAAGGAAGGCTTTGTGCTTATGGGACAAATTTTCGTAAGACATGAATAAGTACAAGGGATGTCTTGTACAGGCTATAGTCCCTTTTCTAATAGCAATGGGTAAATCATAGTCTCTTTGATCTGAATTTTCAGTAGTTTTAGTATTAGTATTCAAAGTAGGTTTAGCAATTACCTCGGATTGTATAGTAGCAGGTTGTATAGAAGAAGATGATTGAACTTGCACCGGTGGCTTCTTCCTTGAGTAAACCAGTAAAGAACAAGTAGTGTCCTGAATCCCTTCTTGTGATTTGGGTGTATTAGGCTCTGTTTCGGGTTGCATAGTTTCGAGTTCGGCAGGCTGGTTGGCAGGCAAGGACTGAGTGTTTGGTTGGGCAGGAGCTGGAAAATCAAGGAGAAAGAATTCTCTGTCCTTATCTTCTATGAATGAGATCTCCCCCCGAACATAAGGACTAGTAAAGTAATTCTCTTGTTCTGCAAAAGTAACATCAGCTGATACATAATGTTTTTTTTGTGGCTGGATGATAGCATTTGTACTCCTTTTGAGTGGAAGAATAACCGAGAAAGTCACATTTGACAGCTCGTGGATCAAGTTTTCCCCTGTTTTGAGAATGTACATGTACAAAGGCAACATAACCAAATATTTTGGGAGTAAGGTTATTTGAAGTATTGAATTTAGAAAAGAATTTTGCTAGAACTTGCATAGGACTTTGAGATTCAAGAACTTTTGTAGGCAATCTATTTATCATATGAGTAGCAGTTAAAACAACCTCCCCCAGTATTGTTTAGGGACATTTTTTTGGAACAAGAGGGCTCTTATAATAGCTAAAATGTGACCATTCATTCTTTCGGCAACACCATTTTGTTGGGGTGTGCTAACACAAGATGACTCATGTATAATGCCTCTTTCTTGGAAATATGGTGAGAGAAATTGATTGAAATAGTCCTAGGCATTGTTTGACCTAAACCTTTTTATTTCAGCACCAAAATGTGTTTTGATTATATTGTAAAAGATTGGAAAGATAGACCTTACATCAGATTTCTGTTTTAAAAGGAATATCCAAGACACACGGGTACAATCATCAATAAATGATACAAACCACCGAGCCCTAGAATGTTTGAAATAGTGGATGGTCCCCAAACATCATTATAAATAAGAGTAAAAGGAGCGGATGTTCTTTTATTGCTTACCGGAAAAGAGGTATGTTTATGTTTTGCAAGTTCATAGACATCACAATGGAAATTTTCAATAGTTAACCCTTTGAACAATGAAGGAAACGTAACTTTAAGGACTCTAAATGATGGATGACCAAGGTTGAGGTGATGGAGCCCAATTTGGTCTTTATTGGTTTTAACAGATTCTGAGATGAATGATAAAGGTGAGGAATTCAGAGCACTAACTTGTCGACTGGATTCTTCAAGATAGTATAAGCCATTTACTTCCTTAGCATGTTCAATCATCCTCCTCGTATTCTGTTCTTGAAAAACACATCGATTGGGATAGAAAATCACACTATAATTAGAGTCTTTGGTAATTTATTGGATGGATAGAAGATTGGTAAACATTTTTGGAACATGGAGGACATTTCTAAGAGTAAGAGTTTTGTTTATAACAATATCACCCTGACCATCCACTGTGATCACAGAACCATCAGCTACTGTTATCTTTCTATTACTAGGGCAAGGTGTATATGAAACAAATTTTTGTGGGTAATGGGTCATGTGGTCTGTAGCTCCTGAGCCAATGACACAAGAACTTTTGGTGGGTATATCCGAGACTTTAGAATCTTGAGAAAAGGATATACCTGAAAAAGCCAAACTACAAGTATTTGTTGAAGAAGATTTTTCCAATGATCCCAGCAGATTCTTCAACTTCTCAATTTCTTCTTTATTGAACTCAACAGATGATTCTTGAGAATTTCCTTTTCCAGCCAATTGTCTTGCTGTACGTGCTTGCCCTTGTCCCTTTGGTTGTCCACTTTTTTCTGACAAATTTTTGTTTGTTGTCTGTGGCTTCCCATGGAGTTTCCAGCATCTTTTTTTAGTGTGACGGGGTTTTTTGCAAAAGGTGCACTATAAGGAATCCCTGTTAATAGGCCTTGTAAGTTCTGTCTGGCGACTATCTTTGCTAGTTAGCTGCTCTAGGCCAAATCTCCTCTCATTTACTTCTTTTGTAACCAAGGCTGAACTATCCACCTGACTATTCTCAACCATAACTCATCTTCTTCCTTCCTCAGCACGAACAATCGCAATTGTCTCATTTAGTGATGGTAGAACCTCTTTTCCAAGTATTTGAACTCTTACTGCATCAAACTCAACATTTAATTCAGCAAGAAAATCATAAATTTGATCCTTTTCAACGAACCTTTTCAGGAGTGCTGCATCTTCACTGCACTTCATTTGAATGCATTGGTAGTGATCCATCTCTTGCCATAAGCTTTGCGACAGATTTGAATACTCCGTTATTGACAGACTTCTTTGCTTGGTAGATGAAATCTTAGTCTTGATTTCATAAATTTGGGCAGCATCTCGAACTTTAGAATAAGTCTGCTTCACAGCTTCCTATTTTTTTGGCTGTGTTAAGAAATATGCATGTATCACTGATTTCTGGCATCATAAGAGTTCCATAACCAAGACATTACCATAGAGTCTTGTTCATCCCAAGCATCAAACTTAGGATCTCCTCTTTTAGGTCCAGTTCCGAGTAGGTGACTTAACTTTCCTCTTCCCTTCAAGAACGTACGAACCAGTTGAGACCGCTTCAGGTAATTCTTTCCATTTAACCTGTAGGCTGCTTGGATGTTTTGCAACTCACTTGTTGGGTTTGAGTTGTTCACAGAGACTTCTGAGATATCCCTAGTGTTGTTGGTTTTGACAGTTTCAGCCATGTTTCTTTTGAACAAATTCTACAGTCTTGAGGGTTGATCGAGAATGAGAAGAAGTTGCCAGACAAAGAATAAAAAAAAAATCTCAGAAATTGAGCTAAAAAAAGGGCTCTGATACCATAATAAAATCAGGCTTATTTTTATTCACAAGAAATTACACTGATATATATACAC
Organism: Gossypium hirsutum; assembly: GCF_007990345.1. Lineage (NCBI taxonomy): Eukaryota > Viridiplantae > Streptophyta > Magnoliopsida > Malvales > Malvaceae > Gossypium > Gossypium hirsutum. Next base: position 32,992,084 of record NC_053445.1, on the reverse strand, counting down.
ATAGTGAGCCTAATAGGAAACTCTATTCTAGGAAACAGACTAATTCTAGGAATGTTGACCCTAAAAAACAGCCTTAAATTTAGGGATAACAATCATTGAAATATTTACAGAATCGTAGCTAATACACACAATATTCCTTATTCAGGAAACTGTAATCTGACATTAGCTTTAAAAATAAATTGTATAAATAGTTTCTTTATATATTTGCCTAACATGCAACGTCTTTATTCAATTTGCAGAGGCTTGTGGACATGCTGGAGGAAAAAACGCATTTGCCAGCTGTGCTACAGTCTTTGGGATGTATAGCTCAGATTGCGATGCCTGTTTTTGAAACTAGAGAGAGTGATATTGAAGAATTTATTAAAAGCAAAATTCTGAGATGCAGTAATGTATGTCTTGTGAGATATTTTTATTCTTCTATTATTTTCTGTATGTAACTCATGTATTGTTGCTCATCCGTAAGCCTTCTTTATTACTTCAGAAAGCAGATACCAGTGCAAAAGAATGTTGGGATGACAAAAGCGAACTTTGTCTGTTGAAGGTTGTGGATTGTTGTAAAATTTTTTTGTTATTATTATTATTTCCATTTAAGATTAAAGCAAATTCATATTATCAGTATCTCACAGAAACTAAGTTCAGGTTTCTGTTTTCTCATTTTGTAGCCTTTTCTTCTTATTAAAATTTTTATGATGGGTCTCTCCTCCCGCAACTTTTTCATGCCACAGGTATTTGGGTTAAAGACATTGGTCAAAAGCTATTTGCCTGTTAAAGATGCTCATCTTCGTCTGGGTATCTCTAATCTTCTAGAACTCCTTAGAAACATACTTTCTTTCGGTGAAATATCAAAAGAGATAGAATCAAGGTACTGTAGCTGACATTGGCAGATTTCTTTCTTTTTAATATTTTATGTCGCCATCAAATGTCTTTGTGATCTTGCCCAATTGGTTAGAATATGATGCTTGTTGAAGCAAATTTCATGCACAAGTGTTTTCTGTCTTACAGTTCAGTTGATATGGCCCATTTACGGCTTGCTGCGGCCAAGGCAGTTCTTCGTCTGTCACGGTACTGGGATCATAAGATTCCTCTTGATGTCTTCCAGTTAACCTTGAGGACCCCTGAGGTGAAGTCATTTGTGAAATATAAATTATCCCTCCTGTTTTCTTTAAACCTTTCTTGTTCACATTTTTTTCTTTTATATTCTTTTCTGGTCTTGTAGATGATCTCTTTCCCTCAGGCTGGGAAACTGTTCCTCAGAAAACTTCATCAATATATAAAGGATCGGCTCTTGGATGCAAAATATGCTTGTGCTTTCTTATTTAACATAACTGGATCCAAATTGCTTGACGAGGAGGTTTTCATGCTGAACTTGAAAATTTTTAGTGTAGTTCTGTTTCCAATTTGCTTTGTGGTTTCATTGTGGCAAATTTGTGAAGTTTTCTGTTAATTTCCGTTGTGCTTGAAATAACAGGAAAAACAGAATTTAGCCGACATCTTTCAAATGTATCAGCAGGCTAAAGCACGTCTGGTTTCTGTACAATCTGATTCAAATTCCTCAACGGCATATCCAGAATACATCCTGCCTTATTTGGTCCATGTTCTTGCTCATCATTCATGTCCCAACACAGATGAATGCAAGGATGTTAAAGCATTTGAGCTAATATACCGGTATATGGATTTTCTTTTGTCTTTCTTGAATATGCTCTGAATATAAGCTCAGATGTTATGGTTTAAGTGGTGTTATCTTACACCAGTTAAGTTTGGTGGTTTATTTGGCTTTGTGTTGAAATGAGGCATCTTCAACAGACAAATCTAACTTTGAACCAATTGATAACGAAGAACTTGATATCAGTACCAGCCAAAGGGATCCCTATTTAGCTAATTGGCAACAGTTTGAAGCCCAACATTAATATAAGGTCATAGAAAACCTCAAATTTATTTGCTGTGGTTGTAGACTTTTGAATTGAGCTAACAAGATCAAAAAAAGGCAACCGACATTTTATATCTATATTTTGATGGATTAGCCGACTTTATATTGCTCATTGCTGTGAATCATCAATACTAAAATTTATCTTTTGTCAGTTGCTGCTGTTTAGTTGAACTTTTGTTATTGTTTTTCATCACTGCAATTTAGAATCATAAATTTTACATTGAAGAGGTTGGACTGTTCTTAAATGATTGGATTTTTGCTCTAGGTTGAAGAATTACTTGGTAATTTGTATCTATTCAGAGTTTTTATACATTGAACTTGCCTTTTCTGTAATTTTCAGGCAGTTGTTTGTGGCTATTTCTATGTTGGTGAATAGAGATGAAGATACAAAGTCAGAAGTCGGAGTCAACAAGGAGAAGCAGAGCATTTCTGTGATATTTTCTATCTTTAAGAGTATCAAGTGTTCTGAAGACAATGTTGATGCAACAAAATCAGAGGTTCAATGAGATGCTTAATTTTGTATAATACTTACTATTATCCTGTTATTATTCTATAGTATAACGAGTTGATAGGCTAGAATTCACAAGTCTCTCCTGATATTGAGAAAAGTAGAGCCCCCTCTTAGGGGGAAAAAGAGAAGAAAAAAGAACAGAATCTAATTTGAATAATGTCGACTTTTTTCAGAATTCACATGCTATCTGTGACCTTGGACTTTCCATCATGAAACGCCTGGCTTATAAGGAGGAGGATTTGCAAGGGCTTATGCAGTCTGTTTCTCTGCCTCCTCTCTTGTACAAACCATATGAAAGAAAAGAAGGTGAAGGTTCACAGGTAAGACTTCAAACGTATTTGTCTTATTTTCTTGCATTTTTGCTGCTTCCTCAAACAGGAATATGCAGTGTCAGACTATCTGAAGCTCTCTCACTGCAATTGGCAGTGACAGGAAAAACTGTGCCTGTGGGGCTTTTACATGTATAATTATTAACTTGAGACACTGGACTTATTAAGCAATGTATTAAGATCCAGATTTATATGCAGTTAACCTGATTGCAAATAACATGAATCCAGTGCAAAAAAAGTTTTATGCTTCAACCATGTGATTATATGGTGCCAGTGACATTTATTTGGTTCATTATTTGCTGTATATTTCCACTATTTGTACAAAATTGTTATTATGCTCTTGCATGTTTTTGACAGGCTGGTGAAAGGAGGACATGGTTAGCTGATGAGACTGTCCTATCTCACTTTGAATCTCTAAAGTTGGAATCTGATGGAATGGTATAATATGCTCCCTTTCTTTCATGTATAGGGTAGTATGTGGTGTATTTGGTGTTTCATTGTTCATTAACCTTTCTGCTCCTCTGTTGTTCGTGTTAGGTTCAGCAAGAGATTTCTGAGGGTGAGGCTCTGAAAGACAGTGAAATAGAAGGAAATGACATGCCTCTTAGAAAAATGATTAAGCTACTAAAATCTAAAGGAGCCGAGGATGGAAAGGCAAAAAGGAAAAAATCTCTCTTAGCAGAAGCAAAAGATGCTAAAAATGATACTGATATTTTGAAAATGGCAGGGGAAATAAATTTGAGCAGTCGAGAAATGTCCAGTAAGTTTGAATCAAGCAACGGTCATAATCATTCTCCTACCAAGAAAGAAAAATTGGGGCAGGAGCATCAGAAAGGTAAAAAGAGAAAAACCAGTGGTGCAGCTTCTGTCCAAGTGCCTAAACACAGTAGGTCATTTTCTGCTTATACTGCTTTCAAAATTTCAAAAAGTGTTACTAAGGTCCCTTCAAGAGATTCTGGAGATGACTGGCATGAAGCTAAAGATGCCTCATTTCAATCTACTGAAATGGACATGGACAAAATTCACGACTCAAAAGATCAACTGCGTACACAAAAAACATTTAATAAGAACAATGGGTCAGATTATTTGGTGTCATGTATTCGGAAGAAAAGAAGCATCTCCTCGAAAGGTGAAGGCAAAGGCTATGATTGGGGTCATAGTGATGTGTCAGATGAAGATGATGATGAAAATCTGGAGGTATGTTTCTCTTGTTGGTTGATTTTGCTGAAAAGGATTCTACATTTAATGTTCTCATGGTTGTCACTGTTTTAATATCTGTTTTGCATCTCATTCAGAAGTCTGCAGCTGGATCTAGAGTCAAGTCTAAGAGGAGCATTGCAGGATTAGCAAAGGTCTTTGTTTTCACCTCTTTAATTAACAATAGGTCTTTCTAATTGCTGTTGTATGAATAATGCAAAGTGGAAAATGCGATTGTCTTCACTGTAAGTGAGGACTGAGGATGAGAATTTGAATCCCTAGCATGTCTCTGTAATTCCCACCCACCTGCCCCCCTTTTCTTCTTTTAATGTTGAGCGTTTTGTTCATTATCTGGTCTTTGTTTTTTTCCCTTGTTCAGTGCACAACAAAGGAAGATGGAATTGATATTGCAGACTTGATTGGTTACAGAATAAAAGTATGGTGGCCCATGGATAAGAAGTGAGTCCCCAAAACTTTCGCTATTCCATGCATTTTAGTCCAAAGTATTATTGTGAAAATTTCTGTGAAACAAATTGATTCTCAGTCTCAATCTCCAATGTTATTCCCACTTTATGCATGTTTCGTGTGTTTGGGAGTTTACACGAGGCTTCATTTTGTTATGCTTTATGGTTATGAAAATGAGTCTGGGCTATTTGGTGCGTTTCAATTTTCTCCTTTTTTGAGTTTGCAAATGCATCCTCTTTCTAGTTGTTTTACTGACAGCCTAAATTCTATTTGAAGCAGCGTTCTGGTCTCGTGGCAGGTTAAGGTTTTAATTTCATTTCTTTTATTGTACTTGCATCATTGTGCTTATCTGGCCTGTCAACTTGACTGTTTCCTTGTGAGTTTTAATTATATGGTCTGCATGATTGTATTTGTCGAGTTTCATGTTCCATTCAAATGCAGTCCACATTGTTACATGTGTTAGCATTATTCAATTTGAACTGGTCTAATCAGTGATTTGAGGTATGCAAGTAGGCATGCCCATGTCTTAGTGCTAGACAACAAAAGCACCTCAAACCCTTTAGGGCAAGATGCATTTTAATCAAGTGCTGAAGTGCATGCTTGATGTGCGTAGCCACATTTTTTTTGTAGCGGTAGCCGATAGGCATGTAAGGCCATCTAATTGAAGTTCTCTTTGGCTTCTACTTTGATTATTGATTATTCAGCAACATTCATTGGACCATAGGGAAATATAGATATTGACTAAAAGAATTGCATGTTTTGTAGATAAATTTGACCACTTTTTGGAGTACATATATCACCATAATTACATATGTAGGCACAAATGCAAAAACACACTTATAGACGTATTGCTCCCTGCTTCACTTAGGTGCATGCTTTTTTCGCACATTATGCCCGAGAAAATGTAAGGGGTTCTAGCGCCAACAGTGTTCCTGGCACTCTTGACAACATTGGGTGTAGTAATATCATTTTTGCATGACATCAGTCTAAATGACTATGCTTGTACAGAGATGTAGACTATCTTTCCTCTTGTTTGAACCTATTAAGGTTTTAATTTTGTTTAAAGAAGAAGGATCCAGTTATGAAGGTACTCTACTGATTTTATCTTGCTGCACATGACAGGTTTTATGAAGGTACCGTCAAGTCTTATGACCCTATAAAAAGGAAGCATGTTGTAAGCTACACCTTCCTTCTTGAATGACTCTATGTGCACATTTGTACCACATGGAACCAAATATTAATCATATATCTGAATATATGTGTTCTTTTTAGGTATTATACGATGATGGAGATGTGGAAGTACTCCGTTTGGAAAGAGAGCGCTGGGAGCTTGTTAATGCAGGCTGCAAGTCTGTAAAGGTTAAGACTTAACGTTTTTCATTTTCTCTCAAGCTAAAATCAGTTACTTTTCATTTGAGCGTAACTCTCTTCCACTTGCACTTTTTTATAGAAGGCAAAGTCACCAAAAGGCAGCAAGGGCCCTTTGAAGGAAAGGTATGTTCTAGCAACTAATGCAGTATTAGATAATTCCCTTGGTGTGTAGGTGTGTGTGTTTCATTTCCACTTGATTAAAAAATATAAATAAATAACAAGAAGAAAGGAAGGAAGAAAGAAAGAAGGAAAAAAGATAGGCTACTTATATATGGAGAGAATTTCTTGTCTACGTTAATTGCATTTTGTTTGAGGATGATTTGTTCTCACATTTAGCAATTAACACTTGTTACTTCATAACTTAATTGCTTTACTGTTTACAGGTCTCCTGGGCAGAAAAGTAAGAGTTTAGGTGGTTCACGTCAGAATAAGAGTTCAGTAAAGATGTGAGTACCAGAATCCAATATGAAGCTATTTTCCTTTCATTTAATTATGAACTTAATTTGATATCGGGTATGCAGGGTTCAGAGGAAAAGAACTCCAAAGAGAAACTTGAAGCATACTCAAAAGAGCACATTGAAAAGCAATGCTGATGATGAAGAGGCAGCTGACCTGTCAAAATCCACTGCTGCTCTTAAGAATCATAAGATGAACTCAGGTATTGTTAGTGATTTTCGTAATCTAGTCTGCTTTGATTCTGCAGAATATGCATTGAATTTCTCTAGGAAGTTAGCCTGCTTTATTATCTTCTTCTAGAACTGTGATGTTACCAGATTAAATGTCATGTATTTAGATTGAGTTTTGCTCCATGAACTTTTTTTTAATGGTCCAAAAGCAACATCAATTCTGGTAACATGTTGAAAACTTCAGGAACAAATTGTAAGATGGTGGATCCTTATTTCTCTTTCCCCTTTCATTGGTTTCTTTGAATATGTATTGCTGTCGTTTTCCTAGATCAATCGGAAGGAGAGGACACTGAAATGGGGGATGAGAACCTAACAGATAGGGAAGAATCTGATAAAGAAGTGGGTTCAGTTTCCCAGGAGAGGTGTTCAGAGGATACAAAGGGAAGCCCAAACCATAGTGAGGAGGCACATGAAGTAAAATCTGATGCTGATAGCTATCTTTCTGAAGAGGCAGATAGCATTTCGAAAAATGCTGAAAAGGAGGATGAAGAAGAGAAAGCAGCTAATGAATTAGCAAGTGAAGTCTCAAGAGAAAGAGATCCTACTGCTAGTAAAGCAACTGAACGTGAAGTCAAAGAGACTGAAGAAAGTGACCAAATTGAGACCAAATCTCGAGTTTCAAAGAAATCCTCGAAAGGATTGATGTCATCTTCAGTAGATGTGGATTCCGGGATTTCTGATGATGAGCCCCTTGTAATTACTTCTACCGATTGCTTTTTCTTTGAAAAATATAAATATTTTAAGTTTGTTGAATGTTTTCGTTTTGGGGTTGAAATGCAGTGTAAGTGGAAGCTTAAAGTTGGGAAATCAGGTTCTAAGAAGCCAGTGCAGTAGGCAAATGCAAAGTGCAGAGAAGAAAGGTAACAGTGGGCATCTATCTGACTCTATGTAAACAAACACATATATATGGAAATAAATGTATGACTAACTCTAGAGTCTAGACTAGAGAATGTTACTGTATTATTTAATGACAGTGTTAGGGAGAAGTGAAATGAAATGAAATGTTAGTGGTTGGCACTTGGCACACACACACAGAGTTGGGATAAAGATTTTGGATGGATGGGATGGTGTAGGAGACTCGGGCTGGGGATCTGAGAGATCTTCAAATGAAATCTAGCCTTAGACATATATGGATAGATAATAGGTTTCATTATGTGTACAGCTACTTATATTTTGGGGATAGCTTTATTTTGTTTATTTCATACAACACCTAAACAAAACAATCCATATCGCATTCATCATCGTCGTCATCATCACCATCATCATCATCATTATTATTATTATTATTATTATTATTATTAATTCCATTTGTAGATAAACATGTTAATTTGTTAGCATTAGAAATTATTATTCTCACTATTTTAATGTAGGAATTTTGTCCTTGTAATTTATGAAAACCGAGAAGTTAGATCATTTGTTGACTAACATGTTAATTTGAGTTGTTTTTGCTAATTTGTTAATTTTTCTTAATTTTTTGCATCTAAATTGTTGAAGTAGTAATTATAAGTTATTCAATTGAATCACTTTTCAATTTTCATAAAGTACAAAAATCAAATTATGAAAATTAAAGGATTAATTTTCAGATCAAAGTTATTATTATTGTTGTTCTTGTAAGTGCAAATGCAAGATATATGATAAATAAGTAAAACTTTTAGTAATGTATAATAATTTGAATATGCTGTACTTACCGAAGAGATACTAATCGACAGATTAAATAGTTACTCATGATTTTTAAATTTGCATAAAGCTTCAATTTTAATATTTGTATTATATTAAAATATTTTAATTTAAGACCAATTATGGATAATGATCTAATTGAAAAGCAAAATCAAGAGATTGATGATTAAAAAAAGAAGTCTGGAGATTACGCATTGAAAATTAAAGTTACATTATTCATTTTCACTTTACATAATTGCTTTCTTAGGTGCGTTAAAATTTCTTTGCTTAAGAAAAAAACGTCAGTAGTTAAAAAGAAAGTAAAATATATAAATATTTGTTGATTCACTCGTTACAATTGATATTATTACTATTAATATATGATTAAGTGTGTATTATTTTACTATTTAAGAGTGACAACAATCGTAAAATTATACACATTAAGTATGGGTTTTACCGATAATATTTATCAAAAGTTTCACTTGGAGAATGAATCAGCTGTCATATTTCCATCCCTGCAAGTGTGCACAAACTTTATCTGCCATTGTCTTCTGTATAGTCCCATGATGCTTCTGACCAGAGATCTCCTATTGTCCTTCTCCAAAGCATTGTTTAACATCCTCACCACATTAACATTGTCAGTCTCGACCAAAACTTTGTTCCAACCATGCTGCCAAGCTAACTCAACTCTAGGTTATAGTGGATTGCCCTTGCTCAGTTTGATAAGTTTTCCCTAATTACAAAGTCTAAAACCTCGGTTAAACAAATTTCCCCAAATAACCTCAAAATTTCTGATTAGACACTTGGCACTATTCTAATAGCGGATAAAGTGAATTTTCAAGAGAATTAGAAAACTTGTCAAATAAAAAAATTCTTGTGAAAAATAAAGTGGGTGAAAAGAATTTTCAAAGTGAAAATAGATGAAAGAATCAAATCACAAATTTCGAAATATTTGATTATTAAAGTGCAATTTAACTCAAATGTATAAAGTGAGTTAGGATTGAGTATGGGTGTTGTGTGAATTTTAAATGGGAGAAAGGATGAGAGAAAACCCCTATCAGCTCTCCTTCATGCTCCAGTCGGCCATGCCTCCCCTATGGGAGCTCTCTCTTCATCTTTCTTCTTCTTGCATTTCCTTCAATTTAAAAAAAATTCTCAATATCCACTTTGAGTTTTTGTTTAAATTATTGAAAACTACTACCTACACTCATTTCCACCTTCAAATCTCCATTTTTTATCAAGGGTTTTTATGATTCTTAAGAGAGAAAATAGAAGCTAGTGAGAAAGCTTCAAAAAGGTAAGAAATGATATTTTTACCTCTCTTTAACTTGATTATTGAGATTGGTTGCATGAGAAAGCTTGAAAAGTTTTTAAATTCATTTTTTATTATATTTTTGTTGTAAGAAAATGTGAAGATGAGGCATGGTATTCCAAGCTATTTTGAGGTTGGATTCAAGTGGATGGAAGCTTTGATTTGAGTAGAAAAGCATCCAAAGGTAAATACCCTTGGATTTATTATCTTCCCTATTAAAAATTGCAATTATGGAAAGTGACAATTAGTGAAATAAACGGTTAAATAAATTATGTGTTAAACGTTGAAAAATATGGTTTAGTATGTTGTGATAAATGGGAAAGAAAATGGTAACTTTAATGACTTTGGCTTAATTAGTATAAAAATGAAATGGATATTATATTTTGAGAAAATAAGTGTCACGATCTAAGTTTGATTGTTGGAATGAACACACACGTGTTAATATTCTTAGTAAAGTAAAATGATGACAAAGTAAGATTGGGATATGGCTAAGAGTAGTTTTGGCCTAATATGATAACTAAAAATTATGAAGATGAGAATTCATTTGCTATGAAAATGATGAAACAATGAATGGTATAATAAGCACTTATATGTAGAATAATTTCTCGGTAATTCAGTAATACATGTCATAACTTACTCGAAAAGTGTGTTAAGATGACATGGTCACTTAATCCAATGATTAAGTGATTTAAGAAATAAGAATAATTTGTGTCGTATATGAAACAAGATAATTTGTTAAGCACTCCATAGTCATATGAGGTATTGTGTGGTGATATAGGTCACTTATGTAACAAGTTAATGATATAAATGGGTATATGTGATATTTGGTTGTCTTAAGAACTAACAATGTGATACATGTTATGTGAAACTCGTTATATGAATTATGAATCTTACAATTGATTAATGATATGAAATGTCCTTGCGAGCTTGATGGATTAACTAGGATACAATAGACATGTCATATATATTAGATGCGCGCTTGTATGAGTTTATTTAGATGTGTGGAGATATGATATGATGGCTTACAACATAGAACATTTGTGCTCTTGATTGTGTTTGGAGGGAACACACTTATAATGCAATTTATACTAATATTTTAGTTGTGTTTGGTTGGGCACCTTAGGTGCAATTTATTGGTTGTGTTTGGATGAAAATCCCATATATCCAAGTCTGTCATACTAAAGCTACAGAGGGCTAAGATACCAAATTTGTTAACAAGGAAGATTGAGAAGTAAATAATAAATGATGAGATCAATTCACTAAGACCTAACTATAAGCTTATAAGTCCACATAAAAGTGAACTAATCTGTTAATGAATTTATATTCGTTAATACACTTGTTAAGGTTTCGTGATTTGGTAAAAGTTGTGATAAATTGGTATTCAGACGTATATGTGACAAAATTTATTAATAAATATGATTATAATCATGTTAACATTTAGTATGTGAACTAAGAAATTGAAGTTAAGAGACCTTTAGCTTAATAAGAATGTAAACTTAATTTTGAGATGGGGAGTTTAGAAAAATATTCATTACATATGAAATCATTAATGGAAATGCTTCTATTATGAAATTGGTAATAAGACGGCATACATGAAAACTCATTCAATGAGCAAATAAGTTTTTGTTGGAACATTTTCAAATATTTATAGTGTTCCAATAACTACAAATGAATGGGTGCAATTAATCAAAAGTTATATTATTTGATTTTTTAAAAAAGAATTATAACTATTTAAATAATATTATTTGAATAGTTATAATATTAAATGAATAATTAAGTATTTATTTTAAAAATATTATTATTCAGAAAGACACCTATTGATGAAAGATGTCTCTATGAAGAGACATGAAAATTCCTATAAATAGGAATGAGATTTCATTTGGAAAATACACCAAAAAATTCTAATATTCTTTCCTTCCTTCCTTCATTTTCTAATATTATTAGATTATTCTATAAAGTATTACAGTAGAAATCTTTTGTAGAAATTAAGTTTTTGTTATACATTACTTAGTGCGTGGTGGACTATTCTCGTCAGTGCAAGATACAAATAGTCATTGGCTTCATTGTATCCTTGAAGTTAAATTTCTTGGAACTCATTTGCACACCGAAGATAGGTGGGGACGAATATAACCTTAAAGATAGTGACTTGATACACGCCTTGGAGCCTTGTCGTATTTCTTCTTTTCCTGTTCGAGTTTCGTTCGTGTGTTCGAGATTTTTTTCACCGGAGATTTATACTAACAATTTTAAGGTTATATCTCATGATGACTACTACAACACATGAAAGTGGAACACTAAGGGAGTTGGCTTCCAACTTTGTCAAACTTGATTGGTTTGATGGTGACAATTTTTGACGATGACAGAAAAAGATGCACTTCTTATTATAAACTTTGAAGATTGCTTATGTTTTGGATACTCCAAGACCTGAAGAGAATGATAACGAATCTGTTGCTGCAACCCGAGAAAGACAAAAATGGGACAATGCTGATTACATGTGCATGGGCCACATATTGAATGGTTTATCTGATGGTTTGTTCGACACCTATCAAAATGAGGTCACCGCTAAAGAATTATGGGACAAATTGGAGACAAGATACATGACCGAAGATGTTACAAGTAAGAAATTTCTTGTCAGTCGTTTCAATAATTATCAAATGGTTGATGGTCGTTCTGTTATGGAACAATTTCGTGATATTGAAAAGATGCTGAATCAATTCAAGCAATATGATATGAAAATGGATGAAATGATTGTTGTATCCTCCATAATAGACAAACTTCCTCCATCTTGGAAAGAATTTAAATGAAGTCTAAAACATAAGAAAGATGAAATATCTCTTGAGACTTTGGCAAATCATCTTCGTATTGAAGAAGAATATCGAAAACAAGATCAGAACCTAAATTCTAAAAATGCCAAAGTGCATGTTACGGAGGAAGTACAGACTACTAAACCATTCAAGAGAAAGTTCAGACAGACTGATAGAGGACTTAAGTTCAAAAAGAAACAAAAGGGCTAATGCTATCATTGTGGAAACCCGAGACATTTCAAGAATGAATGTCGATTTTTAAAGAAGAAATCATCTTCTAAGGCTGATAATAACGAAAAGTTCGTGGCAATGATATCTGAAATTAATATGGCACAAGATGATAATACATGGTGGATTGATATCGAAGCAACCAAACATGTGTGCAAAGACAAAAGCATGTTCACAAAGTTCACACAACGTGAAAATGACAATGTCTTGTACATGAAAAATTCTTTCACCGCAGCAATCAAAGGCAAAGGGTCTGTTGAACTGCAATTCACTTCTGGAAAGGTTTTAACCTTTAATGATGTATATTATGCACCAGAAGTTAGGAAAAATTTAGTGTCTGGAAGTCTGTTGAATAAGTTTGGTTTCAAACTTGTTTTTGAGGCAAATAAGTTTATTTTGTCTAAGGGAGGAATTTTTGTGGGGAAAGGGTATTTGTATGAGAGTATGTTCAAGCTCAATATTATTAATAAGAATAAAAATATTATTTTTGCTTATATGGTTGAATCTTTTTGTTTGTGGCATTATAGAAAATTGAATGACATGTATAAGTTAGATTTAATTCCTATTTTTAATATTGAAAAATGCAATACATGTATGTTGACTAAAATTACAAGAAACCCTTTCCCTAAGGTTAAAAGAAAAATAAAATTACTTGATTTGATACATAGTGATTCATGTAACATGCATAATACTCCTACATTAGGTGGAAAAAAATATTTTGTTACTTTTATTGATGATTATTCTAGATATTGTTATGTATATTTATTGCATTCAAAAGATGAAGTGCTTGATAAATTTAAAGTTTATAAATCTGAAGTTGAACTTCAGTGTAAATCATTTATCAAGTGCTTAAGATCAGATAGAGGTGGAGAATACTATAATCCAAGTTATTTTGAATCCACTGGAATTGTCCATCAAGTTTCAGCCCCTTACACACCACAACAAAATGGTGTAGCTAAAAGGAAAAATAGAGTCTTGACTGAAATGATAAATTCAATGTTATCATATTCAGGTCTTGGACAAGGTTTTTGGGGAGAAGCTGTTCTAACAGCTTGTCATATATTGAATAGAGTTCCTAATAAGGAAACTAAAATAACCCCTTATGAACAATGGAAGAAAATGAAACTAAAACTTAATTATTTGAAGGTTTGGGGTTGTAGAGCTATTGTCAAAATTCCAACACCTAAACGTGAAAAGTTAGGTGAAAAATGAATTGAATGCATATTTATAGGTTATGCACATAATAGCAAGGCATATAGGTTCATGGTAATTGAACCAAATGATTCGATTTCAATTAATAGTGTTATTGAATCAATAGAAGCTATTTTTGATGAAAATAGATTTAATTCTATATCAAGACAATTACAGCCACAACAATTGATTCATTCTTCAAATAAGAATGAGATTCCATTGGAACAAATTGATAATAATGATGAATCTTGTCAAGAATTAAGAAAAAGTAAGAGGATTAAAAAGGTCAAAGATTTTGGACCAGATTTCATTATGTTTCTTGTAGAAGGAAAAGGTGAAAGTATATGCAATAAGATATCTTATTGGTATAATATGAAATTTGATCCAATTACATTTGAAGAGGCAATGAAATCTTAAGACTCTACTTTTTGGAAAGAAGTTATAAATGATGAGATGGATTCAATAATGGGAAATCAAACTTGGATCGTTGTTGGTCTTCCACCAGGTTCCAAACCAATAGGTTGTAAATGGATCTTCAAAAAGAAAATGAAGGTCGATGGAACCATTGATAAATTTAAAGCAAGGTTGGTAGCCAAAGGTTTTACACAAAAATAAGATATTGATTACTTTGATACCTATGCTCCAATAGAAGAATTGCTACAATTAGACTTTCAATATCACTTGCCTCTCTATATAATTTGGTTGTTCACCAAATGGATGTTAAAACTGCATTTTTAAATGGTGAATTGGAAGAGGAAGTGTACATGGAGCAACCAGAATGATTTTTTATTCTAGGACAAGAGCATAAGGTATGTAAGCTTGTTAAATCTTTATATGGACTTAAACAAGCACCAAAGCAATGACACCAAAAGTTTGACAGTGTTGTTTTAGCTAATGACTATAAAATAAATGAATTTGATAAGTGCATATATAACAAATTTAAAAATGGAAAATGTGTCATAATTTGCTGATATGTAGATGACATGCTCATTTTTGGCATGGATTTGGAACAAATAGAAAACACAAAGAAATTCTTGTCAAACAACTTTGCTATGAAGGATATAGGTGTAGTAGATGTTATTCTTTGGATTAAAATAACCCTAGATGAAAGCACTATAGCTTTATCACAATCACATTACATTAAAAATGTGCTTAAAAAGTTTGATCTTTTCAACTGTATACCAGCATCTACACCCATGGATCCTTAAATAAGATTAGTATCTAATGCTGGTAGGAAAATTGATCAATTGAAATATGCAAGTCTAATTGGTTGTCTTATGTACATAATGACTTGTACAAGACCAGATATTGCATATGCTGTTAGAAAATTGAGTAGGTACACAAGTAATCCAAGTAGTTTGCATTGGCAAGCTTTGAATAGAGTACTTAAGTACTTAAAGAAAACTATTAACTATGGATTGTGTTATAATGGATATCCTCCAGTTTTAGAAGGGTATTCGGATACTAGTTGGATTACAAGT
This sequence comes from Gossypium hirsutum, assembly GCF_007990345.1. Lineage (NCBI taxonomy): Eukaryota > Viridiplantae > Streptophyta > Magnoliopsida > Malvales > Malvaceae > Gossypium > Gossypium hirsutum. The sequence continues at coordinate 32,976,926 of NC_053445.1, read as the reverse complement.
TTAGAAGATCATGCTTCTATTAGTGGATGGATCTCCATTCTTGGTGGAGGAGTCGTTTCTTGGGGTTCCAAGAAACAAACATGTATTACTGATTCCACCATGACAACATAATTTATTGCATTAGCTGCTGCATCTAAAGAAGCAGAATGGTTAAAAAATTTACTTTATGATGTACCTTTATGGCCTAAGCCAATTTCACCTATTTTTATCTGTTGTGATAGTGAGGCTACTCTAGTAAAGGCATATAGCCAAGTATATAATGGAAAGTCTAGACACATTGGATTAAGACATAGTTATGTTCGATAATTAATCTCTAATGGAGTGATCACTATTAATTATGTGAGGTTAAGTGAAAATTTGGCAGATCCTTTGACAAAAAGTCTTGCTAGAGATGCAGTAAAAATGACCTCAAAAGGGATGAGACTCAAGCCCATTAATTAGAGTCATCCATGATGGAAACTCAACTTAACACTTGTATAACGTCAAGTCTTGAGTTCAATGAGACAAAGTACATCATTAGTATGTGATTGTTAGCACTATAAATAAATCCATCCTAAGATTAAAGTGCTAGGTACCCGTAATGATAAAGGAATGATGAGTAATGTACTCTTAATGGACCCATAACATGAGTATGTTAGAGTGTTATAATTATGGAAACACTCTTGATGGGATCTAGGGGTGAGCAAAACTCGATTCGACTCGAAAAAATCGAAAAAAAATTCGAATTTCGAGTTAAATGAATCAAGTTATTTGAGTTAATCGAGTTATTCGAATCAACTCAAATTTTTTTTTCGAATTTCGAGTTCGAATCGAGTTGAGTTTTCGAATTCGAATAATTCGAATAATTCGAATATCAAACTATAATATTTTACATTTTTTCCCCAAACTCCCAAATCTTTTTACTTTTCATTCAAAACTTTTACTCCTTCCCACTTTCCCCCCAAAACTTTTACTCCCCTCCCCTCCCAACCCCCCAATCTACCCAAAATTTATTTCCCACCAAAATTTTACTCTCCCATTTACTATTTCTCAAAATTTTACTCCCAAAAACCCTCAAAACCTTTTATTTTCCCCCAAAATTTTTACTCCCTCTCACTTTTTCCCTAAAACTTTTATTCCCTTCCCATCCCACCGCCCATCTATCCCAAACCCTCCCCCCTCCAATTTTTTTAATATTTTCCCTCCAAAATTTTACTCCCCCTATTTACTTTCCCTCAAACTTTTATTCCCCAAAACTTTTTATTTTTCCTCTAAACTTTTACTTCTCACCCTTTACTCTCAAATAAAAAATTAAAATTATCCCAAAAAAATTACTAAACATAAATAGTAATACTTTTATTTATATCTACTATTTATATTATTAAATTAAATTTCATATTTTATATTATTTATATTATTGAATTGTTTAGTCATATTGAATATTTATATTAAAATGAAATTATTAATTATGCCATAAAATATTCGTGTTAAAATTTTATATTGGTATCAATTTCATATTTTATTTTTAAAATAAATTTTATTAAAAAAAATCATATTTTTACATTTAATATATTTTTAATTCCAAAACACATAGTGACAAGAATCTGAAGATAATTGAAACAACTAAGCAAGCAAAGAAGCTAACCAGTATATAAAAAATTAATAAATAAATTATGAGGTGATGAAAGTTAATAAAAAATTTGATTAAGGTGGACAAATTTTATTACGATGGGTGACAATGGTTACAAGAACCCAAAATTATTTTTTAAAATTTAACTCGAACAAATATATTTGATTTGAAGTCCATCTCACTCGACTCGATTCGAGAAAAATTCAAATAAAGTTAGGATGATAAAATGAGATTTGAAAACTCGATTAACTCGAAAATTTTCGATTCGATTCGATTCGATCGAATGCTCACCCCTAATGGGATCTACCTATGTGAGTGGAAGTGTGGCCCGCTTCTAGGAGCTCAAGGGCTTGGCTCTGACAACACTCATGAAAAGAGGACATAAACACATGGCCATAATAATGTCCCTAGATAGTATGCATTGACTGATGTTGAAATCATTGTGTGAGATGTGTTCGGTTAATCAAATGGAATAGTTGGTTCAAAGTGTAGTCTACCATGTAATTTCGATTAACTGTAACATGTTTTCACTAAGTGAAGGTTCAATCATAAGATACCTTCATTTATGCAAATTGATTTCCAAGAATATCAAAATCCAAAATATTTTGAAAATTGGGGAAGATTTTTGGAACATTTTCAAATATTTATAGTGTTCCAATAATTATAAATGAATGGGTGTAATTAATCAAAAGTTATATTATTTGATTTTTTAAAAAAGAATTATAACTGTTTAAATAATATTATTTGAATAGTTATAATATTAAATGAATAATTATGTGTTTATTTTAAAGACATTATTATTCAGAAAGACACCTATTGATGAAAGATGCCTTTATGAAGAGACATGAAAATTCCTATAAATAGGAATGAGATTTCATTTGGAAAACACACCAAAAAATTTTAATATTATTTCTTTCCTTCCTTCATTTTCTAATATTATTAGATTATTCTATAAAGTATTACTGCAAAAATCCTTTGTAGAAATTAAGTTATTGTTATAGATTGCTTAGTGTGTAGTGGACTATTCTCGTCAATGCAAAACGCAAATAGTCATTGGCTTCATTGTATCCTCGAGGTTAATTTGCTTGGAACTTGTTTGCACACTGAAGATAGGTGGGGGCGAATATAACCTTAAAGATAGTGACTTGATACACGCCTTGGAGCCTTGTCCTATTTCTTCTTTTTCTGTTCGAGTTTCGTTCGTGTGTTCGAGATTTTCTTCACCGTAGATTTGTACTAACAGTTCTAATAAGAGGAAACACCTTAAAAAGTGATGAATTTACAAAGGTGAAACATGTTTGAATGTTCAATCCAAATGTGGTAAGTATATGAACTTGGTATAATTGAAACTCGACCTTATGTTTATAAAAGACTCCACACTAATTCAGATAAGGTAAGATAGGAAATCTAACTGTACTTACTAAGTTCTTCAAGCTTAACACGTTAGTGGTTTAAACGCGTAGGTAAAAAGGTTTCTAGGAGGCTCGAGAACGTAAGCTTGGGAGAGTTGCATCACAAAAAAGGTTTAAAGGTTTTATATTTTGGATTTGTAATTGTTACTTAGTAATTTGGAATGTACATGAAGGCTTAGGCTAATTAAGTATATGTACACATTCTAATTTGTGAAATCAAATATCGTTTGAAACTATTTAGATGTTTTTTTTTACCCTTTGTTTCATAAATTTATTTGAACATGTGTATGATTTGGAATTGTGTTTAAATGAGTTTTGATGGAGTTTTAAATGAATTTGGAACTTATTAGCATGCTTTGATGATATTTGAGACTTAATTCTATACTTACATGAGCTTTGAAGATGTTCTAAAATGTTTTGAAGCTTATGGATATCATGTAAAAATGTTTGAGAATGATCTGAGATGTTTTTGAACTTGAGATTTGGGTTCCCTACCTTAAGTCTTGAAACTTATATGTTTTTAGACTAAATTGTTGCTCCAGGGGTCCAAGGTCTCAAGACTTACAAGCATCGAAGCTAAAAATCTATAGTACTACACCTAAGTCTCGAGACTTACACCCTCTGCACTTGCACAACTAGAGGTGTTCATGAGCCTGGCTGGGTTCGGGCCGAACCCAACCAAAATCTTAGGCCCGTTTGCTAGGCCCATGCCTAAAAATGGGCTTAAAATTTTGTCCAAGCTTGGTTCGACCCGCCCATATTAAATTTTTATATTATTTTTATATAATTTTTAAGTATATATAATACATCAAAATACTAAAAACATTAAAATAAATATTTCCCAACAAATTGAAAATAAATTTTAAAAAATATGTATAATTAAATAACACAAAGATAGATGCAACTTAACAAGCAAATGCCTCTAAAATTATAACAAAATTAACAATAAAACAAGTGTTATACAATATCCAAACATTAACAACAAAATAGTAGCAACATAATAATGAAAATGTAGCAAAATAGGGAGAAAAAAACAAGAAAATAGCATTAAAATAATATTTTTTTTGTCCTTTTGTGAATTCGAGCCCGGGCAAAAAAATGTCTTACCCGAGATCTGACCCGTTTTTTAAACGGGCTTTATTTTTTTGCCTAAACCCTCTCACTTTTTGGGCAGACCTTCAGGCCAGGTTGGGTGACTTGACCCATGAACAGGGCTATCCACAACTTCATTTTTTTTACTATTTTAAGTTCCCAATACCTCGATTTATGATTTGCGCAAGTTGAAACCTCTCAGAATAATTCAGAATGATTTTAAAAATATTTCTAGACTCGTAAATGACTTCAAACATGTTTTAATAACTTTTTATAATGGTTTAAAGTTTAAAATTATTAAATATTCTTAAGCTTTTATTTATGTAGGTGTTTTAGTGGCATCTCTTATCTGTACCAGTCGTCAGGGTGGATAAAGAGTGTTACAAATAGAGAATTAAGAGAAAAGGAAATTGATTCTCATTGAATAACTGAATAAAATGAATTAAATTTCATCCATATATATAACTTAGCTGATGTAACTAATGTATGATAATTGGACAACTGTAAGGTAATTCATAACTACTGGTTATTTATACAAATCAACTGTATTTCTAGCTAGCTTACTAAGCTTTTATTGTCTTGTTCTTCTTAGCCTTTAGTTTCTTGTCCTTCTCATGTGCACTCTTAGCCAAATTTGTGCTTGTGTCATGGGCCGCGGATCAAATCCCATGACGAATACACATAGAGTGTCTAATAGAGGTCAATTGATTAAATGAAGCTAATTTGACCCACTTGAATTGGTCTGATTTGTGGAACAAGTGGAGAAGCCCATCTATTTAAGCCTTGGTGGTCCAGTGAAACACTCAAGTAAAACTAAGGTTACCATTGTAAATATGTAAAGTAATCTTAGAATATTTGATTCTATAACCTTAGAATATTTTGTAATTTTAGAGAATTTGGTAAATCCCTTAAGAATCTCAATTTGTAGATTGACTTTGATCTCGACCGTCGATGTAATTTAAACTATACCGTTGGATCTAGGAGATCTCAATTATAAATAGAGGTCTTTCTCATTTGTATCCATCTCATTCACTTCATTGTTCAGTAATAGAATACTTTTGAAAGGATTTACTCAAACACTTGGTCTATTATTGCTTTCTTGTGACTTTTTTGTTCTTTTATTACTTTTTTGTCTTTCAGTTGATTTCACTTTACTTTCGGTGCTTTAGAGAATTTTCCTTGAGAATTCTCATATTTCGAGAGTTAGGTTGATTTAGGTGGATTTGAAGGAAAGAAATCGCCTAAGGCCGTGCAGTTTGCTAGACTAAAGTTCTAGTCTCGTGACACTTGCAACATCCTCAAGCCATTCCTTTCTGTGTAGTCATTAAGTCCAGACCCATTCTTATGACAGAATCAGCTTAGTTGAAACCTAAGATAAAACAAACCCCCAAAACACCCTAAATTCATTAGTGGAAAACATTTCTCAGTCATTCTTTCCATTTGAAAGTAGATATTTTGGACATGTTAATTATTTTGGCAATCGATCCTTTCCGTTTACTCAGTTTCTTGAAATATAATTGATTGGTATGGGTTTTTTGAATAAAAGGTGAGGTTTCTTCAAACATTCTCCTAGGTTTTGTTCTTTAGATGATTTTGATGTTTCTTTTGGTCTCGATTTTGTTCTTGAAATCAAAATCAAGTTAATGTTCAAAATGATTTGTTAAACCGAATTTCACCTTAAAATTTCATAAAAACAATGAACTTGGAATCATCATAGCAGTCCAAATGTTACCTTAATTTGAAGAAAGCGACAAGTTATAGATCCAATTAGGTGAAAAACATTTGAAGAACAACGAAATATTTGATGAAGGAAACTTGAATTTTCTTTAAAATTTAAGGAAGAATTGGTGTGTGGATGATTAGAAAATTTCTAGGGATGAATCAATTTGAGAGAAAAAGCTTTGATTTGGATTTTGGGAAGAATTTCAAATGAGGGATAATGATGGAGGGAAAAGACCGTGGGTTGTAGGTGGCTTAAATAACCAACCAATTTTCAAAAATTGGTCAATTTGCATTTAGGCCACTCCTAGTTTCCTCTATTTTTCAAATAAGTCCTTTTGTTTAATTAAAACATATTTTCTTAATTATTTTCAAATCAGGTGTTGTTTTTAGAATCTGCTTCAAGCAAATGAATTCTTGGACCCTAATTTTAATTTCCTCACCTAAATTTCTAAACCCAAACATTATTTAATTAATCTCTACAATCTTAATTCCAGAATTTTGGATCTAACTTTTAGTTCACTAACCCAATTCTACAACTCGGTTGTACTAACCCAATTTTTAGGATGTGATAAGGCTTGGCACACTTCATGCATTCGCGAGATATTTCCCTTCTCAGAATACAGAAAATCCTGATAGTTCATTAGTTCTTTAACAAACTCACAGTCATAATCAAAATGATTAGGTCATTGTCAATGGGGTTCCGAATCTACAAAAACAGTCATGCATATTCTCTAAGTCATGCTTGTTTAGTCTCGTCAATAGGTGGATAGTTAATTAAGTGGTCATCTTTATTGATACTCCTTAAATAAATCCTGATGGTTTTGATCTAATCTAGATAGCTAGGCCCATTTAGTTTATGCTCAGTGATATTCGACATCATTGGAACCATCTCGCTTACAATAATTTTCGAATCAACCACCATTGTAAATGACTCAAGAAACCTCAAAAGCTAAAAAACACTAATTGTTCAACTTTTTAATTAGATTTCTAGCCTTTAAACAGATGTGATGTAACACCCCAATTACCCAACCCGATCGTTGGGTCCGAGGAACAAGATATCACATTCTTTGCCGGAACAACTAACATCAATCGTTCCATAATGAATTCAAATCATACATTTAGACCCAAAGCCATGTCATGTTTAATATACCAATATCTCAACTATTAACTTGTTTATTCATTCCATTTCATGCATCGTTATTAAATATATATATATCGATTCACATTAAAAACATTATAACCTCATCTAAAAACTCAGGTAGCAATGTCAACAGTAAAACATATACATAGTATGTACCATTAACAACTATTATATATGCCAATGTATAAAATATTTCAAAGTATGAAATATTTCACCAACTAAGCTTAATATCACATAAAATCCTATAAGTACATGCCCACCAGACTAACAAAAATTTTCACCCACTCTATGAGTACGAGATTTTCTGCTGGATGCTAATAACCACGAGTGCACACGATTGAACCCAACCTGTGTACGTAAATCAAATTGAACGCTGAGAAATCAACTCAGTGACATTTCTATAACTAATATTACAACATGACGTAGATTATAAAAGGACATAAATAAAGTAAAATAAAATAAACAAAGGTTTGTAAGCAACTTAATATGCTAAATTATATTATAAGAACATAATCCTTTCGTAGTGCATTTATAGTCATATTAACTAGTTGGCACATATTCATCTTCAAATTCCTGACCTGTAAACTCCAAAATTTAATTATTAATAATTGAATGATCGCTTTCATTAACATAAATCATGCTTTACAAACAAAAAAAAAGGATTAAAATCTAGCTTACAGACATTCCAAGAATAAACAAGAATTAAATTGTAACATTTTCAAAATAATAAGAAAATTGTGAGAAACATGAGTCACACAGACGTGTAGTGCATGATTGAGCCAATAAGTATCAAGTTTCATGCCCAAACTCAAAACATTCCCTAATAGTGACCTTTAGGTACCCCCATAGACCTATAAGAACTAACCAAATTCTTCAACAATTCATCTATACGTCTTATACCAAAACCAATTCTATTACCTTGCCTTAATTGGCACCAAGAGACACCATTTAGATCTAATAACACAAGCAATACTATCAAGCATTACAAGCTTCTCAACCAACTATCATCCTTACAACAATTCATACCATTCTATTTAATTTATAGTCATTTCATTTCTTAGCAACTCAAACCACATCCACAACGTTGCAAATATACCTATTGCATATTCAACTCAACTTCACCATCATTAATTTTTCCCATTCTAGACAGCAAAAAATCAACAAAAGCATAGAGCACTTAATCAGCAATGACACCTCTATTTTTGTCCTAATTTGGGCAGCATGAAATAGCAACCATGTAGGGTACTTAATCAACCATAAACACTTTTATTTTGTCTTTCTTTGTACCACCATAAACAATAATAGGATAGAGTAATAAATTAACATTAAAGCACATTTAGCTAACCTACATTTGTAACATTGAAGCAACTTAAATTACATCACTACCACGTCTTATTTTACATCAATAATATGACTTATATTTGTGATCATTTGGACAACATAAATGAATATTTGGACAACTTACAAGGACAACATAACATGTTTTAAAATAACATTAAGTGCATTTTTTTCTAACTTATTTTGGACAACATTTAATTACCAAAAATGCAGTGCAATAACTAATATCAGACTCATTTGTACACCTCAATCTGCAGCACTCAAACACTTCAATTTACAATATTTAAGCACTTCATTTTGCAGCACTGTAACATCTCAATTAACAACGTTTATACACTTTAATTTACAACAATAAAACATCTCAATTTCCAGCAATTAAACAGTTCAATTTGTAGTAGTTAAACACTTTAATTTACAACATTTAAACACTTCAATTCGCAACACTTTAACATCTCAATTAACAACGTTTATACACCTCAATTTATAGCAATAAAACATATCAATTTCCAACAACTAACACTTCAATTTGCAGTACTTAAACACTTCAATTTACAACATTTAAACACTTCAATTTGCAGTGCTTTAACACTTCAATTTACAACATTTAAGCACTTCATTTTGCAACATTTTAACATCTCAATTAATAATGTTTATACACCTCAATTTACAGCAATAAAACATCTCAATTTCCAGCAACTAAACACTTCAACTTGCAGTACTTAAACACTTCAATTTACAATATTTAAACACTTCAATTTGCAGCACTTTAACATCTCAGTTAACAACGTTTATACACCTAAATTTACAGCAATAAAAAATCACCATTTTTAGCAACTAAACACTTCAATTTGCAGTATTTAAATAGGGCATTAAAAGTACAAAAACGAGCAGTAGCAACATCTGCTTTGCTTGATCAATAGGAAATTGTTGCACTAATTGGACAACAACTAAATCTGAAATAAACAAGTTTAACAAATACAAAACAGTAGCAACCTTGAAATTTGTAAAGAAAAATTTCTTTTTTTCATTTAATTAACACTGAATCATCCATGTAAAATTGATAAGAATTTCAAGCATGGAAATAATAAAGGAGTTTTAAAGAAAATTCATAGAAAATTTCATTGGCAGAATTTACCTACCTAATCCTTAGCCTTCCCATTGCCGATTGGTCCTCCTTCCTCATTGTTAGTGAGCTTTAAACTCTCACATAAACAACCTAATTGCTTAATTTCATCTACCATGCAACAAAATATCCCCTTAGCTCCTCTATTTGAATTGGCCCTAGAAAATAAAAATCAAAGCCGGTTTAGTGTCGGATAAGAAAATACATTTTGAGTCTACTGAATTTGTGGTTAAAGTAACGAACCCTTTAGGTCAGTATGTATTAGTTGATAAAGCCTGTAAAAACTATCCTTTGATGATTTGGGGTTGCAACTTTCTGGATGATTTGATGTTGTTACCTTTTGATGAGTTTGATGTAATTTTGGATATGGACTGGTTAACTCTACATGATACTGTTGTGAACTATAGATGAAAGCATATTATGTTGAAATGTCAGAACGGTGAAAGGATCTGAATTGAATCAGATAGATTGGATGGTACATCTAATGTTATCTCAACTATGACGACACAGAAATACATTAGAAAGGGCTGTGAAAAGTATCTAGCTTACATATTTGATACCAGGGTTTTAGAGTTGAAATTGGAATCGGTTTCGATTGTATGTGAGTTCACTGATGAATTCCCGAATAAATTACCAAGGTTACTGCCAGTTAGAGAGGTTGAGTTTTGCTATTGAGTTAGTGCTGGAAACATCTCTGATATCGATAGCTCCGTATAGAATGGAACTTACAAAGTTGAAAGAGTTGAAAGTACAGTTACAAGAATTGACAGATAGGGGCTTTGCTCTGCCCAACTTTTTTCCTTGAAGTTATCATGTTTTGTTTGTTAAGAAAAAGGACGGGTATATGTGATTGTGTATTGACTATCGATAGCTTAATAAATTCAAAATCAAGAACAAATATCCTTTGCCACATATAGATGATTTGTTTGATTAGTTGAAAGGTGCGACAATATTTTCAAAGATTGACCTCTGTTCTGAATATTATTAGTTACGGGTTAAAGACTCAGATGCGCCGAAGACTACTTTCAGAACTAGGTACGGACCCTATGAATTTCTTGTTATGCCATTTGGTTTGACCTATACAGCTGCTGTGTTTTTGGATTTGATGAACAGAATATTTAGGCTGTACTTAGACAAATTTGTTGTTGTGCTCATTGGTGACATTCTGATCTATTTCTGATATGAGACAGAGCATGCCCAACATTTGAGAATAGTTATGCAGATTTTACGTGAAAAATAGTTGTTCGCTAAGTTAAGCAAATGTGAGTTTTGGCTTTGAGAAGTTGGATTTTTGGGACACGGGGTATCAGCAGACGAAATTAGAGTTGACCCGAGTAAAATATTGGCTATAGTAGACTGGAAACCTCCGAGAAATTTTTCAGAAGTTAGAAGTTTTCTGGGTCTAGCCGGGTATTATCAAAGATTTGTTAAAGGGTTTTCAATGATTGTTACGTCGTTGAAAAAACTGCTTCAGAATGACGTCAAGTTTGAATGGTCTGAAAAGCGTCAGCAAAGTTTTGACGAATTGAAAGCGTTGTTAACCAAGGCACTTGTGTTGGTTCAGCCAGAGTCTGGTAAGGAATTTGTAATTTATAATGATGCTTCATTAAATGGTTTGGGCTGTGTGTTGATACAAGAAGGTAAAGTGGTAGTGTATGCGTCTCGATAGTTGAAATCGTACGAAAAGAATTATCTGACTCACGATTTAGAGCTTGTAGCTATTATTTTTGCTTTAAAGATTTGGTGACACCACTTGTACAGAGAAAAATGTCATATCTTTACGGATCACAAAAACCTGAAATATTTAGTGTCACAAAAAGATCTGAACTTGAGACAACGAAGATGGCTTGAATTGTTGAAAGATTACGATTTGATCATTGACTATCATCCGAGAAAGGCTAATGTCGTTGCTGATACTCTGAGAAGAAAATCTTTGTTTGCTTTGCGAGCTTTGAACACATGGTTAACATTAATTGATGATGGTTCTATTTTAGTTGAATTAAAAGCTAGATCAACGTTTTTGCAAAAAAAATTGCGATGCTCAAAAAAGTGATGCTGATTTGATCTCTAAACAGAAATAGATTGAGTTGACACCTGACTCGGACTTTCATGTTGGTTCAGGTGACAGTTTGTGCTTCAGAAATAGAATTTGTGTTCCGAGAAATTCTGATCTCATTCAAAAGATTTTACAGGAAGCTCACAGTAGTAGCTTATCGATACATCCTGGTAGTAATAAAATGTATGGCTATTTGAAACAGATGTACTGGTGGCCAAGTATGAAACGAGAGATTTTGGATTTCATATCAATATGTTTGGTCGTTAGCAAGTTAAAGTCGAACATTAGGTACCTTCTGGTTTATTACAACCTATAATGATTCCAGAATGGAAATGAGAGCGTGTTACAATGGATTTTATATCGGAATTGCCTCTAGTATGGGTTATTGTAGATCGTTTGACGAAATTTGCGCGTTTCATTTCAGTGTGTACAAATTATTCACTTGAGAATTGGCAGAGTTATATGTTTATGAGATTATTAGATTGCATGGTGTGCCAATTTCTATTATCTTTGACAGGGATCCACGATTTACTTCTGAATTTTGGAGTAAATTACATAAAGCTCTGGGTACTCAATTGCATTTTAGTACAACGTTTCATTTATAGACCGATGGTTAGTCTGAGTGAGTAATTCAGGTACTCGAAGATATGCTTCGATGTTGTGTTTTAGAGTTTGAAGGTAATTGGGAGAAATTTCTACCGTTGGTTGAATTTACATACAATAACAGCTATCAGGCAAGCATTAAAATAACACCGTACAAAGCTTTATATGGTCGAAAGTGTTGAACTCCGTTATACTGGACTAAGCTGAGCGAGAAAAAGTTATTTGATGTTAATTTGATTCGATAAACAGAAGAAAAGGTCAATGGAATACGTGATAGTTTAAAAGCGGCTTCTGATCATCAGAAATCTTATGCGGATATGAAAAGAAAAGATATAGAGTTTCAAGTCGACGACAAGGTATTTCTAAAAGTATCCTCTTGGAGAAAAGTTCTCGGATTTGGGTGGAAATGAAAGCTTAGTCCACGATTTATCGAGCTGTATGAAATCATTGATAGGATTGGGCCAGTGACTTATCGATTGGATTTGCCGTCAGAGTTAGAAAAAATTCATAATGTATTTCATGTATCAATGTTACGATGGTATTAGATCCTTCACACATTATTTCACCTATACATGTTGAGATTTAGCCAAATATGACGTACAGTGAAGAGCCGATCATAATTTTAGCTCAGGAAGTTAAAGAATTGAGAAATAAAAGTATAGATTTAGTTAAAGTTCTCTGGAAACGGCACGGATTTGAATAGGCTACTTGGGAACCGGAAGAAGCTATAAAAGTGCAATACCCAAACCTATTTTTTGGTAAAATTTTCGGGGACGAAAAATCCTTTAGGGGGAGAGTTGTAACAACCCGTTTTTAGTGATATCTGAACAGTGATTTTGGGACCATAATTTCAATAAGTAAATTATTATTTTATTATTATCTTAATTTATATGGAAATAGATTAAGGCCGTATTAAAATTTCGTTAAGAAATTTTGATGTTTAAGTAGTTAAGTGAAAATGACTAAATCGTAAAAGGTGAAAAAGTTGAGTTCTATTAGTTAAAAAGGTCAAACAGCTATGAAACTTTAAACTAAAGGAATTGAAGGGTAAATAAACCATTTAATAAATTAGTGGATGTGCATGGCATGGTTTTATTGAAAATTTATTGTTTTAAAGGTTAATTTGGTAATTAGGTAAATATACTTAAAACAAAAAGGAATTAAAAGATTGTATAATCTTTAGTCTCTTCTCCACTGAAATTGAAGAGAGCAATAGCCATTGTTAGGGCTTTGAAGTTTAGCTTGTCTGTGTGCTTGTAGGTGAATCCGAGCCCAGTTTTTAATGATTTTTATGCTTTTGAGATTGTTTTAGCTAATCTAGCTATCCCGAGGTCAATTTGTAAAATTGTTAAAGGTTGAGGGTTTTTCCATGGATTTTTTATAGGTTGTGATGTTAAATGATAGATTATGAATCTTTTTTGAAAAATAAACAAGTTCTGTAAAGTGATTTTGATGAATTTTTGAATTAGGGATTAATTTGTTAAAGGTATAAATTCTAGGGTTTTGTTATGAAATGTTAGTTTAAATGAGTTGGTATAGGTATCTATGAAATTCGGCTAGCTTGAATGGAGGATTAAAATGGTTAGATTTCAAATTACGAGCTTAAGGACTAAATTGTAAAAAGTTAAAATGTTAGGGGCAACTTAGTAATTTAGCATAAATATGAAATGTGGATTAAATTGAATATTAAAATTATTAAATTGATTGAAATTGTCTATTTAGATAAAGATAAACCACGTACGGACCTAGATCGAGGTAAAACAAAAGCTTTGGATTAGTTCGACCTAATTACTAAGCCTATAGTATTCAAGTTAAGTTCGAATGAATGGTTATCGTGTTTATGTTATTTAAATTGAATGTTATTATGTTATTTATAATGTAAATGGATCGATGTATAAACATATCAATGCTATGATGAATTAACGGATAACGAAACCTGGTTGAGCCTTAGGAATTCTTAGGATACAAATGACATGTCATTAGGAATTTCGTGTTTCGGGTGTTGGTATTGAATGTCCTATCAATGGTTGAGGTCCTGCATTTGTTGCGGATTCTCCACAGCTCGTGTGAGCAGCATCGTGTAGCTTACATTCTGACCCACAGCTTGTGTAAGTAATGATTTAAAGGAAAGGTTATGGTTATATGTAAAGGCACACTTCGTGTGAGCTTTCCTGAGTATTCGATGAAATTCTAAATAGTTCAACGGGAAAGAAAAGGGAATGAAATGGTAAGTATTCAAATGGAATCAAGCATAATCCTATGGAAATAATGTATGAACTAAATGATGTATTTCATATGGAAATTGATTTATCTTATGGTTAATTCATTTGAATTATGTACAAGTGTGTTAACTTGTGTATTGATGGTGATGTATAGGCTTATGCCAAGCTTATGGTTTGGTTCATATTATACTTATGTTTTATTTAATGCCAATACAATGGTAAGTTATGTTTTGGTTTATACGAGCTTACTAAGCACTCGTTGCTTACGTAGTTTCTTTCCTTTGTTTTATAGATTATCAGAAGCTCGATTTAGTTGGAAGCTCGTCGGAGACCTATCACACTATCCAGCAGGCATTTTGGTAGTTTTTGCACATTTTGGCGAATGTTTATAATGGCATGTATAGGGTGTTTTTTAATGATAATCTTATGAATGTGATGTTGGTGGTTTGACATGTATAACCTTTAGAAGTTATGTTGGTTTGATACTATTTGATGTCTTGACAAATTGTGTCACTTTGGTCACCTTGTTATGCATGTTTATAAGGTCCTTTATGGTGTGTTTTAAATGGATTGAGAATAGCCAATATGTGGTATGTTTTAGTAAGTGTTGAGCTAGGATATAATGCTTGAAATATGGTAATTTTGACATGTATAGGTTAGTGTTGTTTGTATGCAATTGAGGTGCCTTTGAATGACATATTGGTTAGTTGAATTAAGATCCTGAAATGGTATTTTGATGTATGTTTTGGTGAAGTTTAGGTACTTTTAAAGTGTGTTAAAGTGGGTTGAAAGGTCATGCATGAAATGATTTTGGAATTGGCTTGATTTTAGGCAAATTTGGGTCAACACGGCCTGAGACACGGGCATGTGACATAGTCGTATGAGGCACACGGCCTGGCGACACGACTGTGTGTCATCTGATGATTTCTTTAGGGTGCTAGTCAGTGAGTTACACGGCTTAACACATGGCCTGGCACAGAGGCGTGTGACATAGTCGTGTGACCTTACTCAGAGAGTTACACGGGTGAGGACACGGGTTGGGACACGACCGTGTATCCCTAGTTTGAAGGTTACACATAGCCTGGCCACACAGTCGTGTGACCCCTGTTTTACAAATTTTGCTTCTCTATCCCAAATTTTCTGAATTGTTTCAAATTGGTCCCGAATTGCTTCTAAGCTATTTTTAGGGCCTCAAGGGCTCGATTTATGGACAATATGCATGTATATGAATGGTTTATGATGTGGTTAAGTTATTGAATGTTTTAAGTTTAAATGTTTTCAATTATACGATAATGTTTTGTAACCCTAATTCGGCGACGGGGACGGGTTAGGAGTGTTACAAATATGCTGAAAGGCTCCTATCATAGCCTATACTAAAGGCTCCATGCTAGCCTCCAGTGTAGCCTAACCCGGAGGAGGAGGTACATTCGCATTAACTCTACCGTGTCTAGGAGGCATATCGACTATATTATAGCATTTAAAAGAAACAAACAACATAAATGAGTGAGAAGTGGAAAGTGATCCAAGGAAAATTCCTTCAATATATGGCAATGTGTTCTCGTTCCTACCCCAAAACAAGCAATTCAAATAAGAGTATCTTAGTCCAACGTTTAAAAATTCTCGGTCCTATTTTAAAACTAAATAATCAATTTTAATTTCCAAAATCTTTAAATCCGAGAGTTAATAAACTCTGGCTAACTTGGTTTTTGCAAAGCTATTGTTGCCAACCTGTTTTTGCAAATATATTTCTGATACTACCAAATGTGATGCTCCAAACTCAGCCGGAACGGATCCACTTGAATTCGAAACGTCACATTAGCCACTTATGTGACTCTCCTTACCAGTCATCCAAACACACCATAAAACCAACCATCACACCATCAAACCATACTTAATCAAGTATTTCTAATCATGTAAGCCTAAATCATGCTTCGATTAACACAAATTAGTTATTTAAGAATAGGGGTAAAATCATCATTTTACACATGATTTGTGTAAAACATGTAAATCATTAATCCAACAAGTGTCTTAGGCATTTTATTTTAAACCATTTGTGAAAATTTCAGCTTAAAGCGACATTTAAAACTCAATCTCAAAACCAAATTTAAGGACTAAAACGTAATTTTTTACAAAATATCTAGATAAACCATTTTAAGAAATTGAACTTACCATATTGAAATTCATCTTTAAATCCATGTCATGTAAATTTTCAAAGCATTTTGTGGTATTTAAGGACACCAATATTATTGTCTAAAAATCAGGACTTATTTGCAATAGTTTCAAAATATGAAGTGATATTATTTAAGTATATAATAATTATTATTTGCAACAGTTTAAAAAATCAGGACTCATTTGGGTGATATTATTTAAGTACATAATAATTATTATGAAGTGATTTGAAATTAGTATTAAAATTTAATTAATATATAAATTATTTAATTTAAAAAATAATTCTTTTAAAAACTATAATAAATGATTTTTTTGAAAAAAATATATAATAGTTATTGTGAAGTTATTTAAAAATAATATTAAAAATTTTAATTTAAAAGACAATTATTTTAAAATTTGTTATAAATAATTTTTAAAAATTTATTTTCAAATCAAAATTTTAAATAAATATAGTAAGAATATTTAATATTTATTAAATTTCTATAAATTTTAAATCCATTTGTAAATATTTTTTTTACTTTTTATTAAAAATAGATTATCTTTTTTATTTTTGTTGATGTGTCATTTATAGTTATCGATTTTAAATTTATCAAATAACCACAGTTGAAATGACATTTATATAGGTAATAATTTATTATCATTAGATTTAAAAAAATTATCATTATAATCTAAATTATTCAAGAGATAATAATTAAAAATTATATAATTTTTTACATATTAATTTGAAGTAACTTTTAATATAATTGTCAAATTTTGCGCAACAAATTCCATAGTAAAAGAAAGTATCTTTTACTTTATATATTAAAGAGATAATTTTTTAATTTACAAATTATCTTTTTATATTTTAATATAATTCTTATATAATTGTAGAAGAGAGAATAAATAAAATTTATAAATGATTTTTTTTTCTAAAAAGAATGTTGCTAATCCATTCATCTTGTGAAAAAAAATAATTAAAAAATTGAAGAAGTTACTTAAATTTTCTAAAAAGAATATTGAAAATAAAATTACAAAACAAAATGAGTTTTTTTTAAAGCTTTTTAGATTTATTATCTTTTCATATTTTTGAAGATTTATGTATTTTTATGTTTAAGATGAATAGCTCATTAAATAAACCAAAATTTGAAAAAATTAATTTATCCATTAAAGTTAACATATATAACTAAATTACTTTCAAATTATCTTTAAAAAATTATAAAAAATACAAAAAATAGATAAATATATATTGTCGAAACTATTTTTTGATAAAACAAAAAATTTAGTTGTCGACTTAAAAACGAAAATTGGAGTCGCCACCAATCTTTTATTGAGGTGTGATCGGTTCACCTTGAAAACGATTTTAGGTCTACGAATTTTGAGAAAATAGGTTCGGGAGTCAGTTACGCACGAGGAAGGGTTAGCACCCTCGTAACGCCCAAAATTGGTACCGAATCGATTGTTTAATGTCTTAGTGTCAAAAGTTTGAAAATATTTTAAAATACGATCATTTTATTTAAAAACTTGTATAAATCAAATTACATTTTAAAACCCTCTCATTTAGGGAAAAAGAAATGTCACACCCAATGCGTTAGGGCATAATATTTCATATCCTTAAGAATGAGCTTGTCCAAAAAACTCAAGCGATGAAATTTAAAAGGATATTCAATTGTTTAAGTCAGACGAAGAAATCGAGACCCTATATGTTAGGGTACAATTTCTCAGAATCTAAAACATTGAATATTGCCTTTATTTTTAGGAAAATCTTCATCTCGAGAAAACAATATGTCATACCCAATACGTTAGGACACAACATGTTGAATTCCCGAAAATGATTTTTTATTTATGTGTTTTAAATAAAGAATATTCTCGATTATTTAGGTTCAACGAGGAAAATTGGAACCCAATACGTTAGGGCTCAATCCTCTCGAAGATCCCAAATACCGAATATTGCGTTACCTTGAAAGCCTTTGAACAAAATGGTTTTAAAGCTTTGATGAAACCAAATATATTTTTTTCTTAAAAATGTGATGGAATGTTAATATACAACATGAAACAATAATTAGTAAGCTAAAGTATATACTAATGATCATCAATAAATAATAAATACGAATAAGCAATACAATACTAATACGAGCAATAATCTCATATCACATGTCATGCAAACATAAATATTAACACTCAAAGATCAGCAGCATTAATAATCAATCTTAAAAGACATAAAAAAAAAACAAGAGGGTATGACAATCTATAAATTACAAGCACAAAATTTTAAAATAAATATATATGTAAAAATGTATATATACATATATATATGTATGTAAATTAAAATATGTACATATGTATATAGATGTATATAAGAATTATAGAATATAAAAGAATAGATAAAAGTGTGTGTATATGTATAAGTATTTATGACAACCAAAAAAAAAAATATTTGCATATACATATATTATAAAAATGTATGCATGTATTTATATTTTGAAATTATAAAATATGTAAAAAAAACATATGAAGATGAAAAAACATAAAATGTACGTACTACGTACGTATGTTAAGATATATATATGTATTTACAAAATAAAAAAATGTATAAGTATGATATTATATAAGTAAATTTTGAAAATATGTATATGCATATATTAAAATACGTATATAAGTTTACATATATAAAAAATGAATGAAACATACAGAAAAAAAACTTATAATAATTTCTAAAAAAGTTACGTATATATATATTATAGAAAATGCATGTAAATATGTAGGGGTGAGCAAAACTCGATTCGATTCGAAAAAATCGAAAAAAATTCGAATTTCGAGTTAAACGAATCGAGTTATTCTAATCAACTCAAATTTTTTTTTCGAATTTCGAGTTCGAATCGAATTGAGTTTTCAAATTCGAATAACTCGAATATCAAACTATAATATTTTACATTTTTACCCTAAACTCCCAAACTTTTTTACTTTTCCCTCAAAACTTTTACTCCTTCCCACTTTCCCCCCAAAACTTTTACTCCCCTCCCCTTTAAACACCCAATCTACCCAAAATCCATTTCCCACAAAAATTTTACTCTTCCATTTACTTTTTCTCAAAATTTTACTCCCAAAAATCCTCAAAACCTTTTATTTTCCCTCAAAATTTTTACTCTTTTCCACTTTTCCCCTAAAACTTTTATTTTCTTCCCATCCCACCTCCCATCTACGCCAAACCCTCCCCCCTCCAATTTTTTTTTAATATTTTCCCTTCGAAATTTTATTCCCCTATTTACTTTCCTTCAAACTTTTATTCCCCAAAATTTTTTATTTTCCCTCTAAACTTTTACTTCTCACCCTTTACTCTCAAATAAAAAATCAAAATTATCCAAAAAAAATCACTAAACATAAATAGTAATAATTTTATTTATATATACTATTTATATTATTAAATTAAATTTCACATTTTATATTATTTATATTATTGAATTGTTTAGTCATATTGAATATTTATATTAAAATTGAATTCTTAATTATGCCATAAAATATTCGTGTTAAAATTTTATATTGGTATCAATTTCACATTTTATTTTTAAAATAACTTTTATTAAAAAATCATATTTTTATATTTAATATATTTTTTAATTCCAAAATACATAGTGACAAGAATCTGAAGATAATTGAAACAACTAAGCAAACAAATAAGCTAACCAGTATATAAAAAATTAATAAATAAATTATGATGTGATGAAAGTTAATAAAAAAATTGATTAAGGTGGACAAATTTTATTACGATGGGTGACAACGGTTACAAGGACCCAAAATTATTTTTTAAAATTTAACTCAAGCAAATATATTCGATTCGATTCGATTCGAATTCCATCTCACTCGACTCGATTCGAGAAAACTTCAAATAAAGTTAGGATGATAAAATGAGATTCGAAAACTCGATTAACTCGAAAATTTTCGATTCGATTCGATTGAATGCTCAACCCTATATATATGTATAGAAATAATAATAATAATAATAAATAATATAATATAATAATAATGATGCAATATAACAGTATTAATAATATTAAAATAAAAAAAACCTAAAATGACAGATTAAGGATTAAAATGAAAATAAACGGAATTTAAGGGCCGAATTCAAAGATAGAAAACACGAAAAGGGACCAAATCAAAACGCGCGCAACAGGAGGAGGATCCAAAGGGAAATTTACCCAAACCTCTCAAACACTGCGTTTTAAAGGGATTAAAATAATAAAATTGGAAACAAACGGGGCAAATTCAGAAAATAAAAGAAAACCATATTAAAACAATGAAACAAATCAGAAGGATCAAAAGCGAAAATTTCCCATTTAGGGCAGGAACACGCGGACCCTGCTTGCGGGTCGGGTCGACACGCGGATCCTGCCTTCACCGAACGACGCTGTTTTGCTTACATTATTAAAAACAAAAATTTCCCTTAAAAATTTTCTATTTTATTTTTCTGTTTGAAAAAAACCAAAGGGGAGGGGGGTTCTCTGCTAGGGTTTCGACCCTAGCACCTTCATGCCGCCACCGTCGTGCCCACCGTGAGGCCACCGCGAATGGCGCTCGAAACCAGGTAAGGCGCTTTTCCTTTTTATTATATTTTTTATAAAAAGGTATGAAACAAAGATAAAAAAACAAAAGAAGAAAAACTCGAAGTGAAAAGAAAAGGAAAAAAAAACCTTCAAACTGCTCTCTGATTCTTTTAAATTGTTTTTTTGATATCCCTCTTTTTTGGTTTACAAATGTATTCCTCAGTTTTTATAGCCGAAAGAAGAAAAAAGAAGAAAAAAATAATCTCTTTTTACAATTTTTGCTATATTTTCGGTCCTTCTAGTGCTATCCGTGGTTCGTTTGCAGGAATAACGTGCATGGTGGGTGCGGGGCGACGTGCGCAACATGTGGGGCGACGTTGGGGCGGTTACTGCGGCACCAGTTTGCTGCTACTGCTTAGGGTTTCTGCTGTGTTGTGTTTTTGCTGAGGGCCACACTGTAGTTAGGCTAGGCTTTAGGTTAGTGGGCTAGGTATTGGATCATTTGGGTTTAGGTTATTTGTAAAAATGGACTGTGTTTTTTTTTTTTGTTTTTGTTTTTTTTTTATGTTTATTTATTTGAGCCCGAGCTTAAAATTGAGTATTACATATATGATATGAAAATCTAAGTGATCAAAGAAAATTTCACGAAACATCCACATCAAGTTAATGAAAGGTTGATTTTTATCATGGGCAACTTTTAAATGGTAAAAATTAAAAGGTTAAATCAAGCAAAAAACAGAGAGTAAAAAATAAATAAAAGACATGCAAACTGAGCCAAAAATCATCATCCCTAAATTATTTTAAAAGTTAATTTTATATTGTCAATTAATTATATCATTTTGGTGCAAAGCAACTACGAATTGCGAGATTTAATCAAAATATAATTGAAAATATCAAAAGTTTGTTTAAAGATAAATAAATTAATAATTTATATTAAAATGTAAACACTTAAATTTTGTAGATGTAATTACAATTAACGTAAAAATAAATCAGAAACTGAACAAAAATAAACTCAAACCCAAAATAACCTAACCCAAATAAAATTGAATATGAAAAAATTTTCAAGCCATAAAGACCTGAACCCAAAAAAAAAATTCAAAACCAAAAAAGATTGAGAAGTAAATACGCTCTCAACTATTTCACACAAAATCGAACATACAACTGAATATACGAAATAATCCCCCATTTGTCTTTCCACTGCAAGTACCTAAATTTCTATATTTAAAAACAAAAAAGAAAAAAAAAGGAAGATATTCTAGCAAATTTGAACAAAATCATTTACCGCTTAACACACTGTTTATGACAAACTTAAGAACCCTGATGCTGGCGGATTCTGAGGCAGATGTAGTGGACATGCTTTGTAGATGATCCACTATCTGAGACACCTGCCTAAAGATTGGTACCACATGCACTGCAATTGTTGGATCTGATGGGATTATGGCAACTGCTACATCAGTCATCCATGCCAGCTTTCTACTTGTTTCCTTGTTGATATCACAAGCCAGTTGCTGAAAAAGTGCCAGCAATAATCCTTGGCTCAGTGAACATGGTTTCATTGACAATATCCCTTGTAGATCAACCTGGTTAATTCAATTCAAACCAATGTCAGGTCTCAAAGTAGAGCTTTCTCGTTATGTACAATTAAGGGTTGCTGGAAAATAATGTCAAGAGTACAACTGATCATTGGAACCTTACCTGAGAACACAACCAGGAAACTATTGAGACATCACTTCTATGCAAGGCAGAGGTGAATGCTTCATCATATTTCTTCTCAGCTATCATTCTTGACAACTCTTTTGTTGGATCTAACTGTGCCTCAGGCTGCTGTACACATATAACAGTCGATGTGAGGCACATAAACATGAACGATGACTGTCAGATTTACGAGAAACAGAGAGAGAATACCATCTCATGCAGATGAGCCAATGGCCCATTACTCAATTGTGTCACCAAGGGATTTCCTGCCTTGGAGCTGCCACCTGCTGCTGCTATAGCTAGAAGTTTTCGTTGTGCATTGGCCATTTCTCCACATAAGCTTTGTGTGATTGAACTTGCAGAATTAATAGCATCCTGTGAATATAAAGCAGTTTATCTTAAAAGACTTAAGTTGAACCAGCAAAGCCTATAATACAGGCAACACTATACATAAATGTGAAAAATTGTCTTCGAACATTTCACCATCTTATTGGACATCATTAAAACTGGCTGTTGACTACCGTACATTACAAAACAACCATCCATTAATTATAACAAAACCAGGTTATGATCAGTGTTGTCAAGGCTTGTGCCTAGGCACACCTGTGCCTTAAGCTTTAGCATTATTCAACAAAAATGCCTCAGACCCTTCCAAGCAAGGCCCTTTTGATTAGGCACACGAGGCTTGTACCTAGGAGCGCTTTTATGTAAGGCAATAGGCATAAAAAATCCACTTGAATGAATCTCCTTTAATTTCTTTTATTTTTCACAGATCTCATTTGATATCTCTTTACTAGTTAGAAAGGAATCATGTCAAACTAAATACTTCTCAATATTTGAGCATTCAGCAACAAACATAAACTATACGGAAATCATGCATATTGATCAATAAAAAAATTGCATGTTCTGTAGATAAACTAGACCATAATTTTGAGTTTACTATATATCTTAAGCTTTATATATCATATATACAGACTTGCTAAAACTACATACATATATTGCGCTTTATTTCACTTAGGCTAGCACTTTTCTTGCACCAATTTAAGGGTTCTAGCACCTAGAGTGCACCTTGCAGCCTTGACAACACAGGTTATGATTATCTCAGTAGCAATCTAGAAATCTCCCATTCAAGCACAAATCCTAATATTGAGCATATATACCTACATTCAGATATTATCTCAGTAGCAATCTAGAAACAAGATTTTGCAGAAACATGTTCAGTTAAAGGCACCTCTATAACTGTATAAAATTCATTATGCAACATCATTTATTCTATGGCTATAAAAAATAGTAAACAGATATACTACGACTTATCCTAGAAAAGATATCAAGTCAGGAACATCTACAAAGCACAGTAAAAATTATAAAAAAAAATGAGAATACTCAATTACATTTTATCATGATTAAGCTACTAAGGAAGGTAACCTTTGACAGTTTTAACACGCTAAAGTGAGAATTAAGTTACGATAGAAACCACCAAACTGTCACTAATCTACCATACCTTTAAAGCAACGGCAAGGGAAGAATGTGAATTTTCAAATTGCTGCTGAGCAGTAGCTGTGTGTTCCATTAGCCCTCTCTGAAATGCGACATCAATTTGCTCGAACATAGATTTGCATGACATCTCAAATGCTGGAATAACAGACGTTTCCAAGCTAGACCTTAGTGCATCCTGTGGATGAATACAGCATTTCTCTAATCAGCAGAACAACTTTATCCGACGTCAAATATTAAGATATATGAACATTCGTTCCAATAAAAAAAAGGTTAGCAGAATGTCACCAGGGAGGATGACCATTAGAGACACCAGAAACAATAAGAAATAACTAGAGAACTCAACAAGTTTTAGGACATTCATCTGATGGGTTCTGTTATCTTCTTTAGGAGACACTAGGCAGGTATCAATTAACCCCCCCCCCAACTTTTTCCCCTCCTTTTCTATCAAATTTAAATGCAGACCAGTGTAAGTTCAACAACCTGTATCCACAAAAACTAGAGAGAAAAATAGGAACAAGAGTTTCATGCAGAATGGAATTTAGAGTTACTACCAATCCATAAAGGAAGCTTATACATTCGGTAGGGTACAACTGATTTATTGAATTAGGTGATATTGGAGAGTACATGTAATTGCATTTTACAATAAAGGAAAACATCCCCACGAAGGCTATGAATTTCATTTATAACAGTCCATGAGACATTTGAATGCTTATTTGTCAAAGGAAAATACATTCACCAATCCCACTGATCTAAATTTTTATCATCTAGAAATAAATTATTCTTATCAAACTCCAAATGACAGAAAAAGGAAAGCATTGGAAGGATCAAATGAATTTAATAAAGAAAAACACATAACGTAAGTTTTAAAAAAAGGATAGATGAACAAGAAGTCACCTGAAGTGCTTGCTTTCCAGAAGTTTGAAATTGTGCTTGAATTTGTCTGGCCATTGTCACTTCAAGTTTTGAACTGACTGACTTCTCTAAATGATTCACAGCCCTCTCTCCAACTCCTTTCTGCAAATACCCAATTAGAAACCCCATAATGTAACTACCACAATTTTAGTGGCATAAGGGAATTATATACCATATTTGACTACATTTAGAGGAGAAAAATTCACAACTATAGAATAAATCCGATTGATGAAAGAAAGCTACCACAGCAACAAATAGTGTAGAAACATCTGAGGTTTCACCAAATTTTACCCAGAAATGAAGTAAAAGATGGGACAAGATGGAAAGAGATCATTACAGCATATTTCAATAATAAGATCAAGTGCGTTTAAGATCACTCAGATTACTATTTAGCATTTGTGTTTTCCCAAAAAGTAAATATTTAGCAGTATGATGTTTTTTATTGAATGTATTATTTCCTTTTCAAGAGATAACAAATACACTAACTACAAAATTCTTCCTATAAATATCACATTGACCCATGCCAAGAGCACCTGCTAACATTTCCAACAAGAAGATATAGTTGCTACATTTCCTATTATGTCTTCATTTATAATGGTGCATTTGTCCAAATAAATGAACACTTCACTCTTATAGGGCACCAAACAATCTAATATGCGAACAAAATTTGGATTTTTGGTTTTACCTGGAATGACTCTGTAATAGCAGAAGATATACTTTTCTCCAGAATAGGACTAATAGCACGAGCCACAACAGGGCCAACTGCAGCTATTTCCTTCTTTAAGGATTTTCAAACATGGCTGGCAAGTCCTTATTTAAACAGTTGGTGATCAAGTTTGTTATCTGCTGCATGCAGTCTCTTTCTAACTTCTCTTGCTTTGCATTTTCATCCTGGAAACGGGCCCACAAAGCATCTGTATTTGCCTTTACAGCTTTCTCAATGCTCCTGCCCAAGGATGCTTCCAATCTTTTCCCTTCTTTGTTAACAGGAGCAGAGACAATTGTGTTCATCTGCTTCTGCATTTCCTTCTGCATGCTAAGGGACTGCTTGGTGCAACAAAATCATTATATTAAGAAAATTATATAAAAAATGTTAACACGCACACGAATGCACATGTATAAAGAAGAGGCTCTATAATTTTTTTTTTCTAAAAGGAAATTTTTTCGTCAAAAATTTGTTTATGTATTGTTTTTATTAAAAAAAAAACCCACCTTCTCAAGCAAGTCCTGCATGGCTAGCAATTGGGGCAAAAAAGCATCAGCTGACAGAGCCTGAGAACTACACCCTGGTTCATTAGATGAATCTGTGGAATTATATGGGCTTGCTGAAGGGGAAGATGCGATTGATACTTGAGAATTTTTCTTTTGCAGCTTTTTCCCTTTAGCAGAAGCTGGAGATGCAGAAACAGTGACAGCAGTGTCAGTTTCACTGACCTTTGGAGGGACATCTTTAATCACATTCTGGTCATCCCCATCACCAGTATTAGTAAGTTTATCTTCTTGAACAGAAACACCCATGAGATTAGCTTGTTGAGCTCCCTCAACGCTATAACTTTTGGCACAAAAATCTCTGGCCATCTGAATGCCAAGATCCGATGCCTGAGAGTAGAATGCCTTTTCTTTGTTATCTGTAACAGTAGTATGAGGGCCTTGTGGACATTTAGCTTCATTAGTTTGACAATGCCTTGTCTCACCAAGATTGTCAACTTCTACCTCTATGCATTCAGCATCATTCTTGACAACATCTTCAACTGTTGCCTCACCGTCACTAATAACCTGACTAATCTGAGAATTCTCTGTCGATGAAGCCATGGTAGACAGTATCTCTGATGGTGTTACCAGATGGGTTGGATGTTTGAACACTGTATGAGGACCAGGAACAGTTGAAATGTCATTTTGGGCAATATCTTCACCTTTCTGCAGGTGACCACCAGAGTAGGGCATTTCAGCCTTATTCTCTTTGACTGTACCTACATTGTGGTCAACAGAATCACGTGCTGAGTGGTTAACATGATCAACACTTGGATTTCTAAAACCAGAAGACTTTCGTGATAACCCTGGAGGAGATGCACTGTGCATATTTTCGGCACTACTAGAAGACAGCAAAGCACTTGGCTTACTTTCAATGCCAGACACAGAACTCTCAGATATGAAAGTAACATCTGAAGAAGCTAAATTTTGCGTACAGCTCACGACTGCTGCACTTTCAGAGCTACTGGAGCTTATACACGACACCAAAATTGAAGGGCTTGGTTTATATCCATGAGATAATTCCAGAGAAGCAGAAACATCAGAGTTCATGGCATCAAAAACATGAGCAGCATTAGAATCAGTTTTATCCAAGTCTGCATTTTCCAGGGGTGGTGGCAGGCATTGAGACAAGTCCAAAGCATATTGCTGAATGGCCTGTGTTTGAACGCAGTAGACTTGGACGGTATAGTCTCCACCTGGCAAACTATCACTTGTTCCAGTGAGACTCAATATGGGCATTGTGACAGTGAATTCAGCTATATAATCCATGCAAGTTGCAGCTGGATTAGGCCCATAGTCTATGTGCACAGCATATATGGCATTCTTCTTGGCATTTGCAAGCAGAAACAGGCCTGCATGGGGCAGTGCCACAACTTGATTAAAGAATGCATTGTCAACCTCAGACTCAGCAGAACACCTCAATTCCAATGTTTGGGTACACTGCCATGATTCACCATCACTGGGCAACAACCAGCCCTCTTCACCTGAAGAGGCCCATATCTTCACTTCACGGTTTAGTGGGCCCTAAAAGATTTCAAAATAGACATTTGGCATAATGAAAAGTGAATTTATGGCGCAGTACTAACACAAACGCACAAGTAATTTTCTAAATCACAAAAGCTTAAAATGGACATAGAAAATGTTCTATAAAAAGGAAAAGAAAAAGAAGCCTACTCCTGTGATAAGAACTATATGGTCAGGGCGATGCGGGGCAGTCAAGAATGTTGCTGAGTAAACAGGATGTCCATCATGTGGCCTCAACACTGCAAGTGGTAAGGGCTTACGATCTTCCCAAATTTTCACCTGTCACAGAGTTTACAGTTTCCACAAATATCATTACCTGATTGAAGAATGAATACAGATGGTCTGCTCGGAATTTAAGCACACTGCCTAATGGAACAACTGCCACAAGTCAAACCAAAATCTTCAATTTTCTAGGCCTTAAAAAGGCCAATGGCTGTCAGCTACTTGATTTACAATATTCCCACATCAATAATAGCTAATAGTTATAATGAGAAAATCGCTTTGGACAACCAAAAAACTTACATTAAAAAGGCTCAATATCCATAACTACAGTCATCATGTTAGCTGGAAATAAAACATTATCAGCTTTACATGTCACGTACAGCCATTATAGGAAAATCTTTGAAGAGGTTTTCTGTGTTCTAGATATAACCATCACTCAGTTTTCATTTTTGTTCTCAGAAGAAACTATATTAAGAACCAAAAGAGAGGAAATAAACCAGCAAATAAGAAAAAGTGTTTGTACAAACCGTGCCATCTACTGAAGCTGAAGCTAAACGGGTAGTCAACCATTGGCACATTGACAACTCTGTAAGCTCACCATCATGTTTACCAACAAACTGAACCCCATCAATAAGCTTATCAACAGAGCAATTAAGAGGTTCCTCTGCTGTAAACCCTTCAAGTTTTCCAACTTTCATTGTATCAATTTTCAGGATACGATTTCCAATAGCAACCATCAAAATCTCCTGTTAGATAACATTTGTTGAACCTTTACAACAAGGAAAAAAAAGTATGGACAGGACAAGCACATAATAGTTACTATTTGATAACATAAAATACAAACCGATTTATTACTTGTTTGTGAGGATGCCAACAGACTCGTGGATGTTTCGATTCTTCTTGCCCCACGATCTGAATGGCAATAACAACTTTGCCAAAAATTTGCGGCTTATCTTCATCATCAGGGCCTTCATTGATCCTCCATACAAAAACCCGGCCATCAACACTTGCACTGCAGAAAATGAAAGATGAGCACTTTTTGATGACACAAATGAAGTCAATTTATCCCATGAAATATGTAGAAAGGAGTACCTGGCCAAAAGGTGGACATCCTCAGCAAAAAAAGCCATATCTGTCACTCTCTATATTTGGAGAAACAAAATAAATGAAAAGGTTGAGCTGGTAATAAGATGTTTCACAATAGGAACTTGATAATAGAAAAGTGCGTATAAAGAGAAATACCTGAGTGTGGCCACGAAGCAAGGACCGGAGGGCGGTGTTGATGTTGAGGATACGGATATTCCCAAGCTTAAGACCATAGCAAATGTAATTCCTATTAACAGCAATCTGACGACCAAGAACAAGGCCAGGATCAGAAGCATACTTGGTAATGGGAGTGACCTCAAGTTGGGGCTGTACTTCACTGGGCAGCCTGACATGAATATCGTAAAGGAGATTGGTCCCAAAAAGATGCCTTCCCTTGGGGGACTTGCTGCTCAACAGTCGGGCAGGTGAGGGAGAGGAGGGAGAGGGCGAAGGGGCAGATGGGTTGACATTCATATTAAGAGGTGGGGCAGAAGGGACAGGAGCAGGAGCTTGTGACTGAGACTGAGTGCCAAAAAAGGCCATCAAAATGTCATTTCCAGAAGTAGGAGTGGTGGGTAGTTGGGGTTGGGGATGATAAGGAATAGGTCCGGTAGGATTAGGATGAGGATGCAAGGGGGGTAGGTGTTGAGGAGGAGGAGGAGGGTAGTGAAGGTACTGGTGATGGAAAGGGTAGGGCCTAGTAGGCGGAGGGTAAGAGGAGGAAGGCGTTAAATAGGGAGGTGGAGGCGGCGTTGACAGTTGGGCTGGGAAAGATGGGGATGTAGTCAGGTTGGTAGTGTTAGGACTTGGACTTGGAGGAGTTGCCATGACGTTCATGTCTTGGAGATGCTGATGCTGCAGCATTGGGCTGGAACTGGGCTTAAACAGTTTGTTCAAATCGAACCCTCCACTGCCGCCTCCGCCTCCACCTCCAATTCCACGGCCAATTTGTGGTTGAGGATTGGGATTCCCAGAGGAAGCCATCCAATTCCAATTCCAATTTCAAAAACAATGAATTAAGGAAGCGGGGGGACAGACTTGTATAAGATCTTACTTTATGTGGAACACAAGGAATAGGAGGATTTCATGGACCTGCCTGCTTCAATTCAGATTAGAATAGGAACTTTTGATATCCAATCTTGAATCTCTTGCTCCTACTCTCTTCTTGTGTGGGTGGCCCAGACTGGATGATAACTCAAAGGGGCCAATAACCTATAAAAAAGAAACAACAAAGGCTTTCAGTTTTATCTGTTCAGTAATTAACTAATAAACCATTTCAGAACTGCTACAGAACCGTGAAAGAGCCCTACTACTCGCGAAAACGATACATACATTCAGTTGTATCAAGTACGCAATTTCCTCTTCATCTCAAATCCAAAGCATTGAACAACAATCAAAAGTCTTCTTCCCCTCAAACTAAAAAGCACTCTTCCTATACAGTCGCTTCAGGCTAACAACTTCAACAGATAAAATCTCAAAACATTTCTCATAATCTCATAAACTCGGTATTTTCGGTAATATGGAAATTATATCAGAACAAACGCTTATCAATTCGACTGCAATACGATCAAAGACGATGAATGAAAGGCAATACACTGAATTGAAAGAAGGAAAAATATTGAAATGAATAAATTAAAACCGATATCTTTTGCTACCTTATTTCCAGCGATTTGACCAGTGGAGACTGGACGTCGATTAGCCCACTGATAAATAATAACCCAAAAAGCAAATTAATCTGGCGGCCACTTTATTTTCAGTTTCTTCTTTCAGCCGCCCCCCTTTGCAGATCCTTCTTTTCTTTTTATTTTTCTTTTCTCCTTCTTCCAATTGTCTCCAGAAGCTTCTTTATGGCCTTTCGTCTTTTAATTTCACATAGTTAAAACATAAAAGTAAAATTAAAATAAAATATGAACCAATTCAATACTGATATTATTATCATGGCAAGACAAGGTATTTTTTGTAGGTTCTTTTTACTCTAATAATTTAGTTTTTTTTATATTAATGCTAGCAGTATTATTTATTTCATATCTTAATATATAAATTAGTAATAAATTAATTTTAAAGGGTAATTTTTAGGATCAAAATTTGTTACTAAATCAAGTACTTCCTTATGGATTTGCTATGATTTAATTAAATTTAGTCTTGGTGCTTTTCAAATTTTAAAAAATTAGTTATGTTCAAATAATAGCAATTAAATTTGTTTGGTTAAATTTTATCATTAATCTTGTGTTATGCGTAAAGTTAGAAATTTAGTCCATGTTCTTCATTTGGATAATTCTTAGTCACAATATGTTTTAGATTTTGAAATTTTAGTCTTAATGTAATAGCAGCCATTAAATCTATTAGCTAGGTTTTTGCAAGTAATATGTAAAGATGACAAGCTAAAATGACATTACACATGCGATAATATGTTTGACGCATCGAATTTTGAAAATAGCACAACTTAATAAACTTAATAGTTAGGACTAAACTTTGAAAATTCTAAAAGTACAAAGATTGAACATAACTAAATTAAAGCATATGTACTAAGTCCACAACTTACTCAAAGTATAGGGTTTAATAGCATAATTTGACCTAATTTTTAGCTACTCACATGACTTGTTTGGAGGAAAAGAAAATATTTTTTTTGCTTATTTTGAAAATGTTTTATTTTTTATTCAGGGCACGTTTGGTTCGCTGTATTGGATTAGAAGTGTATTGGATTAGAGGTGTAATGGAATAGAGGCGTAATGGAATAGAGGCATAATAGCAAATCAATTGTTTGGTTGAATGTAATGGAATAGAGGCGTAATAGTATTCTTGTGTTTGGTTGAATGGAATGGAGGTGTAATAGCATAAGGGAAAAAACTAAAATGATTAGAATACCCTTAGCAGAAATTTGTTTAGATAAATGATTATTGTTATTGTTATTAAATTTTAATAAGATTATTAATATCAGTAATAAATAATTTGTTTAGTTTCAAGTTTAAATTTGTATTGATTGTTCTTTATTGGCTTAATTCACAATTTAGTCCTTGAAGTATACCTATTTTCTTACTTTGATACCTAAATTTTTGTTTGTACCAATTGATACCTAAAGTATCATTCACTTATGGTTTTGACCCAAATTATTAACAAATGTTAAAAGAATTGTTGGTTATTTTGACCAATCAAATAGCACCATGTGGCCTTTTTAATAAAAAATATATAAAACTTATTTTATTAAATATATGTAAACTTTAAAATTTTATAAAAATATAAATAAATATATAAAAATCCATAAATGAATATAATTATAAATTATAAATTATAAACTCTAAATATATACATTGGTACAAAATGAAAATTATTACAGCAACTAGCCTACTCTAGCAATCTTTTTGCCATTAGCATCGTGATCAATTACCAAAGACAATAAGCTGTATAGCGGTACAGATAAAAGAATAACCCCAAGTCAAGATCTTCTGCCAAGTTAGCAAAGATGATTTACACATCGATTTCCCTTTCTATGTATGTGTCTTATTTCAATCACCCTATACTCTTGTTGACAAGTTCCATGCAATCTCAAACTAATGAGCCAAGTGGGTGAGTATCAACCACGCCATGTTTCAAAGTCATTACCCTGATCACAAAATCCATTTCAACTATTATATTAGATAACCCCTTCGCCTTAACTATACAATCCTTCTCTTCCAGCCCAAAGCTCTGGATGTAAGCTATTAGCACTTCCAATCTTACACAAGAAACCAGCTAACCAACTAATACCATGTTCATCTCGAATCAAGCCAACAACAGTAGATTTAGTCCTCGAATCAAGCCATCTGTTGCAGCACTTTGTGCCAACATTCGAATGTTGCCATCGATGTTAAGAATCTATGCATTTGAAGGTGGTTTTCTCCAACTAACATATCGCACAACAGTAACAAAGCATGTGATAGATTTCTTCCAAACATTATAAATGTCCAAGGTGAGCCTTCTAACATAACCCACCACTTGCACAACAAATTGATTTTGTCCTTGAAAATTTTCTATATTTCTTCCCTTCCACAGTCCCTATAAATGGCCACAAAAAATTCCTCCAAGGAAGCAGCAAAACGCATTAGTTGTTTCAAACCTACTGTTGTTTTTTACCCACTACTTGAAATCCAAAATGAAGAAACTCAAATCTTATGAGAGAGCTTGAACCACACTCTAAACTTCCCTGGCCGCTAAACAATCTCTAAGAATATGATCTATAGATTCGATCGGATCACCACATCATATTCTTTCTATATCTTACTTGATAAATATATATAAGAAATACTTAAAAACTTTTAAATCCAATAAATTAGAAATGTAATGACCCGGTTTCCAGTGGCGTCGAAAAGTGCAGTTTTTTGAACCTCATTTTCATAAACCGAGTCCGTAAATATTAAATAGGGATATTTACAGAGTTAGTATATAGATATATTGAAATTCGGTTAAGTAATTTAGCCGAAATTGTAGTTAATTAAGACCCAATGACTAAATTGTAAAAATTTAATTGCTATAGAGTTTTAATTAGAGAAAGGCTTAAGGACTTAGATAGCAATTATCGAAAGGACTAAAATAGCTAATAAACCAATTTAGAATTTTTTTTAGTGGATAGCAGGTGAATGTCATTAAATTAAGTTAAGTAAAGATTAGTGCTTAATTAAGTAAGATTAAATTATTTAATTAAGCTTAATTATAAACTAATCTAGTGGGAAAGGATGACAAACATCATCTTCTTCATCGTGTCCTCCATAGAAGAAAGAATGAAAAAGCTTGAAAAACCTAGATCGATATTAAGCCACCAATTTCAAGTAAGTCTCTAGTCAGTTTTTTTTGATTTTATAGATTTTTTTTATCATGGGAGCTTTATTAAGCTTGTTAGAGTATGCCCAAAGACCAATCATGAAATGATTGTAATAACATACTTGTTTTACCTCGTTTATTAATATAAAGCATTGCCATTATTATTTTAGTTTCTTTTATGTGTGTATAAATAAACTGTTTTATAATAATGTCTTGAGAATAATATGATTATTCTTAAAAGGTCCTTAGTCAAGTATTATTGTGGGCTTGAACAACAATAATGCATTAAGACTAATGTGTAGTTTATTGATGACAAAGTGTTGTCACTAACATGGGATGTCAAAATCAATACATGAGTATGTGTATTGGACTGATCCACTATGAGTATGTTTCTTGGATTATTATATAATAATCACAACATTACTCATAGTGATTACTATGTATACGATCCTCAGACTTGAGATCATCATCATCCCATCATCGTGAGTCGTATATTATGATACAGTCAAACATCCATCGTAACTGGTTGTTCTATAAAGGTTGATGTTGGATATACCACAATCTATGTACTGGGATATGGTTAATCAATATAGGGTTTGTCCCTCCTACATAATAGGAGTAATATCTTAGGCCACTTGATTGAGTAAGACTAGAAATGCATGGCCATACTCAAATAAGTTAATATGAGATACCATACTTACTTGTTTATCATAGTCTACTCAGGATATTAAGAAACATTATATAGATTATGCAAGTGTGACAATTCCATGACTTGTGCCCATTCTAGATATAAAAGACAAAAGGATTTAATACATTAAAGGTTAATCACATAGAGGTTAAGTCGAATCATGACTTCTTGTAACTTAGGTAGCAATGATGCATTGCTAGATGCTACTCATTGGATGTAATATTAAAATCATTCTAGTATTACTGCTAACGCTACAAGAACCTACAAGGCCACACTCTATGGTTGAAACGAACGAAATCCAAACATAGTTAGTATTGTTTTTAGCCGTGACATGAATTAAGTTGATTATAGAATTAATTTAATTGGGCGGTTAAACATCGAACGAATTATATGTACAAGTATGTTGTACATACTTGGAATATAATATGTTATATGGAATACCGAAATAGAGGTCTAAAATGAATAAAATAGAAAATGACATGAAATGCTTGGAATATGATGTGTTATATGGAAATGGGATAGAAATATGTTGTATGAAATGAGATATAAAGTATATTGATAATGAATTGGATTGTAAATATGATTTTGATTGAGAAATGATATATGTATCGAATCGTAAAATGAAATTGAACATGGGTACCCTATTAGTTGTTTGGGCTGTGTCAGATAAAGTTGGCATACTATAGGATTGGATTGTGTACGAGTTATTCGCTTATGTGTCAGGATGCATTTTGTGTGCCAGTGTAATAGCTCGTTTCTAGTGGTACCGGAAACAATGGTTTCAAAACTTCTTTTTCCGATGATCAGATCAGTAAATATTATTTATTAATATTTATGAGTCTACTATAATGTTATATTAGATTTTGGTTCGGTGATTTGATTGATTAAGTAGTTAATTATGGTACAAGGACTAGATCATAAAAATCGTAAAACTTAATCGTTATTGATTTTATTAGTTAAAAATGATTAATAGGTAAATGTTAGCAGTTTTATGTGGCAATTAGCCACTTTTAAGTTAATGGACGGTAAGTAATTGGTTTTATATTAAATTATTTATAAAATTAAATTTAAAAGAAAATAAAACATGTGAAAAAGTAAGTAAGCATATCATATTCATCATTTTCTTTCTAAAACCCATTTCCTCTATTGATAAAGAGCTAGGGATTTGGTCAAGCTTTTCTTCATTGCATGTGAGTATATTTGAGGTTCATTTTTCATGAATTTTATGTTTTTGAGATCGTTGTAGCTTAATTTAGTTATCCCGTGTGTTAAATCCTAAAACTGTTAAAGTTTGTAAAAGTTACCTTTAATGGTTTTTGAATGTTTTGATGTTAAATGGTAGAATTGTAAGCTTAGGAATTAAATAAGATTAATT
This sequence comes from Gossypium hirsutum, assembly GCF_007990345.1. Classification (NCBI taxonomy): domain Eukaryota; kingdom Viridiplantae; phylum Streptophyta; class Magnoliopsida; order Malvales; family Malvaceae; genus Gossypium; species Gossypium hirsutum. The sequence goes on along the minus strand of NC_053445.1, from coordinate 32,940,878 downwards.
TGTAAAGTGGCTTTTATTAGTTTTGCATTTAGGGACTAAAATGAAAAGTTGATGAAACTGCCATGAATTTTTGATAAATATGGATAGTAGAGGTTCTTATAAGGATGTATGTGAAATTGGATCATAAAATGATGTTTAATTGTGAAAGATATAATAGTTTCAGTTTTAGGGACTAAATTGAAAAAATATAAAATTTTAAGAAAATTGTGAAAACAAAATTAAAATTTCATGTGCATATATTTAGATACTTTAAGGTATTTGGATTTGATAATTGAATTAAATTATTATATAGATCAAGTAATGGATCAACCGATCGATAATTGTAGAAAAGGAAAAACTGCAAAAATAGTCCTTAGTGTCGTGTTTGTTGTTGTTCTAGTTAGGTAAGTTCGTAGAATATTCATTTATACTAAAGTAGTTGTGTTGTATTATAAAAGAATATATTACTTATAGTTGAGTGGTATGAATAATGAAGTTTGACATTAAACGGACTGATTTACAAAATATGATTCATATGTGTCTTGAATGAATAAATGAATGATATGGAATATTAGTTGAACCATGTTTGTCACACTTGGATTCCTTTAAACCTAGAAATTTAGAACATTTAGGGGTTAAATTGAAAGTGTAATGGCCTGAATTTTCAGTGGTGTCGGAACGGTGATTCGAGATCACTAAATCCGACAAGCGAGTAGAAAATATTATTAAATTAGTGAGTATAAGTTAAATGTGAAGTTAGAAAAATTTTTGAAATAGTGAATAGTGTACTAGAAATAAATATTAAAATAATTAGAATCGAAAACAAGGTATCGAGACTTCGGATATTTTTAATTGAGCCGTAAATATTTTTATAAATATTTATGGAGTGGTAATAAGTTAGTATTAAAGTTTCGTCAAGAAATTTTAAAGTTTCGATTGTTAATTGAACATTAAATTGTAACAAATGCAAATTTATAGGAAATGATTAAATAGCTTAAATGATAAAAGAAAGAGGGCTTAAAAGCCAAATAGACCCAAGGGCTATTTGGGCTGGACGGCAAGGGCATGAAATCAGCAAGGAAATAAGGAGAATTGAGGGTAAAATTGGAATCTTGCAAAATTTACTTAATAAAGTTAGGATTAAAGTGGAATTATCTAGATTTCTCTTTATTTTTCTGTATTCTCATAAGCAAAAACACCATAGAAGGTTTCCTTAAGCTGGTTTTTCATATTTTTACTGCAAGTAAGTTCAATTCTTGTTTATTTCTTGAAATTTATGTGTTTTTGTGACTTTTACAACTAGGTCCACTTGTTGAATTCATTAGTTTTAGATTTTATGAATGAAATTGAAAGTTGCTATGAATATGTGCTGGAAGTATATGATGATTTAGCATGGAATTAGAGCTTTAAATTATTTATATGCGGATTTTATTGAAAGAATTGAATAGAAAGTGAATGTTTGAGACCTAACTGTATAAGAGTTTGAAGTTAGTGTTTTATGTGGAAATTCTGAATTTCAATAGTTGTGAAATAACTTATAATGTCTAGGTAAAGTATAAATTGAGAAAAATTAGCCTAATTGAGGGGTTAATTGAGCAAGGACTGAATTGTATGAACTGTGAAATTTGGCGTAAAACAGAAATCAACATTTGACATTAAAATAGTTTTGGACAGCAGCAGTAGTCTAAATTTGAAAAATCACAAAAAATTTTAGAGATCGAATTAGAGGATGAATAAAATATTAAATTAAAGCTTATCGAGTCTAGTTTCTTATAAAATAAATGATGTAAGCAATGAAATTGTAAATCATGAGATATAATAGGTTTTGTGAGACAATGTCAGAATGATTTCGGGTTCCCCTGTTTTGAATTTAGAAAATCATAAAAAAATGGAGAAAATAATTAGGGGCTTAAATTTATATTTTTAAAATCTTTAATGAGTATATTTTCAAAAGAAACAAACGAGAACATCATCCGAATCCTGTACGAGGAGATAATTAATTTTTAGTGAAGAAGCGTCAAAACTGTCAGATAGTAAAATAGGGATGACTTTAAAGAATAAACTTTACTTATTGGCTAAACCAAAAATTCTGAAAATTTTATGGTAAGAAGATATGTGAGTCTAGTTTTAGGGAAAATTGTCGGATCTTAATTTGGAGTTCCGTAGCTCAAGATATAAATAATTTAGTGACTATGACTAAAGAAGACAGCTTTGAATGAATTATAAATAATAGTGAAATTATAAAGAATGTTACATATGAACATGAAATGTATTAAATTAATGATTAAATTTATTTATTTAAATCCAAAAAATTCAAATACGAAGCTAGATCAAGGAAAAGAAAAAGTTCGAGATTAGTAGATTTTTGCATACGAACAAGTATCGAGGTAAGTTCATGTAGCTTGAATTATATTCTTAAATGCTTGAAATATATATATTTGATGTGAATATGATTTGGATGTTTATTGTATGATAATTGATGAAGTATTGATATTCTTGATGAAAAGAGAAAATAAATCCCGGTTGAATGAAAGGAAAATTCGATAGATCTCTGAAAAGGAATTGATGGTAAAAGGGATCTAGCCCGAACGTGTGATCTTATCATGATATAGCCCTCCCGAAGAATATGTAGAAAATGGATTTAGCCTGGACGAGTAATCCGAATTAGGGTCTGAATTTAGCCTGGACTAGTAATTCAGATCCAATCTCATTAGAGTAATTGTCATTGTAGGGGGTTTAGCCTGGACTGGTAATTCCGCCGTAAGGATGAGGTTTGCGGGAGTGTGCTCTCTGAAATGGAAATGTGTGCACATGAATATGAATTGACGGACCCAAATCTGTACACTAAAGTGTACCCCTGAAAGTCCATCGAAATTTCGAGAAGTTCAACGGGATAAATATGGAAAAATAACAAGAGAATGGAAATCATGGTATTGATGAGCTCATCAAATCATGGTATATATATTATTGATACATGAAAATTATTGAACTAACTTGAATGTTGAGTTTGTGCATGTTAGGGGAATAATGCATTGAATGGATGTATGAATGTTTATTGCATTGTATTGAAAATATTAGGTAAGTATAATTCTTGTTACATGAGCTTACTAAGCACAAAATGCTTACCTTGTTTCATTTTCGCCTTTTTTGTAGTGTTAAGAGCTCGGAGGCTGGATCTGGTCAGAGACGCATCACACTATCAACCTCAAGATTTTGGTATATAAAGAAACTTTATGTTGGAATCAATGGCATGTATAAGCTAATAAAGTAAATGTTAATGTGAAATGAATGTAAGGTTAGCCATTGGTATGGCTAACAGATCTTGGTTTTGGTATGTGATGAGGTTATCTTATGGATATGTTTGAATCTATCTTGAAAATATGTTGAAATGGATTGGTTGGTTTAGATTAGTCTTGGTTTAAAATTGCAGGGAAGGTTAGAAATTTATAAAGGGGTTATATTGAGTTCATAAAAAAAATTTCTTATGGTTTCGATTTAAGATCAGTTTAGTCCCGATGTATGTTTTGGGCTTCGGAGGCCTATCCAAGGGACATCATGACATGTTTCGATAAATGAATAGTATGTAACTCGTAATAATGGAAAATTAATTCGGTAAAATCTGGTAATGCCTCGTATCCTATTCTAGCGACGAATATGGGTAGGGGTATTACAGAAAGAGACTGCAAACTAATGATCTTTACTGAAAATCGGGAAAATAGAGTAATTGAAATTGGATAGGGTTGAGAACCTAGTCTAGTTTGGTTGAATTACAACCAACCCATCTGTAACACTCCAAAACCGACCGAGTAAGTCCGACCTAAATCCTGTGTGCCACATTAGCAACCGAAGTGACTCTCCTTTAACTCTCAACCTATCCTCCAACACACCACAGATTCACAATATGGAAGTTGTGCTAAGTTTTACATATTGTAGTGGATTGTCATAACATCATACATATAATATAGAGCTTATAAAACAAATAGAGGAAGTGTTTGCATATCAATTTACAATATCTTAAGGGTTCGCAAACATCACTCAACATAAGTTTGCATAGCAGCATTCAATGTGAGTTCACACATCAATCGAAGTTCGCATTCAATAATATAGCTTTATAGGCTAACACTTAAAATAGGTTTGGTAAGTAAACAAGCTTCACAATAAAAAGGAATTGTACATGCATAGGTTATGAAACTCTAATAGGGTTCGCATAAACACATGGGTTCGCATACATATATGAGTTCACACAATTTACCTAGGTTCGCTAAGTAGTAAAGTGATCTGCCACAATTCATGGTAGCGGATTAAACTAGTTTTCATATTTAAGGAGCTTGAATATAAGCGATCTTTTTATGTTTTATTTATTTTTTATATTTTGGTTTCAATTTAATAAAAAGTATGATTTGAGCCGATTTTAGGACCTTAGGGGCCGAAGGAGGCCTAAGGAAAGACTAACGTATTTGGTGAGTTTGCAGGAGACTATTTGGAGGCATAAGAACTTGAGGTTGGTCGCCATGTTGCAACACCAGAGTTCAATGTTGCAACATAGTGAACAGAAGGCCAAATATCAAGTCTTTCTTTTGTGTCACGATACACCCCTGAAGCTGAGCTTAAGCCAAGCAGACTACCTTTAGTGTCGTTACGTTGATAGTGGATGTAGTGACATTGAACCTGTACATGAAAGCATTAACGAATTGAAGGCATTTTAGTTTGCACAATGTATTTTAATGTAAAAACATCTGCCAAACTAGGGCTAAGGACTATGGCCAACCCTAACATTATAAACAAGCTCATTAAAAATTTGAGAAATAATATTTTCTATAACTTAGACTTATCTCTTCTGTTTAGTTTTCAGTTTTTATTTCTTTTTAGACTTAGGATTTTTTTTTCAATTTGTTTTCATTCATGTTATTCAGAGGATTTGATTTGTGGATTCAACGAACGCTTTGTGGATTTCTGTACCTCAATCATTTAATACAATTAGGATTTCTCTTAAACTTTTACTTTTAATTTGTTCTTCATGTTTACTTTATTTATCAAGTTTATACTATTTTTGAGATCCATGAGCAACTAATCCTCTTAATAGGGGATTAGTAATAGGGGATTAGTGAGTCAATGTGTGATTAATTAGTTTCTATGTAGGGCTTCTTAGCAGATCAATTGTTTGGGATTGGAAGAACTTAAACCCTAGACCTGACAACACTAGAAAGTTATCTAGGTGGGAATTAACCAAAAATTGGTATTGCCTATCCGTGAACCCCTTACCCCAATTCGGTTTGGGCTGTGAGGTGAAGAGATAAGTAGTTCTTGTCGACTCGTTAGTTTAGTGGAAGATCAAGATATTCTGTTAGGGTAACGACTAGTTGATTAAGTAGAAACCCAAAATAGGAATTAGTTATGACCATCAAAGAGAGCTAGTCACCCATGCTTAGATTTGGTTGAGTTTACATATTAGTTCTTCATTTTCATTCTTTTATGCATATTTATTTCCTTTATTATAAAAAAAAATCCTTTTCACTTTATGTTTATCGTACTATAATTAATTTACAGTACTAATTAGATCTATTTACATTTAAGTTAATATTAATTTAGTACTCGCCTCCCTTGGGTATGATCCTCGGAGTACTCACCTACTTTGTTGTAACAGCTATATTACAACATGACTCGTATACTTGCGGACATTGACTGCCTCGGACATACTAACGTCCAGAGTATGGATACTACAGTAAAATAGAAAAGTTATGAGGCGGTATCCGCAAGTTTACAGGTCGAGCTATAACATAGATTTTATAACGAAATAGGTAAGTACTCCGAGGATCGTACCTTAGGGAGGTGAGTACTAAGTCAATCTTAACCTAAAAAAATAAAGATCTAATTAATACTTTAAGTCAGTTATAGTATGAGAGTAAAATAAGAAATATGTTTAGTGTTTGTAAAATAATAAAATAAAATAACATAAAAAAAATAAAATTGCAAGAGATAGAGATAGAAAAATTAAAATAGCAGGATCTTCCTATCTTCATGATCGGCTGTTTAACTCACAGAAATAATGTGCAAACGTACACTGTCGATGTAAGTATAGTAGATAGATATGAATCTGTCGGATATCGATCCCACGAGGATGATTGTCTTTGTCTATCAATGTTAGTGCAATAAATAGATAGGAATGAGATAAATTGTGAGAGTAGTTGTCGAAGTAAAAACTTGAAAATAATAAGAAAAAAATATGATAATGATAAATTGGGATCCCCAACAAGAATATTCAATAGAATACTAAGTGCTCACAAGGTATAAAAGGATAGGTGATTGCCGATGCATTGAATTGCAATGAATATCTTACCAAGCTTAACTTCTATATTTAATCTAAGACTTAAACGTGCACATTAGCCACACCATCCGATGATGGCGATGCAATACTATTAAGAACAAGTGGATTAAATTCCTCTAATCCTCAAGCAACTTCTGTTGTCATGCTTGTTAGCTTGAATTGTCACTGCACTTTCTAGTGTCAGTGACTGCAATAGCACTTCCATGCTAAAAAATTCAAACCCAAAGATTAAACAGTAGAAGCAAGATTAAATAAAATAACATTTAACCCAAAAATCATGTATACTTCCGTACAAACATGAAATAGAAAGTAATAACTATCGTTTAGAAAAGAAATATAAAAGAAACAAGTGGAGAATACTATTCCTAGACAATCTCGACTTGAATCTCTCCATTCCCTCTTATGTCACACTCAGGGCTCCTCGCCAAAAGCTAATCTGCATCCCTTTCACGTCGATTCACCCGTAGGAGGCTTAGGCCTCCATAGCCAAAAAGCTTCAAAAGATAGACTGAAGAAGATAATACCCCCCAAAAACCTCTCCCTTATCCTTTTCACGTGAATATTCATATTTATCCAAATAGCACAAGTGTCCTTTTATCAGAATTATGATGCCTCTGTACGTACAAGTTAGTTGTAGTAGACTGGACAGCTCACACCTTTTTGTTCTTATCTGGATAGCTTTCAGGTGCAGCGAGAATTCTAGGTGCAATTTGGAAATACTCATGTAGCGACATCAGTATCAAAACATGACGAATTTAAGTATCAAAACATGACGAAATTAAGGATAAATAGGTTAAGATCCACTGACTTATAAAATACAATTTATTGAACTAAAAATGCTAAAATATGTGCTAAAGATAACTAAATGGGGACAAATTAACCAATAAGTAGGGAGAAAATATATGCTTCATTAAACTCAATTTTTTTTGAAATGTAGGTGTATTTCCAAACCCCATATGCATTCCCCCAAACTTAAAGTTGCATTGTCCCTAATGCATTAGCATTAAAATGCAATGGCAATAAAAATGCAACGACAATGTGCACTAACAAAATGAAAATTACAACTACATGCAATGCATGAATACTACAATTAAAACTTAAAATAAACTAACTCAGTTTTCCTCAGCCATCAATGTGGCTGCACAATGTTTCTTTTTCCTCATCTTTTTCTCTTCATTCTTGCACTTTTTGTCGTTGGAGCTCTTTCTCTTCTTTTCTTTGGGCTTCACACGGTCCTCGGATTGCTCCTCAGTTTCTGGCACTACCCCGGTATCATCGAATGCTTCTTGTGTAGGAGGGATCACCTTGAGTGGTTTTGTATAGACCACTATCGCCAATGAGTTTTGGTGCTTCTCATTGGTTACCTCCACAGCTTTTGCCGGTCTAGCTCTATCTCGCTCCAGATTATCTGTAGTTGCACCAACAAACTCATATCTATTGACAATGTTCTCCGCAGATTCTTTCTCATAAACTTCTTTTCAATATTTTCTTCCTCGACCTTCTCGTTCACAACTATAACCCAGATTTCCTCCTCTCCCACATCAACTTCCTCCTCAACAGCAGGTGCCTCTTGACCAGGATTTAAGTTGCCCTCGACCAAGCTATCAGTCCATCGCATGCACTCCTCAATGTCCCTTGAGTCATCTTCTTTCTCATCCTCAAAGACGTGCATAATGGGAGGGGATTCTATTGATCTGTCTCTGTCTTTTAAGTCATCTTCCTCGGATGAGAGGTCATAATATCAAATGATTGGTGGGAACATTGGAAATTTTGGGAGTGGGGTTGGGCTTAACTAACTTAATGCAGCTAGAATAGAGTTGTTACAGGCCTTGGTATAAGAGCAGAACAAATTTTGTGATCTATCCATATCCTCTATTGTAGCGACAAGCCTGATTTGCTGATGGAATTGACCAACTTTTCGATATCCTACATTTTGCCCAAAAATAATGTCTCTGCAGTCAGGTTTGTTCCATTGCTTTCTGCCTTGGTTTTGCCCTTTCTTGTCTTGCTTGTCTCTGGTTCCTTCATTGTTAGTGTATCTTTGCCACGGGTCATTCTTTAAATAGAGGCTTAATTTATCGGGCCTTTATTCCCTAGGACCACTTTATCATCACGAGGCACGATCCTTTTTTGCTGGCACAGTAGCATCACCACGATGGGAAAACCAAAATTCCAGTTTGCCTTGCAGCGCAATCACTAATTTCTTGGTGGAGTATTACGCCGACATTAATCTTTCTACCCTTGACAATTGAATGTATTAGGCACATTTATCGAGGTTGATTGTGGTGCTGTGAGTAAAAGGCAGTAGCCCGTGGTTGATAAAATGAAACCAAATTTTGCTTTGCAGTGTCAGGAAGCGGCGGTGCATCGTATAATTCTTTTGATGTGAACCCGTCCATAATGCTCTTTCGACAGATAAATCCTTCACTAGCAGGTCCCTTTTGTCGTCTGTGATATCCTCAATAAACTCAAAGTGTTCATCTACATCTACTTTAGTGTTGTACAGCTTATTGATTCTTTTAGCATCCCATGGGATTAAACCTTCTTGAACAAAGATAAACTCTAACTCATGGTCATAAAGGTTAGTGTAAAACTCACGTACCAATGAAGGAGAATAGCTTTCAGGATGAGTGCAAAAAGTCTTCCACTTCGGCTTAGAGATGGTTTTGTTGACTTGCTTGCCCAAGTCTTGTTGTTACGAAAGGAGAATGCCCTATTCTGGGCGAAAGTATCACTTCAACATGTTATCTTGAAACCGGTCATTGGCTACTTTCGTTAAAAAGATCATCAACTTTTTTTCTTTGCTGGCATGGAGGATTTCGATTCATGAACTACAGTTGCAGAGGATGAGTGTTCTTTAATAGGCTTGGTGGCTTTCTTGACTGATCCTCTTGTTCTTGCCATATTTTTTTTGTTTTGTGATGTGGAGATGGTTTAAAGTTGTAAAGGTATGAGCTTGGGGAAGAGAAAGTGAATAAAAATGGTTGCGTTGTATGTGGTATAGTCGGCACAACGAAGGGGGTTTATAGTGAGTGAAAGAAGAAGATGGGAAGGCGTGATTTTTTTATGTAAAGAGATATAAAGCTGGAGAGAATAAATGTGTCAAATGGGAATTTCAACCGTTTAGACAAACCAGACGGCTAAGTCACTTTTGATCAAACGGTGGGATCTGAAAGTTTTGATCTGCCCTTCATTCGTGGTGAGTCATACGTGATAGTGCAATAATATGAACTGTGTTGACAATAAAACCCAAGTGCGTTGACAATGGTATCTAATTGTTTTGAAAAAAAAAGAAGTAAAACAAACTTGAATAGAAACAAAAATAAAATAAATTTACATAATAATAAATTTCATAAAAATAAAAAATTTTCAACCAATTTAATGGTCTATGCCTGTTTTTGATCAATATTCCAAAAATAATGTTTCAATCGCTGGCCACTCACTTTGAACTGGTATCCATCATGTAAATCTCTGATTGTGACTACACCATATGGAAATGCTTTGACAACTTCCAACGGTCTAGACCGACGAGTGCGCAATTTACCTGGGTGTAGTTTCAGTCTAGAATTGAATAATAAAACTTGTTGACCCGCAATAAATTTTCGCTACTAAATAATTTTGTCATTCCATCATTTGGTCTTTTCCTTGTAAATTGCAGCGTTTTCATAGACATTTTACCTAATCTCCTCTAGTTTAGTGATATCCAATAGCCTTTTCTTTCCAGCAGCTTCATAGTCCATGGTCACTTGCTTAATTGCCCACATTGCTTTGTGCTCCAGTTCAACTGGCAAGTGACATGCTTTTCCAAAAACCAATTGATACGGCGACATCCCTTATGGAGTTTTGTATGCTGTCCGCAATGCCCATAAAACATCATCTAGTCTGGAAGACAAATCTTTCCTCAAAGGGTTCACAACCTTCTTAAGAATGTTTTTAATTTGTCGATTTGATATTTCGGCTTGTCCATTAGTTTGTAGATAATAAGTAGTAGTCATTCTATGATTAACTCCATATCTCTTCAATGCGACTACCACTTGGTTGCAAAAGTGTGTACCCTGATCACTAATCAATGCCTTTGGTGTGCTAAAGTGGGTGAGTATATGCTTGTGAAAAAATATTAAGCACTGTCTTTGCATCATCCTTTGGGACTGCAATAGCTTCAACCCACTTCGAGATGTAGCCAACAGCTACTAATATATAAAGATTTCCAAATGAACTTGGAAATGGTCCCATAAAATGCATACCCCAAACATCGAATAAGTCAACCTCCATAATTGGTTGCTGCTGTAACACCCCTTACCCGAGACCATTGCCGGAGTCGAGCACGAGGCGTTACCTGACTTAACTTACTAGTTTCGAGCATAAAAAATTACTTTTAAAATTAATTCACCCACGTTCAATCAATATGCCCCTAAAAAGGACCCTCGAAACCCTAAAACATGGAACAGAAATGGTTCGGGTCAAAACCGAGAACATTAAAAATTTTCCGAATACTCAAATAAATTCAAATAATTTATTTCACTATTCATAATAAAACTGTCCACTTGCATGACAGTCACTAATTTAATTATAACTCGAGTTACAAAACTCAAACTTTAGATCTGTAAACGTTTCCTAAAACTAGACTCTTATATCTTCTTATCATAAAATTTCCAGAATTTTTGGGTTAGCCAAATAGTACAGTTAATTCATTAAAGTCTCCCATGTTTCACTGTGTAACGGTTCTAACCTCTATTCACTAGAAATCAATTATCTTATTGTATGAGCTTCATATGGTGCATTTTCTCATTTCTATTGAAAATAGACTCACTAAGGAATCTAGAAATATAAATTATGACTCATAATTCTTTCTGTACAATTTTTAATGATTTCCTAAAGTCAGAATAGGGGACTTCAAAAACCGTTCTGACCCTGTCTCACTAAAATTCAAATATTACAAAATATAAAATCCCTTTTGCCTACACCATTTCTTTCATGTGAAAATAGACTTGATAAGTTTTAATTCTATATCTCATTCACTTTCTAATTCTATTTCTACCATCCTTGGTGATTTTTCAAAATCATGTCAATGCTGCTCTCCAAAAACTGTTCCATTGCAAATTTTTACTCTTTTATAATTTCTTTGTATTAACTATCATTTAGGCATACATAACACCAAAACATGTTCTTAAATAGTCATTTCAATAACTAATCATTATTGAGTATTTACATGTTATTCATTAGCCATATCATAAGGACACACACAAAAAATGACTAAGTCTCTATACATGCCATAACTTAAAACGTTTCGAATCACAAAATACCGAGATGGTCTGTTGATAGTGTGAAACAATCTCCGACACCCTTACAATTCCTGAATTGGCTTAGCGATACTATAAAAAGAAAGAAAATAAAGAGGGTAAGCATAAAGCTTAGTAAGTTTACAAGCAAATAAATAACAAAATTTATCATAAATAATTATACTCATAAATTATCATCAAGTATCATGATCTTTACTTTCTTCTTTACTTACTCTCTTACTTGTTTACTTACTTGCTTACTTAAATAACTCATGATTATAAGTTACTCCTCCCTTGCTGAAATTTTTTTCTCGACTGATAACTGAGATATTCTTAACCTTTATAACTCACCTGAATCTATTTATTATGTTTTTACCTGAACTTTCATGTAACATAGTTTATTTACTAGCCCGTTGAACCACTTGGAATACTAAGGATACTCGGGTCTCCTATCTGATAATAACATGCCAAAGCCATGTCCCAGACATGGTCTTACATGGGATGTTTCCTGTACTGGAAATGCCATATCCCAGATATGGTCTTACATGAGAGTTCTCATATCAGTGCCCATGCCATGTCCTAAACATGGTCTTACGGGGGACCTCTCATCTCGGTACCAACACCATGTCCCAGACATGGTCTTACATGGGACCTTTAATAACCTCAATAATGCCAATGCCATGTCCCAGACATGGTCTTACATGGGGTCTCATCCCCCTAATGTCATGACATATGTATCTGATACATTCCTAATGTTTCAACGAGACTTTTTAACACTGATTCTTTATCATCTCATACTTGAGTCAACATTAAATAATTTCATGAAATAAGTACATAATTGATGGAAAGTAACAACATTAATAGTAATTATCGAAATAGTGCATTTATTTACCGTAAACATACCTCGGTACAAAATACGATCAAATCTAACAACTTAATCCTCGACCTTTTTCTTTCCCCAGTCCAACTGTGGATTTCGTTCCTCTTAATCTATAATAGTAAATTTAGCTTATTTAATACTCACATTCATCAAAACAGTCCTTGACTCAAACTTTGGAAAAATTACGATTTTGCCCCTAAACTTTTGCATATTTACACTTTTTCCCCAAAGCTCAGAAATTAAACTTCATCCCTTATTTTTATGTTTTATGATATGCTGAACATCTTTCCCTTCTATGGCAACATCAAATTCCCACTCTAACATTTACTTATGAACATTAGGTATTTTTACCGATTATGTCGTTTTACTCGTTTTCACTTAAAATCGCCTAGCAAAAGTTGTTTAACATAATTTAAAACTTCATATTCTACTATAAAACATCAAAATAAACACATTTCACCAATGGGTATTTTTCCAAATATAAACCCTAACATGAATTAATGGTAGAATAAGCTAAACTGAGCTACGTGGACTCCAAAAACGTAGAAAAAATTAAAAATGGGGCTTGGATGCACTTACTATAAGCTTGAGAAGGTGAAAAAACCCTAGCTATGGAGTCCCTTGAAGTTTCGACCCTTATGGAAGAAGATGAGCACATTTTGCCATCTTTTTCCCTTTTAATTCTTTTTATTACCAAATGACGAAAATGCCCTTCATTAAAACTTTAGTTATTTTTATCTATGCATGCCCATTTTTGTCCATTAAAATATAATGGTCTAATTACCATTTAAGGACCTCAACTTCAATTATGCACTTCTATTAAATCCTTTATCATCTAAAGCTCATATTTACCCATGAATTTTTGGTTTAGCCAATAAGTACAGTTAATTCTTTAAAGTCGTCCCTGTTCTACTGTCTGACAGTTCTGACCTTTCTTCTCTAAAAATTAATTATATCTTTGTACGAAATTTGGATGATGTTACCATTTGTTTCTATTGAAAATAGACTCATTAATAATTTTAATCATATAAATTCTAACCCATAATTATTTTTATACAATTTTTAATGATTTTCCAAAGTTAGAACAAGGGATTCCGAAATCATTCTGACCTTATCTTACAAAAATTCAAATATCTCATAATATGAGATTCTTTTGCTTACACCGTTTATTCTATGTGAAACTAGATTAATAACCTCTAATTTCATGTCTTATTCAACCTCTAATGCGATTTTCACAATTTTTGGTGATTTTTCAAAGTTATACAACTGCTGTTGTCCAAAACTGTTTTATTGCAAATTTTACTCTTTCATGATTTCTTTGTATTAACATTTATTTCGACACACATAACACCAAAACATATCCATAACTAGCCACTCCAATAGCTAATCATTATCATATATTCACATGTCATTTATTGGCCAATCTCACCTATACACCAACAATAAAGACTTAAACATATTATGTCTCAAATTAATTTGGCCTAAAAGCCTCACACATTCATCAATCAAATTTACCACATATTTATACCTCATAAGTATAGACTTATAATCACAAGGTCGTCACAAGATCATTCTCATAAGTATGACTTACTCATTTACATTCTTGCCAAAATGTCCAATATGCATCGAGTTCATTACTCATGAATTTTTCGTACATACCTGTATCCTTTCAACATGATCATACCTTGTCTTTTCTTTGACATGATCTTTGGATTACCCGTTGAACCCCTTGGAACACTAAGGGTACTTGGGAAAACTCGTACATAATGTATCGTACCAATGCCATGTCCTAGACATGGTCTTACATAGAAATCTCCTATCGATGCCAATAGCCCAGCTATGGTCTTACACGAAATGTCAAATTGATGCCAATAGCTCAACTATGGTCTTACATGAAATCACACCTCGGAAGTCCTAATATCATGACATCAATATCCAATACATTTACTAAGGTTCATTCGGAGCTTTCGACTTCGAAATTAAATCAATTCATGCACGAAACCAGTCATCCAATGCCCAAATCAATTCAGAAATATATATCTATATACGAATCAAATTCGGAAATGTATATCTACATACAAATCAATTCGGCAATGTATATCCATATACAAATCAAATTTGACAATGTATAACCATATATAAATCAAATTCAGCAATGTATATCTATATACAAATCAAATTCGGCAATGTATAAAATATATACTTTTAAATTCAAAAATATTTATTTACTTATGAACTTACCTCGTACGGAAACAAACGGATCAGATCAACTACTCGTCAACTTTTAATTTCTCCTGATCTAAATCCGATTTCTTTCTTTCTTGATCTATATGAATTCAAATTTAACTCATTTAATCACCTATTCATTCAATTTCATCCAAAATACCTATTTGGACATTTTTGCACTTTAGCCCCTAAAGTTTCACATTTATTCAATTTAGTCTTTATTTCAAAAATTCACAAAATTCACACAATTCAATATAACCCAAGCTAAGCCGAATTACTATAGTGCCCCCAGTAGCCCAAAACTTTCATTATTTCACATTTCAACCACTCAATTCGCATATTTCACAATTTAATCCCTATTTGACATTTTTGTCAAAAATCACTTTACAAAACATATTAATCTATCAACAATTATTCATTTTCCATCATCAACATTCAAAAACATCACGCTATCATCAATGGAAACTCACAAATTCATCAACCAATTCAAAAATTAGGGCATGGGCTAGCTAGAACACGAAACAACAATTTCAAAAACATAGAAATAATTAAAAACGAGACAAAATATCTTACCAATCAAGCAAAATAAGCATGGCTGAACCCCAGCTATGGTTTCTCTATGTTAGAATCGGTTGAAGTGTTTTTGTGAAGAAGATGGACATATAATTCTCATGTTATTTTATCATTATTAATTAGTTTACCTTTATAACCTTATAAAATATTACTAATTTAAAAAATGCCAAGCCAACACATTCCACTATCACCATTTATGGTCTAATTACCATATAAGGACTTAAACTTTAATGTTGTATAGCTATTAGACACTTTTAGCTTATAGAACACAACTTTTACGCTTTACGTGATTAAGTCCTTTTTACCAAATTAAGCATTCAAACAGTAAAATTTCTTTACGTAACTTTCACACATATATAATCACATGCTATAAATACAAAAAATAATATTAAAATAAGTTTTCTCGTCAGATTTGTGGTCCCAAAAGTACTATTCTGACTAGACCTAAAATCGGGCTATTACTGTCTTAACCATGATGTTGCTAGAGATTTAACCTTGCTCTGATACCATGAAAGTTTTCAAGAGAGCTTTTAATAAAACTATTTATTTTTTATTAGCTAAAGAACTGAATTTAAATAGAGAAAAAGGTCATAATCCTAATTGGGAAAATAATTCCCTTATTCTAATAGACTACTAAAAGATAAAATAAAATATTTCTAGAATATAAATAAAACTTATCTACCTAAATAAGATTTATCTACCTAAATAAATTTAAAACATATACATATTTCAACAGTATGTGGTTATTGAGGACATGTTGAGCATGTCGAATAAATGTGAAAAGTATTGAAATGTGATTGTGTATGAATTTGTATGACATATTGCATGTACATTGGGATGGGATTTTGTGGTTGACGGAGGAGTTCCGTGGAGTACCAGTGACATAATAAGTTAACATCTATTTTTAGTCAGTGCACTGCATTTGAGGTACCGAGGGCATTGGCAATTATATCGCATTATTAAGTTGGCAGTTTCACTGCATTATTGATTATTGGTGGTTTTACCGCATCGAGCATTGCTCACATACGTTGGAGTTTGGCAGACAGGTTCTAGGGAACTCGTGGTGTGTAGCAGATGGTATGGGTAGGATCTCACATGTGCATTTTTCACGATCATGTGCATTTGAAAATTATTACTATCAATGTTTGATTGTGCTATTGGTACCTCTATGAAATTGCATGTATGAATGCTTAATAATCGTTTAGACTCACACTGAGCTTGTTAAGCTCCCCCATTATCTCAACTTCTCAGGTAATGATCGAACTTAGGATCAAAATTGACATGTGGATATACGACATACTTTGGACTTTACTTCGTCATATTATTTTGACTTAATTATATTTTAGGTTATATTATTATTATTATTTGGTTTTGGATTGTAAAGTTTCTTAAAACTATGGTTTGGGACTGTTCGAGATTAAATTAGTGATATTTTAGGTTTTTAACTATCATATTATTTTAACTTAATTATATTTTAGGTCATATTATTATTATTTGGTTTTTTAACCTAGCCTAGGTGTTTAATGTGGCCTTCCCGATTCGACAATAACGTCTAGGCTAGGTTTGGGAGGTTACAAACCAATTTGAGCTTTAAAACATAAACAACAATGGCTGAATGGTGCTAACCTTCCTTTTTAATTTTCGGTATAGAAAGAAAAACATAAAGCCTCCCTTTATTTATTTTTCTCTTTCCACTAAGCTATTTGTTTTCTAATTTTTATCCTTTCATTTCATTATTATCTAATATTAATAATTTAACTTATGTTTTATTATAATAATAAAACATATAACATATTTTTAATCCAAGCTATCCACTAACTAGATCAACGGTTTATTTACCTAATAAGCCCCTTGTTAGATGTTCACTTATGATTTAATTAAAAATTCAACTTTTAACACTTATTCAATTAAATCCCTTTACCTAAGAAAAACTCTAATTCAATAAAATTACCTAACCAAAATTTAATTTACTTCTAAAATAACTCCGTGAATATTTAATAAAAATATTTACGAGTTCGGTTTATGGAAATGAGACTCCGAAAATATGCTTCCCGTACACAATTGACTTTCGGGTTGTTACAATTCTCTCCCCCTTAATAAATTTCGTCCTCGAAATTTACCTGAAAAGAGGTGAGGATATTGATATCTCATTGTTTCTTCTGACTCCCAAGTTGCTTCTTCGATGCTCTGACTACACCAATAAACTTTCACAAGAGGAATATGTTTGTTATGCAACTCATTCACCTCACGAGCTAAAATTTCAACCAGTTTTTCTTTGTAAGATAGATCAGGCTGAATTTCTATATCTTCTATTGAAATACTGTGAGATGGATTTGAATGATATCTCCTAAGCATGGACACGTAGAAAACATCGTGCATTTTCTGCAGTTCCAAAAGCAATACCAACCGATAAGCAATAGGTCCAATTCTTTCAATAAGTTCATACAGTCCTATAAAACGATGACTCAATTTCCCTTTTCGACCAAATCACAAAAATTTCTTCCACAATGAAATCTTTAAAAATACTTTATCACCTATAGCAAAATCAATGTCTCATCGCTTCAAATCTGTATAAGATTTTTGTCTATTGGAAGTTGCTTTCAATCTATCTCGAATCACTTTAACCATATTTTCCATTTCTTGGATTAATTCCAGTCCAACTACTTTCTTCTCACTTAATTCTGATAAGCAGACAAGGGTTTGACATCTGCGACCATATAAGGCTTTATGCGGAGCCATTTGAATACTCGATTAGAAACTATTATTATACAAAAACTCAGCCAACGGTAAATAATGTTCCCAATCTGATTCAAAATCAATTACACAGGCTCGAAGCATTTCTTCTAAAATCTGAATAACACGCTCAGATTGCCCATTCGTTTGCGGATGAAAAGTCGTGCTAAAATTGAGTCTTGTACTGAGTGATTCATACAACCGTTTCCAAAATCTCGAAGTGAATCAGGGATCCCGATCAGCGATAATTGACATAGGTATGCATGCAATCTAACAATCTCCTAAATGTAAATCTGAGCAAGTTTTAGAAGTGACCAATTGGTTCTGACTGTAATAAAATGGGCCGATTTTGTAAGTCAATCAACTATCTCCCAAACAACATTTTTCTTTCCCCGGGACAATGGTAATCTTGTCATGAAATATATTGTTATGCGCTCCCATTTCCATTCAGGAATAGAAATAGATCGAAGTAATCTTGTGGGGACTTGATGTTCCACCTTAACCCGTTGACAGGTTAGACATCTAGCTACAAATTCAACAATATCCCTTTTCATGTCAGGCCACCAGTATAACTCTTGAAGGTCGTGATACATCTTCGTTCCACCAGGGTGTAAAGCAAAAGGGCTCTCATGAGATTCACGAAGTATCAATTCTTTTAACTCAGCAACATTTGGAATACAAATTCGATTACGAAATCGCAGACAATCACAATCATCAATGCTAAAATTTCCAATTGAGCCGTCTTGAGCCATTTTTCTCTTTTCAGCGAACTTGTTATCCACTAACTGTGCTTCTCTAATCTGATCAAATAACACTGGTTTGACTTTCAACTCAGCAAGTAAACTACCGTCACTATTAGTATTGAGTTGAGCAAACATCGCTCGCAGCTCAACTACAGCTTTTTTCTCAACGTATCCGCAATGCCATTAGCTTTACCAGGGTGGTAATCTATAACACAATCATAATCTTTCAATAGCTCAACCCAACGAAGTTATCTTAAATTCAACTCTTTTTGAGTTAAGAGATATTTAAGACTTTTTTATCAGTGAATATATGACAGTTTTCACCGTACAGGTAATACCTCCAAATCTTTAGAGCAAAAACTATAGCAGCAAACATTAAATCATGTATCAAATAATTGCATTCGTGCGTTTTTAACTACCGAGACACATATGCAATCACCTTCGCTTCTTACATCAAGACGTAACCCAAAAAACTCAATGAGGCATCACTGTAAACCACCAAGTCTTTTTCCTAATTTCGGTAAAGTTAAAACTGGTGCTTCAATCAACATTTGTTTCAGTTTCCCAAAACTTTCTTGGCACTGCTCGTTCCGAACAAACTGTACGTTCTTTTGCAACAACTTTGCCATCGGCAAGGCTATCTTCGAAAATCCATTAACAAATCTTTGGTAATAATCAGCTAAACCAAGAAAACTCTGGGCTTCTGACACATTCCTCAGTGCTTTCCACTGAATTATGGCTTCAATCTTTTTTGGATCAATGTGGATCTCGTCTGTAGAAATGACATGACCCAGAAGTACTACTTCTGATAGCCAAAATTCACATTTACTAAGTTTCTTGTAGAGTTGTTTTTCTCACAACACTTGTAAAACAATACGTAAATGTTGTTCATGTTCAGCTTTCGATTTTGAATAGATCAAAATATTATCAATAAAAACTACCACGAACTGATCTAGGTGGGGCTAAAAGATGCGATTCATGAGATCCATAAATGCCACAGGAGCGTTCGTCAATCCTAAGGGCATCATTAAAAATTTGTAGTGGCCATAACGAAGGCAGTTTTCGGTACGTCACTATCTTTCACTTTCAACTGATAATAACCTGATCTTAAATCAATCTTAGAAAAGAATAAAGCTCTCTTTAGCTGATCAAACAAATCATCGATACGAGGAAGAGGGTACAAATTCTTAATTATCAACTTATTCAATTGACGATAGTTAATACAAACTCGAATCGAACCATCTTTGTTTTTAATGAACAAAACTAGAGCTCCCCAGGGCGATATACTAGGACGTATAAAGCTGCGGTCCAGTAAATCTTGTAGTTGAATTTTCAATTCCTTTAGTTCAACCAGTGCCATACGATAAGGGGGTGTTGACACCGGAGTTATACCAGAGAATACTTAAATTGTGAATTCAACCTCCCGATTAGGTGGTAATCCCGAGAATTCCTTAAGAAACACATCAAAAAATTCACAAACAGTTTGAATATTAATGATTTTGCTATCCTAGTCTTTGAATTTATAACATAAGCTGGAAAACTTCACAACCTAACTTCAATAATTTATCAACTTGGATCAAAAAAATAATTTGAGTTAAACCACTCGTTTTAATGTCATTAACTTCAATAATCTTACTATTCGAATCTTGGACTAAAATTTTTTCTTCCAATAGTCGAGAACTACTCTGTGTTCAGTTAGCCAGTTCATACCTAGTATTGTGTCAAAATCACCAAAAGGCATGATTAATAAGTCTACTGGAAATGTCAAATTTTGAATTTTCAGTGGACATCGTTTACAGACCTGGTTAACTAACAATGTTTCGCCTAACGGAGATGATACAAACATGGCTACTTTTGACAACTCAGATTTCATACTCCCAGATTTCACTAGGTCGGTATTAACATACGAATGGGAAGAACCAAGATCAATCAAACTATAAACAGGTGTAGAGAAGAATAAAAAAAATTCCTGCTACAACATTGGTAGCATCTCCTTATCAAGTGTCTGCACAACATAAGAACGAGCTAGTGCTCTGGCCTCAAGCTGATGAGTGGTTGCTTTCCTTTATTTTTTCGGTCCATCTCTTGTAACTGATCCATCTCTACTCATCCCTCGACCCTTAACTTTAGAGGTGGTTCTCTGTGTGTCATCAGGTGTATTATTTTCATTCTTCAGACACTCACGAGTGAAATGCTCCAACGATCCATAATGGTAATAGCCCTTTGTCAATTTCTAGCATTTTCCCCAGTGCTTCTTACCACAATGTTCACAGATCGGCATTTAAGAAATTGTAGGTTGCAAGTATCGTATTCTATTCAATGTCGCCGATCTTGCAACTGTCTTCCAAAATCTCGAGACCCTTTGCTTTTCTTTGGTACTAAATATGAACTAGGAGTCCTAAAATGCTTTCTCGTAACACGAGAAGGTTCAAATTTCTTACATAATCCCAAGGGTTGCTTTAGCATTTTGCCCATTCAGACAGATTATCGAACCCCTTACTTTTTAATGCTACTAGCTGAGTTCAAATTTCATCTCGCATTTCCTGCAAGAAAGACTTACAACTTGCTTATTCGGTAGGGATAAGTTCCATAGCATACTTGCTAAGATAGACATATTATCATTCGTAATCTACCATAGATGAATCTTCTTGCTTCAACAAAAAAAATTCCTATTTTTGATCCTCGAGATATAGTTCTCTGACATATTTCTTTTGAAATTTTGCTTGAAAGAATTTGCAATCTATAGCCTCTGTAGGAACATGTCGCGTGATGATTTGCCACCATGTGTAAGCTTCTCATCCGGAAGTACATTCAAGTTGTTAAAGAACTCGAGTAGTTAATTCCAGCTACATTTCAGCCATTGATGAATCAACACCTTTTAATCCCACAAATTCCATAGCATCGTATCTCCTCAATTCTTTATAGGAGCTCGTTTAATCATATGTGCGGGTATTACCGGAGAAGTGACTCCCACTACCCTTTGAAAAGCTTTCGCAATGACTCGTAATATATTAGTATCATTTTGTCCTTCATTAGTGCCTATTTTAGCACCTGGTTGTTGATCACCATCAAACTGAATACTCGGTGTTACTAACTTAGTTTCATCAAATTCCTCAATAGAATCATCACCAATATGAATTCCTTGGTCCACTGCATTATTAGCATCTTCTGACATCTTTTAACTATAAGATAGGGATAATATTAATCAACATCCAATCCCGACTCAAATTCAATTCAACTTTGGCATGTACTTCTAGACTCAATTTTAAGCTCGATTTAGTTCGAGAATCGATTAAACCTATAGCTTTGATACCACTAAATGTAATATCCCTAACCAATCTTTGTCGCTAGATTAGGGTCATGGAGTATTACGATAACATTTCTAACATTAAACGCCACTTACAAATAAATATTGAATTATAATTACAATTTATCAAATCACAATCCATTCACAATAAAAATACGTTTATGGGCCTTAAACTGAGTTTACGAGGCCCTAAAAAATGTATTGGAAACATTTTGGGGTTAATTCAAAACAAAATGAAAAATTTAGGAAAAAAGTTGAAAATTTTGAAAATATGAGACACACGGCCATGTGGCAGCCTGTGTCCCAGGCCATGTGTACCAAAATTTACTTAAAAAATAAGGAAATAATCACGCATAACTTGGTTAACAATTCAAGCCTAAAACCATACTCTAAACATCATCAAATATTCTTCAAAACAACTCAAAACATGCCAATTTCATACAACCTAGGTGCCTAACCAATGTGCCCTCATTGGTACCACATTCTAATCAACATATACAAAAGCATTTAACCTTGATCAAATCATACATTCATCTTACATCACAATTAAGTTATCATCAACTTTAATTACTCTATCCTACCATATAAAAAACCAACCAAAATGACCAAATTCATTTACATCTAAAGAGCCAATTCTATAGGATCTAAAACATCAACCATATGCAACATCTTTCACCCAAAAATACACAAACATAAACCTAAAGATCATTAACCACCAATCCAATTTATCTCATTCAATATCACTTAACATATAACATATGCATTCAAAAGAGTCAATTTAATAAAAACATACTTATATTAATCGCATCTATATATATACAAGCATTTACTTTTAAGGCAAAATATAATTCAAAGCTTATATGGCAACACCCAAAACAAATAACCTATACTAAATTCAACTATATACCAAAAAACCATTTCCCAAAAATTTATCACCCTAGGTACATGACACAACAAAAAGAAATATATCACTAACGTTGAGTTTAGGATTTGTTGTTGGATGCTGAGTCAATAGTCAAAATATAAGTACCTAACCTGCACACACAAAGAATGATCAATTACTAAATAATTTCCTTAATACAAGAACTACATATAAGTTTAATAATCCATCAATTCAAATATCTAATTTGTAATGGTTATTACCACATAATATACCATAATTTACTCATGAACATTTCATACAAAATTCAAGAAATCTCTCATTTACCAACCATCTTCTAGAAAAAAGTTAAACTATATTAATTTTAACCAACCTGTTATTGACACCTAGTACCTGACGAATAAATCGTAATAAATTTTGCACTCAGTGCTAGTTGGATAAACCGACGATAGTAAAAGTGTGTCCAGCACTAGTCGAATTAATCGACAAAGATTTGCGTCCAGCGCTAGTCAGATGAACCGACGATGTTAAATGTGTGCCCAACACTAGTCAAATTAACCGTCAACTATTTGTGCCCAGCGCTAGTCGGATGAACCGACGATGTTAAATGTGTGCCCAACACTACTTAGATTAAATGACAAATATTTGCGCCCTGCGCTAGTCGGATGAACCGACGATGTTAAATGTGTGCCCAACACTAGTCAAATTAATCGACAAATATTTGCTCGCCAAGAATTAAGTCATCATTATCACATTTCATAATTTAATCAATCACAACAACCATGGTAACATTTTTTTATCTATCTCATAATGATTCATATATTATTCTATGATATGAATTTGATAAATGTAACCGATTATATTAAAAGATATAATTTGATATTAAAATAAACCAAATAATTAAATTAAACAAACAATTTGAGTCAAAGACTATGAACTTACCATATTATGATAGCTACTAAAATCGAAGATGATTACTCGACAACCTTCTCCTTTCCACCGTTATCAACAGATCCTCTTGCTTCTTGATCTAAAATCAATAACTTAAATAATTTACTTAATTCAACCACCTAAAATATTTATACACAAAGCATTAAACTTTTAATTACATTTTCTAAATTTGCTCTCAACATAAACTTTTAATATAAATTAATTCCTCAATTAAAAATCATGAAATTCAAGGGCAATCAACAAAATATCGTACTAACCATTTCAAATTTTTTTCCAAGGGTTAAACACAATTCATATTTTTCATTAACTCACAAATTAATCCTTGAGTTTATCAGTTTATCAGTTTTATAAATAAGTCCTTAACTTTAAAAAATCAAGAATCATTCAATAAATGACTCCCAAATTTAAAACCCAATAAATTAACACCAAGGATTTGAATTTCTCAACAATGACAATTTCCACAAATATCATTAATTCTCAAATTTTCAATATGAGTAGGCTACATTATCTTTAAGGTTCCAAAAATATAACATTTCATTAAAAAAAACCAACACATACCAACCAATTTGAGCGTCAAAGCATAAACAACAATGGCCGAATGGTGCTAACCTTCTTTCTCAATTTTCGGCATGCAAAGAAGAACATAAAGCTTCCCTTTATTTATTTTTCTCTTTCCACTAAGCTATTTGTTTTCTAATTTTTATCCTTTCATTTCATTATTATATAATATTAATAATTTAACTTATGTTTTATTATAATAAAATTTATAACATATTTTTAATCCAAGCTATCATGATACAGTCCACTAACTAGATCAATAGTTTATTTGCCTAATAAGCCCCTTGGTAGATGTTCACTTGTGATTTAATTAAAAATTCAACTTTTAACACTTATTCAATTTTCGTCAAAAGGGCCAAACATTTTTAACCAAATAATAATAATAAAATAGGAGTGTGTTGGTCTGAGTAATTGGGGTGGGGTGGTTGGGTTGTCATCCCTCTTCGCGTCAAAAGGGCCAATACATTCTTAAGAAAAAAAAGAATTTCATTTAGGGACTAAGGGTGGAACAAATAAGGTGTCTTGGTAAGTTTAGTAAATTACCTAATTTTCATGAAATAATCCAAGTCGATTTAACTTTTGTGTGTTTAAGTTGGAATACTTTTTGGTTTTACTTAAATCAAGCTAAAGGTTCTCTTTATTTTTCATATGCATTATGCCTAATTTTTATAAAACTTTGGAGTGCTACTTCTTTCATGATAAAATCTAAATTACATAGTGGGATAGGAACCATACTTGAGGGCATAATACTCTAAAATGACATACTTTTATGTGTTAACTACATACATATTTTGAGTATGATCCTACTAATTTGGGCTGTTTATGGTTCTTTATCTTGTAGGGACTAAATGGAAGGCAAAAGGAAATTTAGGGGCAAAAAGCATGAATTTAAAGACAAAATAGGTCAGCATGCGAAATAGGGAAGATATGGTGCCGAAAATATAAAGTGTGGAAGACTTGGGTCAAAAATTCAAAGAAGAGATTTATGAATACAAAACTTTATTTAAATTTGAATTTTTTTTTAGGATTATTATTAGAATTATTATGATATTATTTATATTTAATTTCAAATTATATCTTTCAAACATTATCATCTAGAATTTAAATATGAATAAACTAGGTTTTTTATGTATTATAAATAGGGATGGAGTGACATGAATATTCACTCATCACTTCTGTAAAAACACTCCTCCCCCCTAAGGCTCTTAGCGTTTTTGTTCCTTTTTACTTTCCAAGAAAATTACATTCCATTAAACTTGTGTTTTTTTCCCAAAAAGCATGAGCCACTAAATTTATCTAGCCAAAGGTTATCAAGACTCCTCCAACAAAGTTCATGAGGCTTAGAATCCGCACTTAACCCTTCTCAACGAGTATTCATTATTTCTCCGTATTACGGGATTGACGCTTCCGTTCATGTCCTTCCAAAAGTAATCTTTTCATCTTGTGCAAAGGCGACCGCTTTGTATGTGTTGGGAAGGTTGCACAGTCGGTTCGCTAACTTACTTCATCAGTTGTTGTCGATCCCAAAAGACGAAATGGCGTGTCAGTTGCCATTGAGAAATGATGATCTAGTGTAAGACGATCCCACAAAAGTGACGGTTGGGTAGAGTCAAGTTCCTCTAAATCGTAAGTCTAAAACCTAAGTGGAGCTAGTGGTCATAGGCGTCCTCTTTCACTATAACTTGCTTATTCGATCATGAGAAGGATCACCTAAAAGCCCATGATTGAATCTAAGGAGGATCGAAATAATCGGAGGCTGAAATCCCTCAAATCGAAAATCCCCTTCCCTTAATTCTGTTTCTTTTTACAATTATAATTTCAATTTATTCAATTTCAACTCGTCCATATTTTTAATTCTATTTTTATTTTTTTCCCAGGTAAGACGTTTTTCTTGAGCACGACTGTGCCCAAGATTTCAAGGAACAAGAAGTTGTAGTGATTCGGTCCCAGAGAATTTGACCCTACTTCCCTTATACTATTCTTTTTGTTATTTCTTAGGGATAGGTTATTTTTGTGCTTTCAATGACAAACCAAAAAATATAAAATTTAATTAAAAAGAATCAACACATACCAACCAATTTGAACTTTAAAACATAAACAACAACGGCCGAATGGTGCTAACCTTCCTTCTCAATTGTCGGCATGCAAAGAAGAACAGAAAGCTTCCCTTTATTTATTTCTCTTTCCACTAAACTATTTGTTTTCTAATTTTTATCCTTTCATTTCATTATTATCTAATATTAATAATTTAACTTATGTTTTATTATAATAATAAAACTTATAACATATTTTAATCCAAGCTATCATGATACGTCCAATAACTAGATTAATGGTTTATTTACCTAATAAGCCCCTTGTTAGATGTTCACTTATGATTTAATTAAAAATTAAAATTTTAACACTTATTCAATTAAATTCCTATACTTAAAAAAAATTCTAATTCAATGAAATTACCTAACTGAAATTTAATTTACTTCTAACATAACTCTATGAATATTTAATAAAAATATTTACGAGCCCAGTTTACTAAAATGAGACTCCAAAAATACACTTCTCGACACAACTGACTTTTGGGTTGTTACAATTCTCTACCCCTTAATAAATTTCGTCCCTAAAATTTATCTGAAAAGAGGTGAGGATATTGAGATCTCATCGTTTATTCCGACTCCCAAGTCGCTTCGAGGCCACAAATCCGATGAGTTTCGTAAATATTATTATTTAATAATTACGAGCCAAATATAGTATTATAATAAATTTTTATTTGATATTATATATTATTTGAACGAATAATTAGGTTCAAGTGGTAAATCCTAAAATTAAGTGGTTTAAGAAAATGAGGTATCAAGACCTCATTTCTTTAAACCGAGCCTGTAAATATTTTATTAAATATTTACGGAGTGTTATTAAGGTCATATTATAGTTTCGTTAGAAAGTTTTATCATTTAAATAGTTAATTAATTAAAAAAGAAGAAATCGTAACGATAGCAAAAGTGAGTTTTATTAGTTAAAAATGTGTTAATTGATAAATTATTAAAGTTACAAGAGTTTTTGATGCAGTTAGACCATAACAATGAATTATGGCTAGTTAGTGGATGTAGGAATTGAAAAGAAAAGAAAAACTAATAATTTAATATATGTTTATTAATTAAACAAAAGTTAAAGTATTAAAATAAAAAAACCAAAAGCATCCATCATCTTCGTTCTTTTATTTCCTTAGCCGAACACCATTGTAGGAAGGAGGGAGCTTTGGTTTTTCTATTTTTCTTTGCATGTAAGTATTTCTTTACTTGTTTTTCATGAATTTTGTGTATTTGTTATAGTTTTTTTTTGATATTTAGCTAAATTGAAGATTAAATTGTAAAACCATCAAACATTTAGAAATTTACCATTGATGATTTTGAATGTCTTTGATGCTAATTGGTTTTGTTGGAAGCTTGATTGTTAGATATGCTTATTTTGTTAAGTGATTTTTAGTGGTTTTAATGTTCAAGGATTAATTTATTAAAATAGTAAAACTTCATGTAAATATTGGGAATTGATAATGGATATGGGCTGATTATAAATCATATGAAATTGGGTTAGCTGGTATTTTGATTAAGTGTGGATAATTAATGAATTTCAGGATTTAGGACTAAATTGCAAAAAGGTTAAAATATTGAGAGTAATTTAGTAAATTCTTAAAGATAAGGTTTATAAGATTGAAGTAATTATTTTAAATGTTGGAATGAGATTAATTGAATAAAAATATTTTTCTAAATCAAGAAACAACTCGAACAAACACAAATCTCGGAAAAGCCAAAGTAGCAGAATAGTAGTTGATTCATGTTAAAAGTCATTTTTTAGTTCAGGTAAGTTCATAGTCCTTAAATTTGAACATTATTTATTTAATTAGTTTGATTATTAGTTAATTAGATAGTCAATTATATTTATTCAAATGATTAGTATTTTAAATGTAATGCTATTGATTAGTATTTTAAATATAATGCTATGGAAATATATATATGAAAATGGTTATGGAGTGAGTTATAGAAATTTAATATAGAAGATTAATGTAAAGGATTTAAATTATGAATTGAAGAAATATGGAATGAATTAATTACGTATGTATATTTTGGTTTATTCGACTAGCGCTGGGTGTAAAATCATTGTCGGTTTATCTGACTAGTGCTAGACACACATTTGATATCGTCAATTTATCCTACTATCGCCGGGCGCAAAACATTATCAATTTATCCGACTAGTGCTGGACACACATTTGATATCGTCAGTTTATCTGACTAGCGCTGGGCATGAAACATTGTCAGTTTATCCGACTAGTGCACGGCACACCTATCGTCGGTTTATTCGACTAGCGCTAGGCACTAAACTTTGTTATGGTTTATCCATCCGGCACCAAGTGCCAAAAATAGATTGATCCATGTTGATGATTTATAAACGATCCATTGAAGAAGATTAAAAATGATATAAATGAAAAGGTCGAAAAGGATATCAACGAAAAGGTCGGTATCTCATCCTTCAATGGTTCGCTATTTAGGTAACATGTTTTGGGTGAGATATGTATCACAAGTAGGAATATTAGATGAAGGTTTGACAAGAATTGTTTGGTGATGAATATAAATGCATTGTTGTAATCATATGCCGTGTGTCATTAATTTAGGTGCAGGTTTCACAAGGTTTGGCACACGACCGTGACCCAAGTCAGTGAGTTACATAGTTTGACACACGTGTTGGGATACGGTTGTGTGTCCTGTAGTTTAAATGTCCACACAACCTGGCCACACGACCATGTGACCCCTATTTTGAAAATTCTCAAGTTTGGCCTGAAATTTCTGATTTGTTTCAAATAAGTCCTTGATTATTTTCAAACTATTTTTTTAATGCCTCTTAGGTTCGATTTTAGGCTGAAAAAGTAATTATGATATAATCTAATTATTTTATCAAATGTTAATATATAAATTGCATGTTGATTTTTTTTCGATGTTAAATATTTTATTTTGTACAGTAATACTCTGTAACCCTAACCCGATGACAAGACGAGTTAGGGGTGTTACATTTAGTGGTATCAGAGCTATGGTTTAGTCGATTCTTAAACTGAACTAGCATGTATGGAGACTAGAAATACATGTCATTTTATGACCTATGATAGTGTGATGTCTCCTGACTCAACTGAATTTTATTTTTCACATAAATAAAATATGTCTTCCAACCGAGCTAATTGCGATGAGGTTGTCACCAATGTTCAAGTCTCCAATCATGGGGATGCCTAAAATGTGCTGAAATTTAAGAAGTCTAGAGAAAAGGTTCACAGTATTTTTATTAATAATCAATAATATATTTATTGTGTATATAAAAATAAATTTTTGTGACTCTACGACCTCCACTCCCTTGTGGTCAAAGTCCTGTGACAAAATGTTCATAGGGTTTCTATTGATAAAGTTCGAAAGTGTGGAGCTATAGATTTTAGAGGTAAAGTGAGTAATGATTCATCCAGAGCCGAGTATTGGTTAGCAAACGTAGAGAGCTTTAGATGAAATGTTATGAATTCCTGAATATTTATGAAGATATTGCTTTGGTATCGAAACAACGGATTAACTGGGATTTCTTCTAATTTAATTTTTGAAAGAGTGATGTTAGCAAACGATATTTAGACAAAAATAAAAAGGAATTTCTTGTGCTGAAGTAAGGAATCAGATCAATTACGGAATATGAGTGAGAGTTTGTTAGGCTCAATAAATATGCTATATGATGATGCTAATTGGAAAGGAATTATGTATTTGTTGTGAAGACGGAATGATTAATGAGTTTAAAATGTTTGTGTGTGCAATGGAATTTCGTGAGTTAGTAATTTTAGTTAATCAAGTTCAGAAAAAAAAATTGAAAATTGAAGAAACTTGTTATCACTAGAAATAGAGCGAATCAAGGGTTTAAGACTTCAATAAACGAAATGTATCTAGAATGTTTTCTACTTCCGTCAAAGAAAAATGAAAGAACCGAGTAGCCGTTTTTAGTGCCATCAGGGTTTTTTAATAGAGATAAAATGAAATAAAGTTTTGTGAGACCACCAGTGACTTTAGTAGCCAGTGCAGGTAGCGTAAGAAATGTAAATAAACTTGAATATAGTCTTTGTGGATGGAATCATTTTGAGATATGAATATAGAAAGGCAGATCCTTCTTTACTTGTGGATCTTCCAATCTCTACAAGAAAGATTGTACAAGTCGAACTGAATTAAATAGAGATCAGAATGTAAAGCCTGTTGCTATTCTTATTAGAGACGAACAACCAAGAAATAGTGGCATCATTGGAGTTAGAAGAAGTGACATTAAAGATACCCTCGTTCAATCTAAAGCTTAAGCACCTGCCAAAACTTAAGGGATTCGTGCACAGGAGGAGGCCTCAACCCTGATTTTATTACTGGTTGTGATGTATTTTTTTGCATATGTCCTGGATTCTAGAGTATAAAAAATGACAGTTGATCATGTACTGATAGATTATGAGTTTACAGATGTTTATCCGAAGAAATTGCTAAGTTTACTACCAGAATGAGAAGTCGGACATGCTATTAAATTACTGTCCAAGACTAATTTGATTATTATCGTTTTGTACAAAACGATTTCAAATGGATTAAAAGAATTAAAAGTCCAGTTGTAAGAATCTATTGATGGAGGTTTAATTCGAATGAGTGTATCACCTTAAGATGCATTTGTTCTGTTCGTAAAAAAAAATGAAGAACAAAAGAGAAAATGGGATAATTAGATTGTGTAGAGATTATCAACTGTTGAATACGTATGGTAAAAAGAAAGATCAATTTAATTAGTTGTTCAGTATTGAAGATTTGTACGATCAGCTGAAAAAAGTTACAGTGTTCTTGAAGACAAATTTTCGATCTAGTTACTATCAGTTGTTAGTTAAAGATGTAGATGTGCCGAAAGTAGCATTCAGAAGTTGTTACAGACACTACGGGTGTTGATTACGCTTTTCAGATTAACTGATACCACCACAACATTAATGGATCTGGCAAATCAAGTCTTTTAGCCACATCTCGACAGATGATTCATTACGAAATTTTCAATAATTGTATTACCGAGGACGAATTTATTACAAGAAACTGTTAAATTTCTTTGATCAAATAAGTATCAGCAAAGTTCTAACTAGTTGAAAAATTCTTTTGGTAGAAGCTTCAATTCAAAATTTGTCTACATCTGGGAAGAAATTCATTGTCGACAGTAGTGTTTTACTCAAGTAACC
Organism: Gossypium hirsutum; assembly: GCF_007990345.1. NCBI lineage: Eukaryota > Viridiplantae > Streptophyta > Magnoliopsida > Malvales > Malvaceae > Gossypium > Gossypium hirsutum. Next base: position 32,909,198 of record NC_053445.1, on the reverse strand, counting down.
TTGAATTATGTTCGTTCGATTAGTATACAGATAAGGGTTAAATCGTTGATTCTTCAGAAAGTTTGTGAGATGCAAAGAAAATATTTGAATTTGATAGTTAAACTGGGATAAATTCAAAATAATTAGATCATTGATACAGTATGGATTGTGTTAATAGATCAAATATATGTATTGAACAAATAGGAGATTATATGAGATATCTTATGAAAGGCTTATTACAGTGTCTGTTTGAATCAGTCAAGTGTGACAAACCAGGAAATGTCTTAAGACATAGTTGTTGATAGCTGAGTTTGAAATATGAAATTTTAGAGTTTGTATCTAGATATCTAGTATGTCAAAGTTGAACATCAAGTCTTGTCTGAGTTGTTACCGTATATTATAATTTTGATGGGATATGAAGGCAAGTTGATGGATTCTGTATCTGGATTATCTTTGACGTTGAGAAAGAGAGAATCGATCAGGATTATTATTGTCAGATCAATAAAAATGACTCAAGTTTTTTATTCCAGTCAGAACATATTATTAGTTTAAAAGCTAGACGAGTCGTATGTGTCTAAAATTCAAAAAGCTATGGCGCAAACAGGGGTAATTTGGAAAATATTTATGGTTGGTATTCATTTATAATAACATCTATCGGTCTTGTATTAAAATGATATCATTTGAAGCTATACACGAATAGAAATGTAGAACCTCGTTATAATGGTCAGAATGAAGTGAAAACAAGTTCGTTGAAACATAACAGTCGAGGAGACTTTCAGAACACAATAACCAATACTGTTTTTAGGTCAGAAATATTGAGGATAAAGTTCGGGGCCACAAATTTGACGAGTGGGTTCGTAAATATTATTATTTAATAATTACGAGCCAAATATAGTATTATAATAAATTTTTATTTGATAATTTATATTATTTGAATGAATAATTAGGTTCAAGTGGTAAATACTAAAGTCAACTAGTTTTAGAAAAAGAGGTATCGGGACCTCGTTTCAATAAATCGAGCCAGTAAATATTTTATTAAATATTCACAGATTGTTATTAAGGTTATATTACAGTTTCATTAGGAAATTTTATCATTTAAATAGTTATTTAATTAAAAGGACTAAATCATAAAGGTTGTAAAAGTGAGTTTTATTAGTTGAAAAGGTGTTAATTGGTAAATTATTAAAGTTACAAGTGTTTATGTTGCAATTAGACCATAACAATGAATTATGGCCGGTTAGTGGATGTAGGAATTGAAAAGAAAAAGAAACTTATAATTTAATATATGTTTATTAATTAAACAAAAGTTAAAGTAATAAAATAAAACAACCAAAAGCATCCGTCATCTTCATTCTTTTATTTCTTTAGCCGAACACCATTGTAGGAAGGAGGGAGCTTTGGTTTTTATTTTTTATTTTTCTTTGCATGTAAGTATTTCTTGACTTGTTTTTCATGAATTTTGTGTATTTGTGATGATTGTTTTGATATCTAGCTAAACTGAGGATTAATTTGTGAAATCGTCAAACAGTTAGAAATTTACCATTTATGATTTTGAATGTCTTTGATGCTAATTGGTTTTGTTGGAAGCTTGATTGTTAGATATGCTTATTTTGTTAAGTGATTTTTAATGATTTTAATGTTTAAGGATTAATTTGTTAAAATAGTAAAACTTCATGTAAATATTGGGAATTGGTAATGGATATGGGCTGATTATAAATCATATGAAATTAGGATAGTTGGTATTTTAATTGAATGTGGATAATTCATGAATTTCGAGATTTAGGACTAAATTGCAAAAATGCTAAAATATTGGGGTAATTTAGTAAATTCTTAAAGATAAGGGTTATAGGCTTGAATTAATTATTTTAAATGCTGGAATGAGATTAATTGAATAAAAATATTTATCTAGATTAAGAAACAACTCGAACGGACACAAATCGCGGAAAAGTCAAACTAGCGGGGTAGTAGTTGGTTCATGTTAAAAGTCAATTTTGAGTTCAGGTAAGTTCGTAATGCTTAAACTCAAACATTTTTTATTTAATTAGTTTGATAATTAGTTAATTTGATAGTCAATTATATGTATTCAAATGATTAGTATTTTAAATGTAATGTTATGGAAATATATATATATGAAAGTGGTTATGGAGTGGATTATAGAAATTTAATATAGAAGATTAATGTAAAGGATTTAAATTATGAATTGAAGAAATCTGGATGATGTAATTATGTATGTATTTTCAGTTTACCCGACTAGTTCTGGGCACACATTTGATATCGTCGGTTTATCCGACTAGTGCTAGGCGTAATTTATTGTCAGTTTATCCGACTAGTGATGGGCATACATTTGATATCGTCGGTTTATCTGACTAGTGCTGGACACACATTTGATATCGTCAGTTTGTCTAACTAGCGCTAGGTACAAAACATTGTCGGTTTATCCGACTAGTGCAGGGCACACCTATCTCTTGTTTATTCGACTAGTGCTAGGCACAAAACTTTGTGCTTTGGCATGTAATAGGTGCTTATCTAGTTTGATCACATGGTGTATTTTGGTTTTTCTTGTGTCTAGTAGTATATATATAATTTTATTTGGCTTGTATATATTTAAACTTTTATGGATATGGTCATTTTAATTTTACTTATCTAAACTGGTGAATTTTGATGGTATAATTTGAAAAGAAATGGTCTTTTGGTATTCATGACATATGATTGATATATGATATTGTAATGTAGTTCATGAATGGTTTTGGAGTGTGATTTGGTGAGTTTATTGATGATATATTGGTTAATCATAGGTTGGATGAGAATTTCGCATGTTTTCTATGCTTTGGAAGTACTTTTAACCATGTGAAATAGGTTAGATATGGTGTGCATTGGTATGCAAGTAATTGAATTTGAAACGGTTTGTTTAAGGGGCACTTTTTGCTGCCCACGGCTTGAGGCACGGGTAGTCTCGCGACCATGTGCTACACACGATCACCTCATGTGATCGTGTGTCATATTAATTTAGGTGCAAGTTTTACATGGTTTGGCACACGGGCTAGGACACGGCCGTGTGTCCCATAGTTTGAATTCCCACACAGCCTGAGCTATGTCACATTGCCGTGTAACCCCTATTTTGAAAATTCTCAAGTTTGGCCTAAATTTTTTATTTGTTTCGAGTAATCCCTCATTGTTTCCAAACTATTTTTAAGGCCTCTTAGGTTCGATTTTAGTCTGAAAAGGTACTTATGTTATAATTTAATTTTGTTATCAAATGTTAATATATAAATGGCATTTTGATTCTATTTCAATGTTTAATATTCTATTTTGTACAGTAATACTCTGTAACCTTGATCCAACGACGGAGGTCGCGGGTGTTAAATTATAATTCAGTTATAACTGATGTTGAAGTGCAAGGGGAAGACGTTCCAATCTCCCATAATGATATCTGTGAGTTTTATAACATCCCATTTTATGAAAAAGATTTTATAGATTATACTAATCTAGAAGGATTTCAAAACATTGACATGGAAGATGTTATAAAATATCTAACACAAGGCAGGGGTAGTTGGAACTACATGCCGACACTAAGCTTCCCATGAATTTTAATCAAGTTATTATGTTTCTTGTTGCTAAAATGTGGATGCTATTCATTGGCACTAGAATTGCAACCGTATTAAATGTTTCTAATGTTAATGTGTTTCCAGCTATCTTGTTACATGGTATCATGCAGTGAAAACAAATCAATGTAGGGCATTGGATCTTTTAAGAAATGAAAAGGTACATATAGAGCCAAAAAGTTGGACTCTACTTCCCCCACCTCGTAACGGCTCTATGCTATTAGACAGAGGTGCCAATGAGCGAAAACAAGCAATTAATGAAACCAACGAGGAGTAGTATCGGAGATACATTATATACCCAATATGTCAAACTTCAGCGGAAGCAAATAACTAAATGGAATCAAAGGAGGAAGATAAAATTTGACGTACTAACATCACTCAAACAAAAAGATCACTCAAAGATTAGAAAAGGGAGCTAGTGGAGACATAGACGCAAAACTTGACTGAATGATTCGATGGATGCACGAGGCAGGACTAGTACATCAAGAATTCATAAGGATGAGTGGGTTACGCACTCCAAATTATCCCCCAGACATGTTCAAGCCAACTCCGACTCATCAGGATGAGGAGGTTTATCTTGAGGAGGAAGGTGCTGCTCAAGAATACCCTGGAATAGGGGATGAGTATGAAGCGACATTTCAGCAGCAATTTTCTACACCAAAAGGGCCTGTCATTCGAAGCCCAACTCACCATGTGCCTTTAATGGGTGGGAACTACCACAAAATATATGTCAAAGGAAATGGCAAAGCCCCTATGGAGAAGAGACGTTCTCATCCCCTCGATGATTCGGAGAAGGATTGAATTTTTTTATTTTCACTTTTAAAATACTTGTATTAATTTTTGGATGATTTTAATTTCGACTTTGTAAGAGTAGGAATAATAAATAGATTTTTTTTGTTGCACTTTGTTAAATTTTCTATGTAGGAACACAAAACGAAGGGGACACAAACAATTCTAGCTAATACGATCAAAGGAAAAAGTACCCACTATTAGCAATTGGAGCGACCACGACCAATTGGGTAACACCCTTCCTTATCTATTTATGGGCTACGCATTGAGGACATTGTGTCAACTAAAGTGTGGGGGGTAACATAGAAAATTTGCTTAAACTTCTTGATGAACCACATTACAAGCCCCGAGCTTGAAAACATCAATTTTTATTTGCGTTTGTCCTTTGGTCTGCACTACAAGATTATAGATGTTTGGCCATACGTATTGAGGTTTTAGTAGATACATCATGGTGGATTTTGTAAAAATAGAGTGAAAAAGGAAATATCAGTGTGATATGGGAATTATAGGTTAGCCTGAAAGCGCAAAACAAGAAGAAAAATAAAAAAAAATCCATATGAGTAGAAAAAGTACCTGAAAAGCCAACAAAACATTCATGAGTGAAATGTATTGAAAAAGAGAAAATTCACAAAGTCACAAAATAAAGAAAAACCCGTTCATTAGTGCACAAAAACTCAAAAGCTAGCCGTAGTTATTATGTCATGCTATGATGGTGAGAGAAGGAGAAATAAGGCGATGAGCGGGAAAGGGTCACTAATGGGGAAGAATAATGATAATACGATGTGCCAAACTATTTACGTATTTGTAACCCTTTCGATTCTTACTATTTTTGAATTTCATACATGTCTTAAGCTTTAGAATGTTACAAGTCGAAAAGTCCTATGTGACCTAAATATTCTTATACATGAATGGACATCATACTAGACATGTGCATAAACAACTATTTGTATTCTACTCGGACTTGTATGATTTGTTGATGGATTACAATAGAAGAGACCATTAATACTTGTATATAACATGCTAAACTTAGATGTTTGAATCAAAGGTGGTAAATCAACTATTCATCATGTTGAAGTTGTTAGTAAACATGAAATGCCTAAGTCATATGCTCCGAAGTCAATAATTGTATCATACTTGCTCAAGGTTCATCATGTTTATTTGTCATCTTTGTTTATGTTGCTTGAGGATAAACAATGACTTAAGTGTGGAGGACTTTGATCTTTCAAAATTTGGTGTAACAGATTAAACTAGTTTTCACACTTAAGGAGCCTAGATACAAACATTGTCATGACATTTTAGTTAAGTTTCTTTAGTTTTACTTACATTCAATAATATGTGAAAATTGAGACTTTTATTGACCTTAAGGGCCAAATGGGGCCTAAGGCATATCTAACGTGCTTTGTAAGTGTGTAGGAGACCATTAGAAGGCATTTTAGATTGATATTGGATGCAATGTCGCAATATGGAAGGATTGATGTCGCAACATAGGGAACAAAATTAAACACGACATACCTCTGAAGATGGCTACTAATGAGCATATTGGTTGCTATGTCGTGACATAGGTCCTAGTGTGTCGCGGCATCGACTCTAAGATGGAAATTAAACATGAACCAGGGGTGTTTTGGCCTGTACAATCAAACTTAAAGCTCGAGAACATTAGTTGACCTAGGGTTAAGGACGAAGGCCACCTAAAGGCTTTAAATAGGCCCATTTGGCAGATGTTAAAGACGCTTTTTCATTAACCTAGTCTCTTTCTTCAAATTTAGTTTCATTTTCTTTCTTAGGTTTCTAGAGTTTATTCATTTTCTTTTAAGATATTTTGATTGTGGAATCATTCAAATATGTGGATTTACACTTAATATCAATACAATCAGGCTCTTTCATTTACTCTATCTTGTTGATTTAATTAGCATACTTTCTCTTTATATCGATTATATATTGTTTATGAAGCCATGAGGAACTAATCCTTCTGTTGGAGATTAGCGAGTGGATGTATGATCTGTTAACTATTTTGTAGGTTTACTCAACGAATCAGTTGTTTGGGAAATGGAAAACATGAAACAAACCTTAAGCCTAACAACCCCGGGAAGTCATACAGGTGGGAATTAACCCAATATTGGTATTGGCCATCCGTGAACACCTTAACCCCAAACTAGTTTGAACTGTGAGGTCAAAAGATAAGTAGTTATTACTGACTTGTTATGTCAGTGGAAGATCGAAAGATCCTACTAGGGTAGCAACTAGTTGATTGGAGAGGAACCCGAAGCAACAGTTGATGGAGATTACCGAAGCAAGCTAATTACCCATAATCAGATTTGATTTATTCTTCTTTTTTAATCTCTTGAATTTTATTTTTTTATGTTTTTTTTATTTTTATCATTATAAAAACCCTAAAAAATCCTTTATTTTATATTCTTCATACTATAATTGAATCTAAAGAATTAATTAGATCTTTCAGTGCTTAGGTTAGAATTGATCTAGCACTCGCCTCTCTTGGGTACAATCCTCTGAGTACTCACCCAATCTATTGTAAAACTATATTACAACTATACCCGTATACTTGCGGATACCGCCTCGTAAGTCTATATTTTATTTCAATATTCACATTCTGTACGTTAGTATGCCTAGAGGTGATTATTTACGTCTGACGTATACCCTATCATGTTTAGCAACTTTTAAATTGGAGTAAAACTCCAGCACCACAGGTATAACGACAGGTTACATGGGAAGCAAGCAAAATTTATCCCACCGATGAAAACAAACATCGTCCCAAATTTCATCATTAAATGATAAGGCCAAATTGAAACCACGTTTAGGGATGAACATATGTCCCTGAATGGTTTGATAGAATTCTGTGACCTCATTTCGGGCAAATTTGACGCCACCGAATTCTTACACCGAAACTAAGGAAGTTTGGGAACGAGATTTTTTTTGCGTTCTCAGGGGCATTCTTATAGTTTTCTCAATTAAGAGCAATAAAAATCAATTAATTACCCAATCACTAGAAATCAATCTATAAACTAAAAACTTAAAATGAAATTTAAAAAAAAGTAATAATTAGTGAGGGAAAGGAAAACTTAAACTGCCTTGATTGCCATAGTCGAATGGATTGAATCTAGAAGTGACGTGTTCCCAAAGCCAAAACGGCCAAATACTTGCAAAGAAGGAAAACTGACAAAAAGTAAAGCAAAACAAAAGAAATCAAAAACTGAATCGAAAGAGATTTGAAAGGAGGGTTGAGAGAAAATAGAGAAGGGAGGGAGTTTTTAGGGATTTAGAATGAATGTTTTGGGGTAAAATGTCCAAAACACACGGGTCGCAATATCTGAAATTGGTTATCGTGTGGCCTGACTTGGATATCGTGATACCCAACTTTGTTTATCACGATATCCCCTATTTTTGGGCCTTTCACTTTTGAGTCTGTCCGCGATATCATGATATCGAGGGGTGGGTATCGCGATACCACTATGTAAAACAAAATCTTTTTAATTTTGAAATTCTAGGGGTATCTCGATACAAGAGACCCAATATCGCGATACCCAAAAGATTTTCGATCCCTCTTGAAACTATCCTTGAAATCGCAATATCCTTCTTAGGTATCGTGATTTCACTGAACTAATCCCCAAAAACATGACAAAATCATCAATTTTCATCTCAAACCCCAAAAATCTAACCTACCAGGTTTAAAATTAAACTAACAAAATTTAAAATCCTAATCTAAATGTAGAAAATAAATGGATTTCATGCTCAAAACATCTAATTTTTTACAAATTTTTGTTCATTCTCCATAAGCAATGAGTTAAAAATTCAACTTCGAGTAGTCAGTCACACCACTAAAATGGTGTTTCATCGTTGTCCTCGACACTTGAACACGTCTTTTTTTAGCTTGTAACCAGAGCCTGTCAGGAATTGTACTTTTCTTCTTATTCTCATTCATTTTCTGACTCTTTTGTATGACCCGTGAACACTTGAAAAATTAAACCATTCTATGGAAGTTACAAATTTGATAGCATGATAAGTCTTTGTCTCAATTACTTGACACGTATTCTCTTGTGACACTAACATTTCTTTAGACCTAGTCTTGGTCTAGACACATTTGGAAATTTTGATTTCTCCTTCAATGTCCAAAGTAAATTCGCCCCGTCCTACGTCTATGGTGGCCGTAGATATGGCTAAGAAAGGTCTCCTTAAAAGTTTAGGAATTTCTAGATCCTCTTCGAAGTCAAGCACGATAAATTTGATAGGAAAAATAAATTGTGTAACCCTTAGTAACACATCTTCAAGAAATCCTTTAGGACGTACTAAGGATCGGTCAACTAATTGTAAAGTGACTTTTGTGTCCTTCCGCTCTCCCAAACCTAACCTCCTATATATTGACAATGCCATGAGGTTAATACTGGCTCCAAGGTCACATAGGGCCTTCTTGAAATTCACTCCACCTATCTCAATGGGAATGGTAAAGCTACCGGGATACTTTAGATTAGGAGGAACTCTTCTAGACACTACCACACTACATTCTTCATTAAGTGGAATTTGCTCTTTTCTCTCTATTTTTCTCCGATGAGACATAACTTCACTAAGGAACTTGGCATATTTAGGCATTTTCTCGAGGAGTTCTAATAAGGGGAGGTTTATATTCAAGGCTTTAAACATCTTGAGAAAGTCTATGAACTCCTCATTATCCCTCTTCTCCTCCATGCTGTTCAAGAGGAGCATAACAAGTTTGCTGCTACAATCATTGCTGAGGGTTTGACTCAAGTTCTTCAAGACTAGTGTATAGAAGGTACTAAATGGACAGTGTCAAAAAAGGACTATTACACCGTGGAAAGGGCTTCTTTGAAACCCAACTGTAGGGTTTTGTACCACTTCCTTAAGACATGCCTAATTTCTTCAACTCATAACTCCACGATTTATAAGGAGTGATTGTTGCTGCCCTAGTCCATAATAAAAGGAAGGAATATAAATGTGGGACAAATCATATTCAAAGAAGTCCACCAGTATGCCTAGAAGGATGCAGGGAGCCTTAATTTTCCCTTCTCATCATCGCGTTGTGCTAGCCTGTGAATGTCTCTATCCAAGCAAATGAATATGTCACCCCAAATAAAGGGGCCATTATAAAGCAAATTGTAGCGAAGATTTCATGGAAGGATTTGTTGCAGCACCAACCTCCTAGTCCTGCCACTAGCTCTTCTACCCCAATTTGTGCCATGGCACCACACTCTACTACTAATAGCATCTTTAAGTAGCAAGTGCTCAGATCCTATGATAAGTTGCACAAGCAACTCAATCTATTTGAGACTTAGCAACTGAGCATTGCTATAGACTTGGCACGGGCACAAGAACAAATGGCCATATTCTGGTCCTATATGGAAAAGAGAGAAGCTACCATAAAGAGGTCCCTTCAAAAGAACTTCACCAAACCTATTCCTGCGTTTCTTAACTTTCCCAAGGAACTACATGCAAATGAAGAGGAAGGGGAAGGGGAAGATAAAGCAGATGCCAGTGCGACAAACCCTATCCCCACACACCCTGCTACTGAAAGACAATAAGTAGAGGAACCTGTAAAAGAAGACAAGACTAAATTAGTCAGTATTGAGACTGATAATGAGGAAGGAGTAAAAGCAACTCCAACTCTTGCACCACCAATGGATAGCACTGCTACTATCCCACCTCCATTGACTGAACCTGTGTCTACACAAGATCAGGAGATCAATCAGCTCATTGATGATCTCACCAAATTTGGTTATGAGGAGGAGGAAGTTCCACTGAATGTATTGAAACAAAAGCTGCAGTACAAGCATGCTGCACGCAAATCCACCCGCACAAATTAAAGTCACAATGTAAACTTAGATCCAACCATTTAGTCAAATTTTTTTACCATTTGTTTGCCTTTTTATTTTATTACATCATGCATTCATAATTTTTGTCATATCATTTTATGTATATATATATGTTTTTTCTTTTTTGATTCTTGTCTGTTAATGCATTGAGGACAATGCATCCCTTAGGTTTGGGGGTGTGTTGTGCATGTAGGATGCATTAGATATTTAGTTAAGTATGTTCATTTTAGTTTTTTTTTGTTCATTTTTTCATTCATTCTACCATGACGTATAAATGCCAAGGACTGTTTAGACTATAATGAGTATATGTTTGTCTGTGATGTTTGATGATGAGATTAATTCTTCAATAAATCTACAAAATTGTGATAGTGGATTAGGTGATTTTAGCTTAGGATAGTTGCTTGAAAATTGACCTTTAAAAATAGAATACCCTAACTCCTATTGTAATTGGTCTATAGTCAGTTTCTTTTAATAAAATTAGAGATTCTTGAAGCTAAATTCAATAAAATGGCAATACTCAATAACAAATAAAATGGCAAAATTTAAGTAAAATTAAGAGAAAAATAAAAGAAATTCCATGAAACACTCCAACACTCCAATGCTTGAAACTGTCGAATAGGTCAGCAACATTTTGTTTGCTCTATTGTGTTGTTGATTAGAAAAGCAGGTTTAAGTAAGAGTGTGTAAAAAATAATAATAATAAATCATTTAGGGGCACTCCACTGTAGTAATAGGCTAAGTAGCTAAGGAGGTAGTTGTTTGCTCCATCCATCTTATAAGTTAAAAGCATTGCCTTCATGAGTAAATCCCATTAAAATCATGACATGATTGAGTAGTCGACAATTTGATGTACGCTCCACTGTGATTGTTGAGTAAAAAAACCATATGATGAGATGAATCCCCTAGTTGAAAATTTTATAATAAATAGATATATACTTATTAAAGTATGCAAGATGCCAAGTTTACAAAGAAAACTAAATTCGGTTAAAAGATGAACTATGTAATTTAGGAGACACTTCATATAGTCAAAATTGCATAAAGACTTAGAATTTTTATTTTTAGGGTAATATTTTCTACACTGGCTTTGCTAAATAAGCTTATGAAGCTTGAAAAAAATTTTAGACGCAGAAAGTTCCTGAAAACTAAAATACAAAAATATGCTCTATACGGTTTAGCAATACATTTGTAATTATGTTGCTATGGCAATTACTGCATTCATGCACTCTTGCATTTTTTGCTAGAGGGTAAGTAATAATTCAAGTTTGGGGGTGTAATAACTCTTGAAAAGAGTTATATTTCAAGTCTTTAGACTTGGTTAATTTCTTATAATTAGGTGAATTTAGTTGCATTTTAGGATATTATATTAATATATTTTTAGAACATTACATCATGGAGCTTAGACTGGGCTTAAATGTTATTTTATGTTACTTTTACTTGTAGGTGGAAAGAATGAGAAAAAGGAAGTAATGAAGTGAAGTTTTGTCATGGCAAAAGGTTGGTTAGTTTGCCAGCACTAATGCCATGGCAATGCCAGTAAGACGCTGAGTCAACAATCAACGTGTACTAGCCCCAGTTGTATTTTTACCAGAAAATCTACTTGGAAAGAGGGAGTGAAAAAGCATGGATTGAGAAACTTACCAAAAAAACAAAAATATAAAACGAGAAAAGGGGAGAGGCTTTTGGAGAGTCTTTTCTAGGGGAAGGATCCTGAGGAGAAAAAAAGGGGTAGTAGTAAAGGTTCCGCAGCAAAGCAGAACACGAAGGAGAAGAAGAAGGCACTCAACTTGGTGTTTGCAAGACATTACGCCACCAGAGTTGAGGCTGGATCAGCGAAAGCTTCCTGAAGTTCTTTCTTTACTTTCTTAAATTGCTTCTTTGTGAAATTAATTATTGGAGATGTTAAATGATAGTTTGAATTCTAATTTGTTAACCAACCCATGAGTTAAATCTCATCAAGTTGGGATTACTCAATGATACTTTAATTTTCCATTAATGTTGGAGGTTGGATCTGATCTATTTTACTATTTCATTCAATTTGTTCTTTTGAATTGTATGTATACAGTCTCTAGACATAGATGAATGCATAGTGTGTTTATAAACATAATCTAATTTTGAAAAGGTTAGATTAGTTGGACCAAAATTGATTGATATGAGTGGGTGTTTGACAGAATCCCCATAACAATATCTAGACATAGAGCATTGCTCATATAAAGTGAAAAGTAATCAGTACTGGGAATTACATTTTAGTTCTATAGACATATATTTCCTTAGGTGAGGTATCCTTAGGTCTTGCTCTCAAAAGAAGCAGATCATTTTATATCCATTTTGAGTAGTAAGTAGATTAAGAATTTTTCGATGCATTAATGGTGTATAAGGGAAGATTCCTAGTAATCCCAACTTTTCCATTAACAGCATAGACCCTCTCACTTTTGTCCTGGTATCTTTTCCATAACATATTTTTAAACATTTTTTTGTTTACATATTGCACACATCATTATTACTTTGATTACCATTGCATTTTTGTCATTGTTTTGCCTTAGCGTTATTCACAAACTTCATAACAGCAACTTAATCAAGTTAATCCTATCCAATCCTTGTAGAGACGATCTTACTTATCATTTTATTACTGGATTCAACGTGTATGCTTGCACACTTACACATTATATTTACACGCAACAATGTTGGTCCTCCCGTGCTGTGACATAGCGTCCGGTATCATCCTAAAATGTCTTTTAATGGTCTCCTGCACACTCACAAAGTGCGTTAGCTCTCGCTTAGTCCTCATTCGACCCTTAGAGTCAGTAAAAGACTCAATTTGCACATTTTAGTGAATGAAAGTAAAACTAAAAACCTTAACTAAAATGTAATGAAAATGCTTTTATTCAAGCTCCTTAAGTGTGAAAACTAGTTTAACCTACTACACCAAATTTCGGCAGATCACCTTCCTCTATTATTGTTTCGTTCACCCATTCTGGATATTCTTCTGTCTGCAGAGACGAATGGTTTAGGAGTTCCTTTCCCTTGTGAGTATCCTGATGCCATTATCTTATTTTCTCAACTCTAGATTCGACGCATCTTGGTGCCTTTTTGATGGCATACCAATGTGGTTTTTATCGTCTTGGGAAAGGACTAAGGTTTCTCCTTAGGGTTGACTGAATTCAAGCATTAATAATCATTGGTTTTCCTGTATCTCCCAATCCTCATAGACTCCTTACCTGTAAATTTCAGCATCGTAATCTCAGTCTTCATCTGAACACATATCCTCGAAATAACCCATTCTCCTGTTGACCAATCTCCTTTAGTTATTACAGTTGTAATTCTGATTCGGGAGGTGCACAAAGATCATCCTAAGAAAAACAAATGAGTAATAGTAAAGTTAGTTAGTTAGATAAATTAAAGACTGTATCTACAACTTAAAAAATTCCTAATTATTACTTTTGAATGCAAAAATTAAAATCCAACTAGTGACGTTGCCTCCCCAGCAACAGCGCTAACAACTTGACCACCTCCGAACGCACTAACGTCCAGAGTGTGAATATTGCAGTAAAAAATATAGATATGAGAGGTGATATCTGCAAGTATACGGGTCTAGTTGTAATATAGTTATACAGAGTAGGTGAGTTCTCCGAGGATTGTACCCAAGGGAGGCGAGTGCTAGTTCGATTCTAAACTAAACACAAAAAGATCTAATTAGTACTTTAACTAAGTTATAATACGAAAGTAAAATAAAAGGATTTTTTTAAGGTTATGTTGTGACACCACTAGTCTGTGTTTCGACATCAAAGGAAATCTCGTGAATTCTCCGTTCTGCTCCTTATGTTGTGACATTGAGCACTCGTGTTGCAACATAGTGACTAGTATCAGTTTATTATGCCTTCTAATGGTTTCCTACACACTTATAAAGTTCAACAACTTACCCTTAGGCCTTATTTGACACCTAATGTCAATAAAAGACTCGATTTGCACATTTTATGAGCTTAAAAGGAACTTTAGAAAACATAATTAAAACTTATTGAGAATACTTGTTTTCAAAAAGTTCCTTTTAAGTAAAAAAAACAATGGAAAACTCTTTTTTCAAGGACTAAGCAATCGTCGTAATACACAACTCCTTTTGTAGCTTGGTTACGGAACATGGTACGTACCACTCCAATACCTGACACCATTGTCAAAATTCGTTGTACGATTTCTCCCATCCACTATGCTTCTTCTCCAATGCCTTTTTCTTTGCCAACTATGCCTTGTGGTAGGACACAGTGTAATCGAACTCGCTATGGATGTGGGCAATAACAGGGACCGAAATCCTAGGTCTTATTTTAACCATGAGTTATATAAAGTTAGATATCATATCTGAATCCAATTTCAGATGATCGTTTGACATGCCTAAGAAACAATAAATTGGGTCACCATACGTAATAGAATGTCAGAAAAAAAAGGTCAAAATTTGATTGATATTGTTAACCATGATACATACCAACTACAACACATGTATATGGTGCGATACACTCACTAATCGTCTAGAATGTCAATTTCTTCCTCGCAAATGCCATGATTTTCCATGGACATCTTGTTTCATGTGTTGCGCACTTCCTCATATTTCACGGATCAGGAGCATGTAAGGGTGAAGTTGACGCCAAGTTGTATGTGGTACCGCTTGACGACAGCTGCAAAAGAATCTTTAGATTCAAACTTGATCTATTGTAATTTGGCGTAACAGATTAAACTAATTTTTGCACTTTAGGAGCTTGAAAGCAAGCATTTCCATTAGGTTTTAGGTATGTTTTCATAAGTTTTCTTTAAGTTAATAAAATGTGAAAATTGAGTCTTTTATTGACCTTAGGGGTCAAATGAGACATAAGGGTGAGCTAATGACCTTTGTAAGTGTGTAGGAGACCATTAGAAGGTGTACTAAATTGATATTGGTCACTATGTCATAACACGGAATGCTCAATATCGCAACATAAGGAGCAAAATGGAGAAATCATGATACTGCTTTTGATGTTGCGCATAGCCTAAGGGTGTCGCGACATACCCCTAAAGATATCCAAAGAGGAGTATGTTGACTCCTATTTCGGACACAGGTCTTGGTGTGTCACGATATCGACTGTGAATGAGAATTAAAAACAAGCCAAAGGGCGTTTTGGCCCACACTATCAAACTTAAAGCTCAGAAACGTTAGCTAACCTAGATTTAAGGACGACGTCAACTGAAATCAATAAATAAGCTCTTTTATCACATGTAAGAAACACCAATTACTTAGCTTAGAATTTTTCTTTTAAATTTAGTTTAGCTGTTCTTTATTCTTAGGTTTTAGGTTTATTTTCCAGTTATTTTGTTTATTTCAGGAGATTTGATTTGTAGGGACAATCAAACTTGTGGATTCACTTCATTCTTAATACAAATAAGGTGTTTTCTTAAACTCTACACTTCAATCATTTATCATGTTTTCTCTTTACATCAATTCTATATTATTTATGAAAACCATGAGGAACTAATCCTTCTTTGGGGGATTAGTGAGTGGAGGTATGATTTGTTAACTATTATATAGGGTTACTCAACGGATCAGCTATTTGGGAATAGAAGAACCTAAACCTTAGGCTTGACAACCCTAGGAAATCATCAAGGTGGGAATTAACCCAAATTTGGTATGGCCTACCCGTGAACACCTTCACCCCAAAATGGTGTGGACTTTGAGGTTGGAAGATAAGCAGTCCTTGTTGACTCGTTATTTGAGTGGAAGATCAAAAGATCCTACTGGGTAGTGACTAGTTGATCGACGAGGAACCCAAAGTGACAGTTAATAAGGATTACCAAAGCGAGCTAATCACCTATAATCAAATTTGATTTATTCTATTATTTAATCTCTTAAATCTTATTTCTTTATGTTATTTGATTTTATTACTATAAAAAACCTTAAAAATCATTCTATTTTACTTCCATACTATAATTAAATTAAGTTACTAATTCGATCTTTCGGTGTCTAGGTTAAAATTGATCTAGCACTTGCCTCCCTTGGGTACAATTCTTAGAGTACTCACCTACTCTATTGTAACTATATTACAAATAGACCCGTATACCTGCAGATGTCGCCTCATAGATCTATATCTTTTACTGCAATATTCACACTTTGGAGATTAGTATGTCCAGAGGTGGTCAAAACTCCATTCAACCTCTAAATGGTCGAAATTTGTAGATGAAGACACATGCCTTGGTTTCCTATGAGTGAGGTCTGGGTATTCTAAACCCCCTTCAGCAACAAGATCAAGGGTTCGCATGTAGGGTGGCGATTGGTATGCCATGAAACTTGGGTCATCCCATCGAGCAATATCTGCAGCTTTACCGTCAGATCCACTGTCCTCTGGTTCAATAGTAATGGGATCTGATTCTAAAATTATTGTAATTTCTACACCATCGTGCCTCTGCTCTGCTATTGGGTCATTATCTATTTCTTCTTCCTCTTCGTTCTCTTCTCCCTCTTTGTTATCAACCCCGATTGCAAGTCTAGGGTTGGATGTGCCCTCACCGGTGGAGGTTTTCGAAAGTAGATTATTCATTCTTGTAAATCTGATGTCAACCAAAAAATCACTTTTGTTTGACCCACCCCAGTAACTTGATGGTGTGCTCGTCTAAGTGTTACTAGTGTTGAACATCAGCGTGCCAAAGATAAAATCGAAGGCACTGACAGAATGTCGTGCGGGTGTGTCGTAGGCCCAGTAACCAAATACCCCTGACTATTACCCGCCTATGGATGTACTAACGCCTAGAGTGTAAACACTGCAGTAAAAGATATAGATATGTGAGGCGGTATCCACAAGTATATGAGTCTAGTTGTAATATAGTTACAACAGAGTAGGTGAGTACTCTGAGAATCGTATCAAACGGAGGTGAGTGCTAGATCAAATCTAAACTAAACACAAAAAGAACTAATTATTACTTTAACTAAGTTATAGTACGAAAGTAAATTAAAGGGAGTTTTTTATGCATTTTATAATAATAAAAGGAAATAACATAAAGAAATAAAATTCAAGAGATCAAAAGATAGAAAAAATTAAATCTGATTATGGGAGATTAGCTTGCTTCGATATTTCCCATCAACTTTCACTTCAGGTTCCTTTTCGATCAACTAGTCACTATCCCAACAGGATGTTTCGATCTTCCAATCGAATAATGAGTCTACAAGAACTACTTATCTTCCAACTTCACAATCCAAATCAGTTTGGGGTGAAGGTGTTCATAGATAGGCCATACCAATTTTGGGTTAATTCCCACCTTGATGACTTCCTAGGGTTGTTAGGCCTAGGGTTTTAAGTTCTTCCTTTCCCAAACAGCTGATTCGTTTAGTAACCCTACAAAATAGTTAATAGATTATACCTTCACTCACTAATCCCCCATAGAAGGATTATGTAACAACCCGATTTTTGACCCTAATTGGAACAGTGGTTTCGGGACCACAAATTCGAGTCCAAAAAAAATAAAAAATATATATCTTAATATTATTTTCTGTGTTTATTATGCATGAATTAACATATGTGAAAGTTTCGTGAATTAATTTTATTGTTTGTGTGCTTAATTTGAGAAAAGGGCTTAATCGCGTAAAATGTGAAATTGACTACTTAATGTGTAAAGTGCTAACTTGCTAATGTCTTTATAATGTGAAGTCCTTAATAGGAAATTAGGCCATTAATTAAGATAGTGGTTGGCATTATGTTTATAATATATAGTTTTTATATTATTTATAAAGGTTATAATAATATATTATATTATAAAGTTATTATTATAAAAGACAAACAAATTTAAAAGCCATATTCTCATCTTATTTTGACCGAAACTAAAGAAAAAAAAAGAAGAAACCTAAGCTAGGTTCGGCCATTTTTGAAGCTTGATTCAAGGTTAGTTTTTATTCGGTTTTTGATAATTTTTACGTTTTTGAGATCATTGCTTTGTGTTCTTTAAAGCCCATGCTTCAATTTTGTGAATTGGTGATGATTTTGAAATTTGCCATTGATGTTAGCTTGATGTTTTTGTGGTTTGATGATGAAATATAAACTTTTGTTGATAGATTATTATGTTTAATTAAGTGATTTTTGATAAAAATGTGTATTAAGGATTAAATTGAGAAAGGTGTAAAATTCAAGGTTAAATGTGTGAATAAACTAAAAATATGGGCTGCTAGTAGTATGGGTAGAATTCGGCCTAACAAGGATTTAGTGAAATTTCGTGTATTTTATGTTATTTTGAAATAAGGACTAAATTGAAAAAAATGCAAAATGTTAGGGGCTAAAATGCAAATTTCCATTTTTATGTTCTTGAATGAAAATTTAATGAAATGTTGAATAATTAAGTTAATTTTGATATTAATTAGATTGGAAAAAATGGAAATCGGATTTAGATTGGGAAAAATCGGAAGTTATCGATTAGTCGTTCCGGTCCGTTTGCGTTCGTACGAGGTAAGTTCATAAGTAAATAAATGCTGTTAAATTTGAATGTATATATGTTATATGTGTTGAATTGATCTTTAATAAATATATGTGTATATGCCGAATTGAATTTAGAGTTGGAGAACTAGTTACGAGCTTGAATCGATAGAATTAGGACGTCCAAAAAGCCCCATACGAACCATATGAATAGTTAGGATACATATGTCATGACATAGGATTCCGATATGTGTTATCGTGTAAGACCACGTCTGGGACGTTGGCATCGATTTGAGATTTATGTATAAGACCATGTCTGGGACATCGACATTATATTTGATTTCGTGTAAGACCCTGTCTGGGACAGTGGCATCGATATTGATTACATGTAAGACCACGTCTGGGACGTTGGCATTGTACGAGTTTTTTTTAGCTATCCAAGTATCCTATTTGATTCCGAACGGTTCAACGGGCATTCCGAGAAGTAAATGAGTATATGAATGTGCATTCGAATCAGGTATGTTTGTGATGAATATGAATTTGAGCAATGAAAGTGAGTATGATTATGATTATTCGTTATATAATTTATGTTAAAATGAGATGTGAATATTAGCAAGTGAACTATGAAAAAATTAATCATATAAGAAATGTAGAATTGTAATTGTGTTTTTCCATATATGATTTAGGTAAAAATGATTTGTCTATGAAATTTTGATATGAAATGTGAGTATGATTAAAATGATGATATATATGAAATATATGATAATGAATGATGTGTTTTATATGCTCGTTATATGAAATAATGGTTCTATGTTTCGGACATGAGAATTATGAAACACGGAACATGGTTTTGATGTGTGGATTGTTATGGTTATTCGGGCTTGGAAGTGTATAAAAAGAAATTGATATATTTTTACAAATAAACTATAATAAATGACCATGATTCGATTGGTATGTAATGAAATTGTGGAAGCTTAATCCTACGAATGAGCTAATGGTAGATATATAAATTTGAAAACACGGTTTATATGTCCATCCATAATTAAGTCTAGTGAAGTTACCTAATGTGGTTTTAAAAAATTACGATTATGATGAACGTATATGTGGTTGAGATTTTTTAAATTTAGCTTAGTTAAATTGAATTATAAACATTATTGGAATGATTTATTTGCTTATGGCTTACTAAGCTTTCAAAGCTTACTCTGTGTGTTTTTCCTATGTTATAGAATTTCGGAGACTTGCTCGGGTTGGAAGTCTTGGGAGATCTCATTACACTATCCAGTATTCATTTCGGTAAATAAACGCTTTGAGATTTGGTTATATGGCATGTATAGGCTAGTTTTGATATATTTGATTTTTTGAAATGTGTATATGTATATAGCCACGCGAAAATGGCTTGTTCATGATGCAAATGTTGGTAATTATATTTGGTCATGTTATAAGCTTAATTGAGAGGTATGATTTATGGTAAATATGTTGTGATGTTGGTTATATGATTTGGCAATGAGAAGTGGTAAGTAGGGTATATATTCGGCTTATTAATTAACTCACTTTGGTAGCATGAAAAGTGGTATAATATGGTTTGGTAAAAGGGGTCATTTGAATATCTATAAATGAAATATTGTTTTGATGTTAAGATATGAGATAATATGTTTATCTTATAGACTGGGTGATGGAGATGTTATGATTTATTGAGTTAAATTTGATAACCGAAAGGTTGTTTTTTTCAAATTGTTGGACATTTGAGATATGAATACATATGCCTATTTAATGTTTGCTTGTAGTTCGTTTTAAAAAGGTCAAATCGTTGATTCAATGATGGTTATAAAATGTGTTATATATATAGGTAGTTATATGTTCGGCTGTGGTATTTGACTATTTAGGCTCGATTTTTGAATGACAAAGAATGTATATGATCTAATTGATATGGAGGTTAATTGAATGATTGATTATTGAAAATATTAATTGGTTGTGTATATGAATTATAGGCATGATATTTTGCATGCGAATTAGGTATGAGGTTCATGTGTGTGGTTGAATATAACATGTTAGATATGTTATTTAGCTTGCAAATTAGATATTTTATGACTTGGCATTTGTATTCGAAAATGGCTAAATTTGATTTAGTAAAATGTACATAAGGTTATAATGTTTAAAATGCTATGATTTGGTAATTGAATTTAGAAATGACTTTTGGTTTTAGGGTGTTATGCACATGGTTCGATGATGTTAAAAAAAATTTAGTTGGTCATGTATAAAGTTACCTAACGTTTTATGTGCAAATGATTATTAAACTGCGAGATATGGCTAAATTAGTTTAACAGGTGTATGTATAATGTTTATTAAATATTACGTTTGTTATTTAGTTAATGATATGGCTTGGATTTTTGTAATTTTGAAACATGTACAAATTGGTTTTGATATTTGATGGCTTGGCTTGAAAGTTTTGAATTAGCAAACGTAATTGAAATGGTTAGATATTGAAATATAGTTCGTATAAGAGAATGTTCGATAAAGCATGATCTGTGTGGTTAGATATGTGATTCGAATAAATGATTTTGACTTGTATGAATAAGAGGTTGGTTTATTAATTTATTTCGAAAAATTTTATAAGGGAGAATACATTATTGGGCCTATGAATTGTAAAGAATGTCTGTTCTGAACTGTGTTTTGTTTGGTAATACCTCGTAACTCTAGTCCGGCGACGAATACGGGTTAAGGGGTGTTACAGATTAGTTCCTCATGAATTTCATAAACAATATGAAATTGATGTAAAGAGAGAACATGATGAATGAATTTGAATGTAGAATTTAAGAAAACGCCTTATTTTTATTAAAGATGAAATTGAATCCATAGGGTTTGACGGCCTCCATAAATCAAATCTCTAGAGATCAAGAAAAAACAAACTCAAAAAATTAAACCTAAAACCTAAAAAGAAGAAAAACTAAACTGAAATTAAGAGTGAAATTTTATGCCGAGTAATTAGTGTCTTTTAGATGTGACAAATGAGCCTATTTAAAGATTTCACGCGGTCCTCGTCCTTAAACCTAGTTTAGTTGACATTCCCAAAATTTAAGTTTGATTGTGTGGGCCAAAATTCCCTTTGGCTCGTGTTTACTTCTGTCCAGAGTTGATTTCAATACACACCAGGAACTGTGTCACGACATAGCAGTCAGTGCACTCCTGGGCATCTTCAGGGGTATGTCGCGACACCACTAATCTGTGTCACGACATCGAAGGCAGTCTCATTAATTCTCCATTCGCTCCCTTTGTTACGACATTGAGCACTCTGTATTACGACATAACGGCCAGTATCAGTTTATTACACCTTCTAATTATCTCCTATAGACTTATAAAGTTTATCAGCTCACCCTTAGGTCTCATTTGGCCCCTAAGGTCAATAAAAGACTCAATTTTCACATTTTATTAAATTAAAAAAACTCAAGCAACATGAACAAAAACAAGAAATAAAAATGATGACCCTTGAGCAAATATAATACAAGTAATGATTTCGGAGCATATGACTTAGGCATTTCACATTCACTAACAACTTTAACATGATGCATAATTGATTTACCACTTCTGACCACAAACACCTAAGTTCAGTATGTTACAAAATATACAAGGATTAAGGGTCTCACCTATACGGAATAAAAAAAGGATACAAGTAATTTGATTATCCGGGCAAAATAAAAATAGTCATTTATGCTATTGTTTAATATAATTTCCATTCATGCACAAGGATATTTAGGTCACATAGGACTTTTTGGCTTTTAACATTCTAAGGCTTAGGATAGGTATGGAATTCAAAGACAATAAGCATCAAAAGGGGTTACAAGCACGAAAATAGTTTGGTACATCGTATTGATCCCTATTCTTCCCTTTTAGTGACCCTTACCCGTTCACCACCTTATTTCTCCTTCTCTCACCTTCCTTGTTTCTCCACATAGGAAATCATAGAATGACATAGTAACTACAACTAGCCTACGAGTTTCTGTGCACTAATGAATGAGTTTTTCTTATTCTTGTGACTTTTTTACTTTTCTTTTTCAGTTCATCTCACTCACGAATGTTTTTTTTTCTTTTTAAGAACTTTTTCTACTCGTATTTCTTTTTGAAATTTTCTTTTCTTTTACACTTTCAGGCTAACCTATAGTTCTCATATCACACCAATCTTTCCTATTCACTCTGCTTTTACAAACTCTGTCTTTACAAACTCTGTCTTGATGTATCTACTTAAACCTCCATACGTATAGCCAGACGTCTATAGCCGTGCAATGCATGACCAAAGAAAAAGGGCAAATACAAATTAATGTTTCATGCTCAGGGTTTGTAATGAGGTTCATTAAGAAGTGCCAATAGGCTCAAAAATTAATACTAAAGGTGAAATACAAATAGGTCAGCTTTTTGGCTTTGGATGTGTTCCAAAAAATGCCTTAGGTCATCCCTTAATATCTCAATATGCACAAATTCAAACAACAAAACATTTCAATCCATTTATCATTCATACTAGCATGCTCGTTTCATTATATTTCTATATCATTTGGTACATTTGATTGCTTACTGCCTATTTACAGTGTAACATATAAAACTTAACATTATAATAATAAAAATTTTAAAATAACCTATCATCATGCCAAATTTATTTGTAAACACAAGCAACCTATGTACATGCTCCTAACCAATCACTTGTATTTCTACAAGCTCAAGCACACAAAAGAAAAGAAAAATTAAAGAAAACATAAAAATTTAAAACATATTTTCTATGTTACCCCTATACTTTAGTTAACACATTATCCTCAATCTATAACCCATAAAAGATAAAGAAAGAAGTTACTCGATTGATCATGTTCGTTCCAACTGTTAATGGTGGGTGATTCCTCCTTTGTTCGCATACGCTGAAATTGTTTGTCTTCTTCGTATTGGGTTCCTACATAGAAAACTTAAACAACATGCAATATAACTAAAAAAACTACTATTAATCCTACTCCTACAAAGTTCAAATTAAAATCATCCAAAAATTGATACAAGTCTTTTAAAAAAATAGAATTATAAAAATTTTCAACCTTCCTCCTCAAAATCAATTCCTCCATTCCGTCTTCTTCCTCATCTTCTCCTTCCTTTTCGCTTTTATGCACTTCTTCATCCTGCTCCAGATGTGTTTAACCAAATATGTAAAGTGTATAATTGGGGACCCAAATGTTGTTTTGCCTAGCAAATTCTTAAAATATTAATCCCAACTCTTGCATCCACTGTATCATCCAATCTAGCTTTGGATGACTACTCTCACCAACTTCTTGTTGAGCTTGTGTCATCCTCTATGATAAAGTTGGCGTAGTCATCACTTCTTCTTGTCATTTGTTCTATTCTTTTGTTTGATTCGCTTACAAATCTATGTATTATTAGAACAAGGTGTCTCTAATAATACTTCTATAAGGTTTCATCGAATACTTAATGGATATCATCGATACACCTATCTTTTTTCATAAAGTCATCACTAAGTGGGGAAAGAAAACTCCCACCTTTTGGCCACTAATGCATCTATTCATGTTTTGGTGGATCCATTTTTTGATACACACCTTCATTTTTTGCAAAATTGCATATAGTAAAATTGCTTGAAAGGTATTAACATTATAAACATTTAAAATAGGGGCTATTCGCGTGCACACCAACTGAATCCACATCTTAGCCTTTGGAAGCATAATAGCTTGATGAAAGGATGTGGGAACATTAGTACCTAGGTGATAATTCTATTCGCCACTTTCTTCAGTTAAAAAGTTTATAATGTTATTAATATTAATGTCCTAAAAATACTCTAGAATAGTTTCACCGATAAAATCTTTTTCATAGTATGGAGCATTATAAAAGTCGCAAATAATTCGAAGGGTTACTCACACTTCTTTTCCTCGCACAAGTACTATGTCCCACATATGACCTTCAGTGTTTCTAGGCTCTTGGTCCCTTAAGGATGCATAAAAATTTTGAACAAAAGGGACCACAGCATTATCTTTTGGGTTTGTCCAAAAACGCTCCCACCTATGATAACCAAAGGGCATAAATCCTTACAAAGAATCATAAATAGATCAAATCCCCTCTCTTGAATGAATGTTTTTCCTTAAAGTTCATTAAAATATTTTTCAACATTTGAATTCAAGAAACTAGAGGGATTTTGTTCCATTGGTAGCTTCGTTTCCATAGTTCGTCTAAATTTTCTAGGGGCATTATTACCAGTTTATGAATGAGAGCAAAATATTGAGAATTTAATGGAACATGTAACGCCCCAAAATTTGGGCCTAGAAGTATTGGGCCTTGAGCAAGGGAACGGTTAGGAAACTTTGCATAAATGAATGTCTACTTCAGTGGTTAAGTGATTTAGGAGTGTTTGGAAGTGTTTGAGAAGTCCTGGGTTCAAACCTGGGCCTTAGCAAAAATTTTAGTTTTAAGTGTATAAAACCCTGGATGCTTGGATGTAGGCCTTTTAAATTATTGTGTTAAAATAATGTCATAAAGAAGCATGTGGTCTAGTGGTTGTGGCGTCATTAAGGTTGCAAGGGAGCCTGGGTTTAAGTCTTGGCTCTTGTAATTTATTTTGGTTTTTCTTTTAAAGGAACTTGGACTTTGGTATTTAGACCTTTTAGTTAATTGAAGACAAAATGTGGCACAAAAGAGCTTGTGGTCTATTGGCAAGGTGACGTGTTGTGTAACTGTGAGGTTTGAGGTTTAAGTCCTAGGTTGCGCAATGGGGTATTTATTTTGTTGCTTGAGCTGTGTAAGTGGCAGAGTTGGAGTGAAATTCGTCGTTTTCTCCAACTTGCATTGCTTCCATTCCTTACTGGTGGTGGTCGAGGTTGATTGGCAAATTTCTTGGGAACCAAGGGTGCGATGATCATTGATTTGTGGAATAAGAGTGTTCAGATCGAATGGAATCTGCAAATCACACCAAGTGTGTAAATTTCCCACTATAACTATAGAACGGCAAAAGCTGAAATACGACGTTTGGGACCACACGAGTGTGCGATCGATCATGTGGAAAGCCGAACCTGTGAATCATGGGCAATATACTGTAGAGTCCTCCATGAGCATTTCCATAGGCTTGGGCCCATTTGCACCGTTATGACCATTTAGGTCATCTGTGTTGCTCGAAGTGACTATAGGCCTTCGAAAAGGTTGTAAAATTATCGAAATACCCTCGAAGGGTAAAATTACTGAAATACCACCGAATGATAAAATGACCAAAATACCCCTAAAGGTAAAATTATCGAAATACCCCTAAAGGGTAAAATGACTGAAATACCCTCGATGGGTAAAATGACCGTAATTTCCCTATAGGATAAAATGACCGTAATGCCCCTGTAGGGTAAAATAACTGTAATGCCCCTATAAGGTAAAATGACCGTAATGCCCCTGTAGGGTAAAATAACCGTAATGCCCTTGTAGGGTAAAATGATCGTAATACCCCTGTAGGGTAAAAAGACCGTAATGCCGTTGTTGGGTAAAATGACTATTTTACCCCTCGGGGTTAAATGATTGATTTGCTTGTGATGTAAATGAATGATTTGTCCGAGATGTAAATGACTGATTTGTTTGTGATTTGTATGACTGATTCCGTGCATGGTATTCTGCATACACGACATACTGCATGGGGTGCGGATTCTGTTATGGAGGAAGTACTGTACTGGTGGCTCTGCCTCAATCACAGTTACTGATGGCTTGGCTACATTTACTATTATTGGCATCTTTGCTGCAATACTGTTGTTGGTAGCTTTACTGTGATACTATTGACGGCTGTGTCCGAATCATATTACCATTACTGATGGCTTTGTGTTGATCATACTACTATTACTGATGGTTATGTGTCGATCATATTACTACTACTGATGGCTTTGTGCCAATCATATTATTGTACTTATGGCTTGTAGCCATTCTATTTATAGCTTATAGCTATCCTATTTACGGCTCTTAGCCATTTTGTTTATTGGCAGCTTTGCTGCGATACTGGTTAGTGCCGCAATCGGTGCTACATACAGAGTGTAGGGATGGGTGGGTTGATCTAATCCCTACAGGAGTGTAGGGTTGGACAGGAGACGGAGTGCAGGGTTGGTATGGGTATTTATGCATTGCATATACTGATTCTGATATTGAGATGGGCTTAGGCCCAGATATATGTGATATGTGCCATTTGATATGGGCTCAGGCCCAACCGAGGCTGATGGGGGCTAAGGCCCAATCGTCACCGTTATTATATTGGGCTAAGACCCACACTGTACTGTTACTGTTAAAGGGCTCAGGCCTAGACTGTGTTGTTTCTGTTTACTGACTGTTTCTTTAATAAGGGGATTACACACTGAGTTTTCGTAAACTCACCCCATTTTTAACCGTTCAAGTAATCCTCAATGTTAGACGGTTCATAGCTGTGAGGGACCCGGAGGTGGCCACACAACCGTATCAGCTTTCGTTTTTAGCTTTTGATTTATAAGTAACTGAATTTGGGTATTTTTATGTAAAAGGCATTTTAAAGTTATAAACTTTAAATTAGGATTTTTATTTATTTAGTTTGTTATAAACTGATAGTTGTAGAATAAGATGGGCTTTCAAAAGGTAACCATTTTCAAGACACTACATTTTTGCAATAAATAAGATTTTGGAAAATTTATATTGTTTTAAAAGTGATTAGTTTTTAATGAAGCACGCTTGGAAATGAACAACCCGTTTTGGAATCACCGTTTAATAACAAATGATTAATTGATTTTAAAGATTTCAACAATAAAAAGTTTTAGGCTAAACACCTAAATGTGACACCGCCAGATTCGGCCATAACTCCTAGGCCGGGTTTGGGGTGTTACAGAACAACAAAAAGTATTAAATTAGGAACCCTTAACCTCGTAGAAATCATTTGAATTCCTCGTTTCGTGCATCATCTATTGTTCTATGAGTGTTATCGTTCTTTTTGGTACCAAGTATGGTTAAGGTATGGAAATTTTAAAGTGAGGAGATTGGGGGTTTAGGGTTTAAGGTGTTAAAAGAGATTTTGAGAGGGTTGAGAGGATAAAGGGCTAAAATGTGTTTAAGAAGGGAGTTAATAGGTTTTTAGATTAAAAATTAAGAGTTTAGTTGTTAAAAAGTTAGCTGAAATGGGTTTCAAAGCCGTCAGGTTGTGCCGTCGAATCGGGTCACTTGGGAAAACTTACAGTGATGTCGCGACACAGGGTTCCATGTCGCGACATCCCTGGAAGTTTACCATTGTAGTGACATCGGGGTTCAATGTTGCGAAACACTTAAGATTTTTGGTTTTCTGGGTATCCTAATTTTGGTGTCGCGACACTGAAAGTCCATGTCACGACATCAAAAGAATTTTCTAAGTTTTGCTAAAACTATTATTAGTGTTATGACACAAGGGTCTTGTATTACAACACTGGCTCTATTTTCACCCAAAATTCCATTTTCTAGAGTGTTAAGGTTTCTGTAGAATGCAAAATTAGGGAAATTTGAAATCTATACTAAACAATTAGCTAAATATACAATATTTTACAAAAATTTTAGCATTAATTCAGATAATTTTAAGTTTTACTATCGAATTCATCTGAAAGTATCATCAATTCATAGATAATTGATTCTTATGTTCTATCAGTATTATTCCATTTTCCATCGTGTCATTCTACCTTTGCCCTCTTTTCTTTTTCCTTGAACATGTTTATTCATTCTGCATGCATAAAAGGAAGTATATCCCTTGACTTGGGAGTACTAGAAACAAATAATTCTTTGCAGTGTTCCCCTAACTTCCTTCTACTTTCCTCACTTAGTTGATGATCACATTTAAAGATTTCAGTCTCACCATTGATTTTCATGGTTAGTTCATTTTTTTTCTAAATCAATGGAGGACCTAGAAGTGGCTAGAATATGTCTACCTAGTAAGATCGGGATAATGAAGATTTGTTGGGATAATGAATCTGTGCACTTTGACCAACACATCTTCCAATACCTCTTTCGGATGTACTGAAGGTTTGTCAGCCAACTGTAATGTTATCTAAAAGTTTTGATATCCCCAACCCGAGTTTTTCAAAAATGGATTGAGGCATTAAATTAATACTAGCTCTTAATTCACATAGAGCTTTATTAAAATGAATGGTCCTTATCTCTATAGAAATAGAAAAACTTCCTGAGTCTTTCAATTTTTGGGGAACATGTCTCGAAATAATAACACTAAAAGAGGCACATAAGTTAACTTGTTCTCCTACCTTAATTTTTTTACGCCTAGACATAATTTCCTTTAAAAACTTGGCGCATTTAGGAATTTTTTCAATTAACTCGAGTAAACGAAGGTTTACATTTAATGTTTTGAACAAGTTTAGGAAACTTACAAACTCATCTTCATCCCGCTTTTGTTTTTCTTCTAGTCTTAAAGGGAATGAGATCTTTGTAATGACAGCATCTTTAGTTATTTATTTTTCTGGCTCTACTGCCAGTACAATTACCTCATTTGATTTTGGTTCTTCTTCAGCCTCTAAGGATTTCTCTAGAAGATCATCAACATTCTCCATATTTACCTTTAGAATAAGGTTTTTTGGGCTACTCGGTGCTTTGTCCGCTTAGAGTGCTATTGCTTTCACGTGCTCCTTACCTTCCCTCCAAGGATTATCTTCTGTATTTCTTGGAATATTGGTGCCAATTTATCTTTTGATATCACCCACCATGATTATCAATTGGCTTATTTGATACTCAAGTTTAATCAATGTTCTGGTTGAGTTAGTGCACTCAGACTGCACCTATTATACATGTATTCTCATTGACTACATCTCTCCCTCGATTCTATCCAGACATTGACCATATGCAGTATGGTTACTTAGGTTGACCCCATCTTGAGGATTCTACAAATAAAGAGGTTGATAGTTAGTACTTTTAGCTTGATTCGAACTATTACTTCTTCAATGGTTTCCTTCCCATCTCAGATTCAGATGATCTCTCCGACCAAGATTGTAGGTATTCGAATAAGAATTTCTACCCTTATTTTCAAATTATTTGATCTACCGTAATTTGGTGTAGCAGATTAAACTAGTTTTTACATTTAAGGAGCTTGAATACAAGCATTTTCGTTATGTTTTAATCAAGTTTCTTTACTTTTCCTTACATTCAATAAAATGTGCAAATCACATATTTTATTAGCCTTAAGGGCCAATGAGGCCTAAGAGAGAGTTATTGGACTTCGTGAGTATGTAGAAGACCATTAGAAAGCATTTTGGGCCAATCTTGAAAGTTATGTCACAACATTGAGAGCAAAATAAAGAAAGTAAGAAATTACCTTCAATGTTACGACACAGGCTGAGGGTGTCGCAACATACCCCTAAAGGCAGTTGTAGAGGAGTAGACTAGTTGCTATGTCACAACACAGGTCCTCGTGTGTCGCGACATTGACTCTATGATGAGAATAAAACACGTAGCAGGGGTGTTTTGGTCTGCACAATCAAACTTAAAGCTTAGGGACGTCAGCTAACCTAAGGTTAAGGACGATGGCTACTGAAAGGCTATAAAGAGGCCCCTTTGACACACATTATAGGTACCCATTCAATTAGCTAAGATTCTCTTTTTAGATTTAATTTTGTTTTCTTAGGTTTTTAGAGTTTCATTTATTTTGTTCTTTATTTTCTTTCAAGAAATCTGAGTTGTAAAGGAGATAAACTCTTATGGATTTGCATTCATTATCAATATCGATCAAGATTTTCTTAAACTCTCTACTATTCATTCATTATGATTAATTGTTCCATCTACTCCATGTTATTTATGAAAGCCATGAGGAACTAATCCTTCTATGGGGAGTTAGCAAATGGAAGCATGATCTTTTAACTGTTGTGTAGGCTTATTCAATAGATCAATTATTTGAGAAAGTAAGAACCTGAAACAAACCCTAGGCCTGACAACCCTAGGAACTCATCAAGGTGGGAAATAACCCAAAATTGGTATTGCCCATTCGTGAACACCTTGACCCCAAACCAGTATGAACTATGAGGTCGGAAGATAAGTAGTTCTCATAGACTTGTTATGTTAGTGGAAGATCGGAATATCCTTCTAGGGTAGCAACTAGTTGATTGATGAAAAACCTAAGACAAAAGTTGATTGAGATTGCTGAAGTGAGCTAATCACTCATCTCCAGATTTGATTCACTTTATTCCTCTCTATCTCTTGTAATTTTAATTCTTTTATGTTATTTTATTTTATTAATTTAAAAACCCTAAAAAATATATCTTATTTTACTATTGTACTATAGCTGATCTAAAAGTATTAAGTAGATCTTTAAGTTTTTAGGTTAATATTGATTTAGTACTTGCCTTCCTTGGGTACCATCCTCGGAGTACTCACCCACTCCGTTGTAAAACTATATTACAACTAAACCCGTATACTTGCATATATCGCCTCATAATTCTATATTTTATTGTAGTATTCACACTCTGGACATTAGTACTTCCGAAGGGAGTCAGTAGTTCACGTTCTCAATAGGATTATTGATGTAGTGGAAAAGTGGTTTGTATTCTCCACACATATACGGTTTATTAGTTGATTCGATACGGTTAAGTCTATCCACTAACTGTTGATACCTATAATCTTCTAAGATCACTTTTACTGTAACGGATTTCTGACCATACGTAAATCATTCAATAGGCCACTGATAGGATTTTAATACCATATTTTCAATTATTTCGTATGCATCCTCGTACGTCCTATTCATAAGTGCTCCTCTTGCTGCTCCGTCTAGTCCTGATCTTGCATTCGTATCCAACCCAATGTAAAATACATGCAACCATATCCACTCAGAGAATTCGTGGTGTGACCATTTCTAAATCAGCGTTTTGAAACGTTCCCATGCCTTATGAAAACTTTCTCCTTCCATCTATCTAAAGACAACAATCTCTCTTCTTAGTTGAATCCCTATATTAATAGGGAAAAACTTTTGTAAGAACTTTCAACCAAGTTCATCCCATGTCGTGATAGACCCTGGTGCTTGCGAGTCTAACCAAGAAAAGGCGTTATCAATTAAAGAAAAGGGAAACAACCGAAGATGGATAGCGTCATTAGTGGCTCTGTTGTACTTTAAAGTATCACAAAGTTAGAGAAACTATTTTAGTGTTGATTTGGATCATCT
Source organism: Gossypium hirsutum (assembly GCF_007990345.1). Taxonomy (NCBI): domain Eukaryota; kingdom Viridiplantae; phylum Streptophyta; class Magnoliopsida; order Malvales; family Malvaceae; genus Gossypium; species Gossypium hirsutum. The sequence goes on along the minus strand of NC_053445.1, from coordinate 32,877,445 downwards.
GTCATTGTGCCCCTCAATTGCAGATTACTTTGGATCATCTCAATCATTTTCGGCTTGATGTAACAACATGAAATCAAGGATGTTGGGAAACGTACTTTTAGGACCCCGTTTCGGTGAATCGGGTTTATAAATATTTTCATCAAATATTTTTAAAGTTGCCTAAGGAGGGAATTGAATAATAGTTAGATAATTTTAAGTATTAAGTGTTTAATTTAAGTACAAGGACAAAATCAAGTAAATGATAAAAGTAGGAATTAATATCAAATTACAAGGTGGAACTAGATTAAAGGACTTATTAAATAAATAAGCCATTATATATATGTTTTTGTTGGTGGATAGTTATGGTTAGTATTATAAGTACTATAGTTAACAAATTATGTTATAATAATATATAGTAAAATACAAATTACTATGGAATTATAATATAGGAATTGTTTTAGGGACTTGTATAATAAATAGACCTATATATATAAGTGGGTAGTAAGTGACCAGTCATGATTTACGTTTAAGTTTAATATATATTAAAAAAAATTAAGTTAATAGATTTTGTTAAATTAAAAATATGAATGAAATAATAATAAATAAATAAAAGTAGTATAGTGGAGAGAAACAGAAAGGAGATCATTCTTTCTTTTCCTTTAACCCTTGCATGCTAAATTTGAGAAAGAAATGGGAGGAGCATTCGGCCATTTAGTTCCATGCTTTGAAGCTGATTTGGTTAGTAGTTTTTGGTCCTCTTTACATTTAATTTTGTGTTTTTGGAACTCCAAGATCATGAGTTAAATTACTCATGTTGAAAATTTTAGAACTTTTTATATTAATAGAAGTTAGTATGGTAAAAAAATCTAAGTTCTTGATATTATTTTGGTAGATTTTTAAAGTTGGAAGTGAAGTGAGATTATTTGTAAAGTCAATTCATGAAATTGTACATTGAGGATTATTATGGAAAATTTTGGAAATATGGGGGTTAAATTGTTTATTTATGTGAAATTATTAAAGTATAAAAATAAACATGTCATTGAGATATTTTGAAGTCTTTTATTTGAAAGAGTTTTGTTTGGGTGCTTCATGTTGAATTTGTGTTGTTTTATAGAGTAAATTTTTAATACATTTAAAAGTTAGCGATTTAATTGAGTAACTTGTAAATGAGAAGGATTTTATTATAAATTAAAGATATATTTAGGCTGTATATTAAGGGTTAAGTATTCAGAAATATTGGGTTATGTGTTGATTGTAGAATTAACTTGTTTGATGTGATGGATTACATTGTATAGGATGTAAATGTTTTGTGGCAAATGTGTAAAAGTGTAAATAAGTAGCTAAATGTATTGAATTGAATGGTATATGAAATTGTGATTAATAATTGAAATAAATTATATTATAGATCAAGAACAAACTGGTAATCAAGGAAGAAGGAAGGTAGCAGAATAGTCCCTAAACTTTTTCTATTTCTACAATTTAGTCAGTAAGTTCGTTGTCTTTGAACTCGAACTCTATTTATTTAATTTAAATACTTAATTATTACTTTGATATCTTAATTATATTTATATATATGCAAATGATTAAATTATGAAATGAGAAATTGTGAATTATATACATGAAATGTGACATTATGAAATGAAACAATAAATTATTAGAATTTAAATTGATAGTATGGAAATGTTATATATGAAGATGTATTGCCGAATGATGAGATTGAAGTTGAATAATGTTGATTAATGTGTGGAGTTAAATAAAATCTAGTGCTTACATGCTAGGTAAGTTCGTAGTCTTGAAACTCGAACGTTATTTACTTAATTTAATTAGTTAATTGTTAATTATTATTTAACTATGTTTTTATTTGTGTTTGGTTAAGCTCCATTGAATGGATATTGAAAAAATCATAAATAGATAAAATGTGGTATTATGGAATAAATTAATGAATGATTAATAGATAATTGAAGTGAATGTGATATTGAGTTATGAAATGTGATATTGAGGTTATGAAATGTGATTTTATGGACTTGCGAATGAGTAATTGATATTGTCGATTCATCTGACTATCACTGGGCGCAATTTCTGTCAATTTATCTGATTAGTACTGGGCACAACTATTGTCAGTTATCCGACTAGCGCTGGGCGCAACTTCTGTCAGTTTATCTGACTAGTGCTGGGCACACTCTTTATACCTGTCGATTTATCCAACTAGCGCTAGGTGCAAAGTTAGATATGGTTTAACTGTTAAGGTATAGGGTGCCATTCATTGTACAACTTAAACCGACAAGGTAAAAGTAATTCACCATAAAAGGTTGGTGTATGAAAGCTATTATGGAAGATGTATGAAATACCTAGATGAATTGAGTGGTAAATTTTATAAATATAACTAAATATGCTATGGATTATGAAAATATGGATCATCAAATTTATTTGAGGCTCTTATAATGATGAGATTACTTAATATAAGATTGTTTCCTTATATGCAGGTTAGGTACTATTTTTGTGATTGATGACTCAGCATCCAACGATCAAATCTCGAACTCAATCTCGGTGATGCTCTCTTTATAATTTGGCATGTACCTAGGATGATATTTTGGGGTCTTATACTTTTTTTGTATAGTTATGAATGGGTGTAATATGTCCTAGAAGTTGAGTCTTTTAAACATGTGATTATAGGTAAGTATACGTATATAGATATGGTGGATATGTGTTTGGAACATGTTTTCTAATGGCTGAATTTGCTGGCGTATATGTTGAATGCTATAAGTTTTAATGAAATGGGCTTTTGAAAAATGTATGGCATAACTTATTGAGTTGAGTTTTGGTTCATGAATTGTATGGATTAGATGAACAAAAGAGTAAGATTTGTACTAATTGAATGATTATTGAATTGTGGTGTCAATGAGGGCACATTGGTTAGGCACTTAAATTGTAGGTATTTGGTATGTTTGGACTTGTGTGAAAGTATTTTTGGTCATGAATTTGGTATGGTTTTAGACATGGTTTGGTTAACAAGTTAGGCGAAAATTTTACCTTGTTTTTGAAGAAATTTGTGACTCACACGATCTATCCATACGAACGTGTGTCTTATTGTCTTTAGGTGTAGGTTTTACATGGTTTGACACACAATCTGCAACACGGCCGTGTGACCCAACATCAATTCTCACACGGGCGGACACACAGGCTGGGACATGGCTATGTGTCTGAACTTCAAATGTCCACACAGCCTGGGTTGTGATACACAGCCTGGCCACACGACCGTGTGTCCCCTATTTCTAAAACTTTTAAAATTTTCCCAACTTTTCCATTTTATTATGATTTGACCCCGAAATGTTTCCAATCTATTCTTAGGGACTCAGAGACTCGTTTTAAGGTCTGTATATGTATATTAGCTTATGAATGAAATGTGATTGATTAATTGTAATCATGACTGAATAATTATGGTATGAACTTTTAAATGTTTGGAATGTTATCGTAATACTTCGTGACCCCAATTCAACGACGAAAATGGGTTAAGGGTGTTACACTTGACTCAAAATTATTAGCTGTGATAACCGGCCTTGTTATGCTCTCCTAAACCATGTCCAAACTTGGTAATGCGTAGTCTCTTATGGTTCTCTCATTACAAGCCATGTGTTCGTGCGCAGGTAGTTGTAGTGCTGGTATATCTCCAAAAATGTTATCATTAGTGTCGCCAAATAGCATATTCTCACGTGGTACGTTACCTGCAACATGTGGTGGTGGATCTTGCATCTGTTGTTGTTGCTGTTGTTGTCGGTGATTTCTCGAATTGTTCTTTTTGGGTCTATGACTGCTACTATGGGTGTTCCCCTACTACGAGTAATGCACTAAACTCAAAAACAAAAATGTAATAATAAACAAAATAAAATCTTATTTCTCACCTAAAGATTTCCTAATTATTCTTTTTAGAGTGCAAAAGTTAAAATCAAACTAATGGCGTTTCCTCCCCGACAACGGTGCCAACAACTTGACCACCTCCAGAAATACTAATGTCCAGAGTGTGAATACTACAGTAAAAGATATAGATATGTGAGGCGGCTTCCGCAAGTATACAAGTCTGGTTGTAATATAGTTACAACGGAGTAGGTGAGTACTCCAAGGATCGTACCCAAGGGAGGCAAGTGCTAGATCAATTCTAACCTAAACACAAAAAGATCTAATTAGTACTTTAACTAATTTATAGTAAAAAAGTAAAATAAAAGGAGTTTTTAGGGGTTTATAATAAAAAAGAAAATAACATAAAGAAATAAAATTCACGAGATCAAAAGATAGAACAAATCAAATCTGATTATAGGTGATTAGCTTACTTCGGTTATTCCCATTAACTCTTGCTTTGGGTTCCTCGTCAATCAACTAGCCAATGAATACCTTGTCATTGATGAAGATTCTTGCAGGTCTTGGTATGAGCTTTGCAGCAATGATGTGAATCGACCTCACAACCTTGTGGTGGGACTTTCAGCTTCTTGATCGGACGTAAGATTTGGTGGATATGATGTAACCAAGCTCGGGCCACCTTCATCCTCCTCAATGAAGTCGGCATAGAACTCTAGTATAGCATTCCCACTAAAGTAATGAGATTCGATCACTTGCTCCAGATCGTTATTCTTATTGATCTAAAAAATGACATATCTAGTAGGTTCCAATGACGAAAGCTATCTACATTTCAGGCTCAAAATTCTTCTCCAAATCCCCACTTTGAGCCTAATCCTTGTCCGAAGCTCTTTTAACATTAAGGTTTGGTTGAATGTCAGATCTTTAGAATGTGTTGATACAAAACAAGGCCAATTTTGGTCTCACAAATTTGACTGTTGTAATGGATAAGATCTCTGACTTGTCTTCTTATATCAAACTAAATAGCCTATTCAACATGTTTAAAACTTAGAAAATGGTAAAAATATAATAATCATCACCCAAAACCCTAAACCTAAACGTAAATTAATGAATTACCTTTGCTTCAAGAATAATGTAAGAACGAAATTCAAGTTTTCATGACAATGCCGATTACTCCTAGTACCAAGTATCATTCAGATCAACAATCTAGCTTGAAGGTCAATATGCAAAATCAAAGGCTTGTATTAAGTTCTTTCTATAGAGCTCTTTTGTGGTCGGGGGTAGGAAACGCTCTCCTGCATAGGCATGGAGCGGGAAAAGGGAATTTTTTTTATCTTGGGAATCCCGAGTTGCAAGGGCTCAAAGGTATAAGCAACCGAGTTGGCAGGAGGTTGAAATTGCTAGAAAGAAAACACTTCCTGTAAGAGGCATTTTCATTTGACATAGCAGTGAAACGCTTCCTACAGAACGTGTTTCCCATTGATATTTGGCAGGAAAACGCATCTTGCAAGAAGCATTTTCATTTGACATGTCAAATGGAAACACCTCCTACAATGAGTGTTTTCTCTCTGGACATTTCAACCTCCCAACCAACTCGATTACTTCTTCCTCTAAGCCCCAAAAACTCAGGATTCTCGAGATAAAAAATTCCTTTTTACCCCACCCCATGATCCCTTATATAAATGCATGTTCCCATCCCCCTAATTCAGTATCATAAATTGGTTTTTCTTTTTTCTTGCATGTTGAAATTTTTAGGTTTAAAGATTTATTTTTCTCTCACTTTGAGCAAGACATAGTCATAGTTTTAAGTTGTGTTTGGGTTCACGGTGATGTGATGGAGCTCGATAACCTACAAATTTCATTTGTCGTGTAAGTATGACGCCATCACGTGAGAAACTGGTATCACTTTGCAACTCCAGGTCCAAGTTGGCAGTGTTTATACTATTTCAAGTTGAAGTGTAGTTGGGGCATCGAGGTTACAAAGGTTATGCTATCAAAGGATGGAGCATAACTAGAGCCCTAGTTAACGGTGGTTATGCGGGCACAACAACCAATTTCTCCTCATCAAGGGAACATGCTTTATAAAACCCACATGGAAACGCAAAGAAGAAAAACAGAGAGGCCTTCCAGTATAATCAAGTAATTGAATTGTCCATGTCCACCAAAGGCAGTAACCCTGCTAGTAAAACATGTTACACCCCAATTATGTCACTGATTATAATAAAGGGGTCACCGCCTTCGGTGGTGATGGATAAGACACATTACTTGGTTATACTGTAATGCCATTGCATTTTTCTTCCTCTTAATTCTGTTTGGGTTTTATAAAGCATCCTTTTCTGATGAGGAAAAACTGATTGTCGTGCTCGCATAACCACTTCCAATTAGGGCCCCATTTATGCTCCATCCTTTGACAACATAACATTTGTAAGCTTGAAGCCCTAGTTATAGTTCAACCCTAGACTGTATAATCACTGTCAATCGGTACCTTGAGTTGCAATGCGTTTCGACTTCCTGATTGGTGGCTCCATACTTACATGGTAGATGAAATTTGTAGGTCACTTAGCTCCATGGCACCACCGTAAATTCAAACATTTCTTAAATCTATAACCATGTCAATCTCAAACACAGATGAAATTAAATCTACAAACTTCTAATTTCCAACTGTAAGAAAGAAAACAATTTTTAGCTAAGTGAAAACTCATCCTACATGGCACGTTTTCACTGTCATATTAGTGAAAATGCACCTGTAAGACGCATTTTCAGGAGAGAATAAAAATGTGTCCTACAGAGCGCGTTTTCCTTTCTCTTTCCAAAAACAACATAGATTAGTAATTTTCTAGAAATTCATCCTAGTTTCTCAAATGATTTTTTTCAGCATATTTATACAAATTAACCTTTGTTCTATGATATTTTAAAAAAAATTAACGTCGTTTGAAAATTACGTAAAATTTTTGATTCATTCAAGTATCAAAATCATTAATAAAAAATAATAAAATTACAAATTAAATACAAAATTATAACACTAACGAAAACCCTTCCCTAATTTTTAAACTAAAAGTGAGCATTCAACTGAATCGAGTGAAAAAATTTTGAGTTAATCGAGTTGATGAGTCCTATTTTATCATCTTAACTCGATTTGAATTTTTTTTGAATTGAGTTGAGTGAAATGAAATTCGAGTCAAGTTGAATTAAGTGAAATTGTTCAAGTTAAATTAAAAACAACAAAAATAAACATGTCAAACTAAAATATTGTTACGATATAGCTATTTCCATATTAGAGCACATAAATTTGAAACCATATATATTTGAAATTTTTTTAAAGAAAAAAAGAAGAAGATACTTTACTATGATAAACTTGAATAATTTATTTATTTAGATCCTCCAAATTATTATTTTACAAAATTTTTAAAATTTTAACTTTCTTTATGTATTCTTTAGAATTGTTTGAAAATTTTTATAATTTTTTTAAAAATATAAAATTTTGATTTTTATAAATATTTTAAATTTTAAAAATTATTTTGAATTTTTTAAAATTATTTTTGTTGTAATTTTTGTTAACAGATAAACCAATTTGCTTATTTTCAAAATTGACAAAAATTAAAAAAATTATATACACCAACTTGTTATTCGAATTATTCTAGTTATTCAAATTATAAAGTTCAACTCGATTCGAAACTCAAATTATTTTTTCGAGGTGACTCAAATAATTCAAGTCGATTAACTTGAAATTCGAATTATTTTTCAATTTTTTATAATCGAATCTAATTTTACTCACATTTATTTCAAACTTGGACTATTTTACCAAACTAACCCAAAACAATTAAATAATTACAAGAATGACCTAAATTTAAAAACATTTATCGGAATGACCTGAAAGGAACAGTGCCAAGGGTTATGGCCACTCCATGATCAGCACCCATTTCCTCAATCTCTAAAAAATCACTTGATGATTGGAGCTGTGATTAAAAAATTATTTTTTTTCGGAACCAACAATGTAATGGTAGATATCCACGTGTATTTTTTTTCTCATTCATATTTTTTAAAATACATGTTATATTAGTATAAAATATATATATATTTAGATGTTGTGTACCAAGTGACCGACATTGATTTTCAAAATTTTTAAATTTTTTTAAGGTACTGTGACTCCATGGCGGGCACCCTAACACCTTAAACAGCTTACCAAAATCTTCGAAGAATTAAGCTTTTTAGCCAAGAAACAAAAGAATATAATGGGTATTATTCTTTCTTCATGAAGACCCCATCATGCAGACCTTGCTATGCAGAAACTTGAAAGAAACCTCATAATATCATCATCACAGTGCGTTATTACTTCATGCATCTCTCGAGTTCACGTATTTGCTTACTCACAATCTCCTGCTCCATTTAATTCAAGTCCAGCTGATACCCAACCCGGTAGGAACCCGCAAGTGTACTAAGCAAAGCCAAAAATACATTAAAGACGATGACATGGAAAAAGCAAAAGGCAGCCACAAGTTATGGCAATGACCAGATGAAGAATAATAGGCTTGTTTGGTAATAAAGATGAAAGTTAGCGTTGATTGCAGTGCTTTCTTCTAATAGACCAGCATATTCCTCTTGTTTCTCGGCTAAAAGGCTTAATTTTTTTCAAGATTTTGACAAACTGTTCAAGGTGTTCATTCATAGTGAATAAAGGGGTGCTGGCCAGAGTACTGACTAGGGGTGTTCATTCGGTTAATCAACCGGTTAACCGACCCGAAATAACATTAATCGAATTAACCGACCTTTTAAAATCTTCAACCGTTAACCGAACCGAAATTTTTTCCAAAAAAATTAACCGAACCGAAATTTTTTCGGTTAATTCGGTCGGTTAACCGAATTAACCGAAAATTATATATATTTTTTATTTTTGGTTAAAAATTAACCGAATTACCTAAATTAACCGAATTAACCGAATTACCCGAATTAACCAAATTGAATCACTACATAATTAAATTATTTTTAGACTTTTAGACTTTAGTTTTATTCTTAGTTTTAAAAATTTATTTTTATTTATTAAATTATTTGTAATTTAATTTTATGATTGGGTTGGGTTGGGTAATTGGGTTGGGTTGGGTTGAATACTTGGGTTTAGATTGGGTTTAGGTGAATAGTGGACCTATTTATATATTATAATTTTATTTATTAAATTTTTCGGTTAACCGACCGGTTTCGAACCGAATTAACCGTTAACCGAAAAATCAAAAAATAATTAACCGACCTCCGACCGAAAAAATTCGGTTAACCGACCGATTAACCGAATTCAGTCGGTTAACTTAATTTTTTCGGTTTTACCCGAATTTGCACACCCCTAATACTGACACCCCCAAAAAATAGTTCTTTTACTAAAAAGTGGTGCCAGCCATAGGAGTCAGGGCACTGTAAAAAAAAAAATTTTAAAATGGGTGGCGGCCACCTGGTACAGAGCATCCTAAAACAAATTATTTTTTATACCAATATAACATGTAATTTAGAAAATATGGACAAAATATATATATGTATTAGTCATTGCACTTGAGCACAAAAATATATTTTTTAATCACAATTCTAATCATCATATGATTTTTTAGAGATTGGAGATATGAGTACCGATCACGAGATAGTCATAACATTTAGACATTGTTGCTTTCAAGTTATTTCGGAAATTATTATTAAATTTAAATATTCTTGTAATTATTTAATTGTTTTAGACAAATTTGGTAAAATAACCTCAAACTTGTCTACTTAAACAGTGTTGACCATTAATCGGGACGCGATTCGGAGCAAAAGATAGAAACATTTAAGTTATTTATTTACTTGTATAAAAAAATAGTTATATATTTACAATACAAGAGTGTAGTCAAACTTGGAGAACTACAGTGTTATCCCGCTATCTTTGGCATTTTATTATAAATACATACGATTTTCATTTATTAGTTTTACTCGTTTTAGTTATACGAAATATTTAGTCAACCTTCCAAAATGGAAATTTGGGCTTCCTTTCATAAGCACTTGGCCTTTAGTGACTAAATTTAAGAGTTTTTATTTTAAAATTTTAATATAATTAGGAATATAATCGAGGAAATTATTGCTATCCGACGGTTTAGAAAAACAGCTGTTAAGCAAGATGCTTCCTTCTCTTTATCTTTTTGCAGGTTCTTCCACGGGGTCTTTCAGTGCTTGCTTAAGCTATTTGCCAAAAAAAAAATTTAATGTATATTTATTAAATAGTTATAATAATTGAAATTATTGTTTCATTAATTAAAAAAATCCTTTTAAAAATATTACTTTTTTAGTAAATTAAATGAAAAATGTTCTCATTAGATATAAAATATTTTAAATCATTTTATAGTTATGATCATTTTATTATGTTTAAATATATGATTTATTTTACAAGTGAGAATATGTGAATGAAAAAAAAAAGAGTACAAATGTTTTTTATTACTCATAAATAGCATCCTTATTAAAAAATCAAGAATAAATGAAGGATAATCAAAATCAAAATAAATCATATCATCGAAATTATCCGCTCATTTGGCTAAATGATGCGTAACAAGATTAGTAGTTCTATTAATAAAAGAAAATGAAATCGAAGAAAAGGCTCTAGTGATGTCCCAAGCTTTTAGAAGGTGATCACACGAACAAAGCCTATTAACCTTCGCAATTTAATATGATTTGATTCTTCTATTTTCGTAATATTATTAATTAATTCAAGTGATTATTTAATTTATTATTTCAATTTAAATATTAATGTTAATTTATTTTCTTAAAAATAGTCATTTCAACTTATTAGGATAGTTTTTGCGTGTAAAAATAATTATATCAACATTTTAATAGAAATAATTTTGATAGTTAATTATTTAGACTAAACTAATTTCATTGTAAAAGTAGAATACCAAATTAAATGAAATTAAAATGTAAACATTAAATTACATATGTAAGTATAGTAGAGAGATCAAAATTGAAATTTAACCATTTTCTTATAATAATTATAAATGAATAAAAGAACTTGACACATGTCTTGACATTAGACCCCTTATGGTCTTTCTTTTATATATAGTTTATAGTTGCAGTTAGAATTGAGTTGGATTTATTCAATATTCAATCTTTCATTAATCAATATATTGATTTTTTTTTTAAAAAAACTTTACAAGTATAGTGCAATTGTAATTACATATTTGAGTAACACAAAATAGAATCAAACATTGTGGCACATGCAGACTAAGAATTAGAATAATTTAGAATAAAATTAACTAATAAGAAGAAATACACACATGGCAACAACAGAATGTGAGACTAGTTGATCCACATATATAATTACGTATGGTACCTTTGCCTTTGCCAATTGTTCCATGTGGTTATTCAGAAAGCCCCAAATATAAAAATCAAGATGTTGAATGAAATGATTCCAATTGGTTCAATCAGCCACACATATAATCCATTCTAAGTGGATTCTCAAAAACTATAATTTTCCATTTTAACTAGTTGTTTTGTTTCTCAATTTTCTTTTTATTTTTTATTAGATTGTAATAATTTAAAATATTATTAGTTCTGGATGTGAAAGATCTTCATACCCCTTTAGTTGTGCAGCATATACCTTTTCCTTCAAGAAATCATTCAAGAAATCCCTCTTAACATCCATTTGAAATAGTTTGATGTTAAAATGTGCAACCACTGCAAGTAACAATAGAATTGCCTAAGCCTTGTGTCGAAACTATTTTTTTTAAATTGAAAAATGGGGATTGATTTTGAAAATGGAAACGGGAGTCGCCATCGATCTTTTATTATGGTGTGATCGGATCACCTCGAAAATAACTTTAGGTCTGCGAATTTTGAAAAAACAGGTTCGGAAGTCAGTTACGTACGAGGAAAGGTTGGCACCCTCGTAACGCCCAAAATTAGTACCGAATTTATTGTTTATCGTCTTAATGTCAAAATCTTAAAAAGATTTTTAAATACGATCCCTTTATCTTATTAAAAATACTTGGATAAATCGATGCAGATTCCAAAGGCCTCATTATCCTAGAGTAATAAAATGACACACCCAATACATTAGGGCATGACATTTTTAGTGCTCGAGAATAAGTTTGTCTTTTGATTTTCGAAACTTGTGTGGTGAAATTCAAAAAGGATATTCAATTGCTTTAAGTCCGATGAAAAATTGAAACCCAATACGTTAGGGCACGATTTCTCAGAGCTCCGAGCATTGAATATTGACCTTATTATTTTATAAATCCTCATTTCGAGAAAACGGCGTATCACATCCAATACATTAGGACACGACTTATCGAATTCTCGAGAGTGGGTTTTACGTATTTTGGTTAAAGAAAACTTTTGATCATTTAGACTCAACGAGAAGAATTGGAACCCAATACATTAGGGCCCAATTTTCTCGAAGATCATAAATACTAAGCCTTTTTTTTTATATGAAATAGCATGATAAAGGTGAAAAGTTTGATAACGTAATGTAAAACGATGAATGATAATTCAAACATAAACTAAGATGTAGTCAAATGAGCAACAAATAAATACAAATACAATGGCAACAACAATTTACTCACATTATACAATATCTAAATATATAATTATGTCTAATCTACCACAATGCGTATTAACAAATGATAAAATTTACAACAATATGTCAAATTAAAAAAGGGTATATATATATGTAAAAAAAATGGAATAATATTTAATGAGTTTAGGATGTATTTAAATATAATAATTTGAAGGGATTTAGGTATCATTTTTAAAATATATATGCATTAAAAGCAAATTTGAAAGTAGTATTAAGCTAAAAATTTAAAATAATACTAGAAATAATGAATATAAAGTTGATTCATAAAAACTTTTGAAATCGAATTTTATTAGGTAAAGACCTCCTTTTTTATAATTGAAAACAATAATTAATGGATTTTAAATCGAAATTTAAGGAAAATATTAAAAAGATAAAAAAATGAAAACAATAAACCCCCAAATATTAGTGCAAAAACGAATTTAAACATAAAACACAAGTTAAAATAATGATTAATTATATTTTAAACTATAATAAAATTAAACACTATTAAAATTAAAACAGTTATACCAAAATGAAATCACTTTCAATCTCAAGGGACTCAATCAGCAATTTCGCGCAAACAATACTATAATAGCAATCGGGCGTAAAACGGTGTCGCTTTACTTTGGATCAACATGCAAACAAAATTAAATACGCAGTATAAATTATAGGAACTAAAGTAACCAAATTAAGACTAATTCAAACTAAAAGGTGCTCGGAGCATAAATAGGCCAAAGGATTCCATGAAACGCGGATCCTTCTCGGACCGGGTCACCACTTGGATTGGATCTATGAAACAGTGCCGTTTCAGTGCCATTGTATTGGCTCTGAACGGCAGCGTTTTGAAATCAGATACTTAAAATCTAAAAACCTAAAACCTATCATTTAAAATAAGAAAAACCTAAACTAAAAAAGGGTTCTGCGCCGCATCAGAAATCAACAGCCCCCCATCCGTTTGCACCGTTCTACGTACCAGAGGGCCTGCGGAGAATCTCCGATTTCGACCTACTCTCCGATGACGACGGAGGAGGTCGAAATCCCTCTGCCAGGTACTCTTTCCTCCTCTCTTTATCATTTTCTCGCTTTAAAAAAAACTAAAGATTGAACGCAGAAGAGAAAAGAAAAAAAAAGAAACCGAAATCGTAACAAGAAAAAAAATTGGAAAATCACCTTTTGGAATTTTTTGATTTCTGTATATCAAAAAAATCTGTGTATTGAATGCGTAACCCCTTTTACAGTGTCCGAATAGCCTTCTTATACCCGATTTACAGAAACTGGAGAAAAATAGCGGAAAAAAATATCAATCCCCCTAATTTTCCAATCTGTTATTTTCCTACTTGCTGTTGTTTTCGTCTTCTTCGCAGGTACAAAGGCCAGCTGGTGTACGGAGGTGGCCGTATGGAGGCATGCGTGGCGGGCGAAAGCATCACGCGCGTGAGGAGTGGCTCGAAAGGGAGCCCGTGCGTGGCAATGGCAGCTGAAGGGTTCCAGAAACCCTAGTGATTTCTGGAATACTCTTTCCAGATGGGCTAATTGGGCTGAATCGGGTTTCGGGTTAGGGTAGCGGATTTGGGATTGAATTTTGGGTTTAATGATCTGGGTTTAAATTTTTGTAAATAGACATTTTGGGATATTTAATTATTTTTTAATTGGGCCGCATGGACTGTTTGTTTGGACATTTAATTTTGTTTTTATAATTAGTTTAGGGGCTAGGCAAAATGGGTATTACAGTTGCCCCTCTTTTCTCATTGTCGTGTAACGACAATAGAGCAAATACTAAAGAATACCAATTTTGCCCAGTCGTGCTTGGACCTTGGTGCTCTTCTTCTTCAAGTGGCTCCATTCCATCCTACTGCATCTTCAGAGGTATAGGAATTAGTGCTTCGATCCACTCCACTATAACATCAGGGAGATATGATTCGTAGCTTGTAACTTAAATTTGTTTAACCGTGATGTTGAGGAAGCAAGATTCGCTGTCGTAGCTTCAATCTGTTCCACTACATCGCCTGGGAAATAAGATCTGTAATTCTTCGGTCTATTCCACTGTAATCTCAGGGAGATAAGACCTGATGCGATCTACTCTGCTATAAGTTCAGAGAAATAAGATCCTTTATTTTAACCCGCTCCACTGTAATCTCAGGGAGATAGGATTACTAGCTTCAATCTGCTTCGCTGTAATCTCAGGGAGATAAGATTTTTGGCTTCAATCTGACGTGATCTACTCTACTGTAACTTCAGAGAGATAAGATCCTCTATTTTAATCCGCTCCACTGTAATTTCAGGGAGATAGGATTACTAGCTTCAATCTGCTCCGCTGTAATCTCAGGGAGATAAGATTTCTGGCTTCCATCTGATGCGACCTACTCTATTGTAACTTCAGAGAGATAAAATCCTCCATTTTAATCCGCTCCACTGTAATCTCAGGGAGATAGGATTACTAGCTTCAATCTGCTCCGCTGTAATCTCAGGGAGATAAGACCTGTGGCTTAAATCTGCTTCCTTACACTTGAAGATAAGATTTTCCGTCTTTGATCTGCTCCGCTATTGCTTAGGGAGATACGATCTGTAATTTCTCAGATCTATTCTCTGGGGAACATGACCTGTATAATGAACCTAATTATGCCTAATGATTAGGATGGCATGATCAAAATGAATCAAATTCTCCTAACTAGACATGTGAATAATGTTTGCATGAATGCAGAGTTTTATTTTGTTCGAAAATAATCCCACTTAGGTTGTCATTACTCGAAATTTATTAAGGCTTTAACACTGACGTGCTACAACGCCTTCTCGCTTGACCGGCTTTTTTGAAAAACATTTAGCCAGGTTGCCCCCCATTGTAAACCTTAAAGTTTAATCCATTAGAGCACACAATTTGTGCCATCATTCTCCCACTGTAATCCAAGGGTAAAAATAGGTGGCTTTTCCTCAAACATCTCTTATCAAAATTCAAGGATATAGGATTTGAATCATTTTGGTTTCTTACACCATTTTCAAGGTGTCATACCAGGGACTTATGCGTAGATGAAGGCTCTTTCGAAGTAACCTCTTCCTCTTGCCTGGTGATCATTGCTTGCTTGTTTACTTAAGCTTCGTCATCAACATGGCATCTTGCCAATCAATGCATTTGACGACAAAATCCAAAGAGAAAGTCCAAATTTAGACTCCTCTTTCTCAAATTTCTAATCTTTAAATTTGGGTGTGTTCTAAACAATAGTCCTGTCTCAGGCTCCTATATTAGTTAGAAACTTTTCAGAGTAATATGCAAAACTTCTTTTGTGAAAGTTTTATTAGTCCATTAATCATTATTCTAATGCAACATGCTTGCAAAAAAGGTCATAGCAATAGATAAGAATAAATTTGGTACTGAACATAGTTAAAATGAATAAGTTATCACAAATAGTAAAGAAATTGATTGGGAATGTATATCTTGGAAAAGAGGAAAAAAATATTCCAAGAATCAACAAATTCAATAATAGGAGAATTAAGTTCCTCAGATATCGCAGCTTGAACTTCTCTGTACAAACTTTCTAAAGGCCATTCTAAGTTTGACATGTGTTTAAGAGATCTTCAGTGCTTTATCGATGCCGTAAAACGTCGCCTATCCCTTCCTGTTGATTCAGGCATAGCAAGATTGCCACACGCCCCAATCTGGTCAAGATACAAGCTACTCTTAAACACTTCATGCCTCATTCTGTCCAAACATTTGAGCCGCCCTTTTTGGGTTTTCCCCTTAGCCTCTCCATTTTTATCATCATTTTTTTTGGATCAAAGCGCCCTTTGCGGGTTTTCACTTTGGTTCTTTTTCTTCAAGTGAAGTATTTTTTGACTGAGTCTGAATTTACGAGATTGGGCAAGTCTTTTCCATCTATCTCACTTAGAATCAAAGCTCCACCAGCGAAGGCCTTCTTTACAACATAAGGACCCTTCCAATTTGGCATCCATTTTTCTCTAAAGTCCTTTTGCACAGGAAGAATCTTTTTTAGCACCAAGTCTCCTTCGCTAAATTTTCTGGGGCGAACCTTTTTATTATAGGCTCGTATCATTCGTTTCTGGTACATTTGCCCATGATGAATAGCTTTTAACCTTTTCTCCTCTATTAGGTTCAGCTGATCATAACGAGATTGGACCCATTTAGCCTCGTCCAACTGGAGTTCGGATAGTACCCGTAGAGAGGGGATTTCAACTTCGATGCGTAATACTGCCTCTATTCCGTAAACTAGAGAAAAAGGTGTTGCCCCAGTAGAAGTTCTAACAGATGTTCGATAGGCTAGGAGAGCAAATGATAACTTATCATGCCAATCTTTGTAAGTCTCAGTCATTTTTCCCACAATTCTTTTAATATTCTTATTGGTCGCCTCCACTGCGCCATTCATTTTTGGACGATACGGCGATGAGTTATGATGCTTGATCTTAAATTGGCTGCAAACCTCAGCTATTGTGTTATTGTTCAAATTCAACGCATTTTCGGATATGATTCTCTCAGGCATTCCATATCGACAAATAATCTCCTTTTTCAAGAATTTACTAACTGCTGACTTCGTGACATTTGCGTAAGAAGCAGCTTCTACCCACTTTGTAAAGTAATCAATGACTACGAAGATGAAACGATGCCCATTAGAAGCCTTCGGCGATATCGGCCCAATGACATCCATACCCCACATGGAAAATGGCCATGGTGAGGTCATAACATGAAGTGGCAAAGGAGGCGTATACATCTTGTCTCCATAAATCTGACATTTATGGCATTTCTTGGCGTAATTAATGCAATCCCCTTCCATAGTGGACCAATAATACCCAAATCTCATGATCTGTGTGGCCATGGTGAAGCCATTGGCGTGTTTCCCACGGAGACCCTCATGGACTTCCTCCAGAATTTTCTTAGCTTCCACGGCATCCACACATCTTAATAGTACCTGATCTTTTCTTTTCTTTTTTTTATGTAGCACTTCCCCATCTAAGACATATTCGATGGCTATTCTTCTCAGAGTTCTCTTGTCGTTCTCTATTGCCTGGCTAGGGTACTCCTGATTCTGTACATACTGTAGGATACTCCGATACCAAGGGTGATCGTCTTTTCCCTCCCCCTCAATATTGTAGCAATGAGCTGGGGTTTCATAGATACTCATCTGAATAGGCTTTATTACTTCAAGCCTGTTCACCTGAATCATCGAAGCCAGAGTAGCCAATGCATCAGCCATTTGGTTTTCCTCTCGTGAGAGATAACATAAGGTGATGTTATCAAACTCGTCAATCAATTCAAGAACCAGTTCTTTACAATTGATCAATTTAGGGTCTCTGGTTTCCCACTCTCCTTTGAGTTGTTATATCACCAACGCGGAATCTCCATACACTTTAAGCACTTTGATTTTACATTCAATGGCCGCACGAATACCCATAATACATGCTTCATATTCTGCCATGTTATTTGTGCAATCGAAGTCCAACTTGCTAGCGACAGGATAATGATCTCCATTTGGGGATACCAAGACTGCCCCAATTCTGTTTCCTGTAGCATTTGAAGCTTCATCGAAATTTAACTTCCAGATGTGGTCTATTCGAGGGTTTTCTTCAGTGTTTGCCACGTACAATAAGTCCTCATTTGGAAAATCAAAGTTCAAAGGCTCATAGTCTTCCAGGGCTCTGCAAGCTAGAAAATCAGCTATTACACTTCCTTTTATAGCTTTCTGACTTACATATACTATGTCAAATTCAGATAGCAGAATTTGCCATCTAGCCATTCTCCCATTTAAAGCAGTTGATTCCATCATTTACTTTAAAGGATCTAACTTTGAAATCAGCCAAGTCGTATGATACAACATGTATTGCCTTAATCTTCGAGTTGTCCAAATTAAAGCATAACACAACTTTTTAATAGACGAGTACTTCATTTCACAATCAGTGAATTTCTTACTGAGATAGTATATTGCTCTCTCTTTCTTTCCTGTTTCATCATGTTGGCCCAAGACGCATCCCATGGAATTGTTAAACACCGTTAGATATAATATCAATGGCCTATCTGGACTAGGCAATGATAGTATTGGAGCATTAGCCAAGTATTGTTTTATTTTGTCAAAAGCTTTCTGACATTCCTCATCCCATTCTCCAGGATTATGTTTATTCAGAAGGCGAAACACTGGATCGTATTTCTCAGTCAATTGCGAAATAAACCGGGCAATGTAGTTCAACCTTCCTAGGAAACCTCGGACCTCCTTCTGAGTACCTGGAGGAGGCAAATCTCGTATTGCTTTGACTTTCTCCGGGTCAATCTCAATCCCCTTCTTACTGACTATGAAGCCCAACAACTTTCCTGATCTGGCTCCAAATATGCATTTTGCTGGGTTGAGTTTGAGCTGGAATTTTCTCAATCTCAAGAACAACTTCCTCAAGACTCGGAGACGATCCTCTTCAGTTCTAGATTTTGCAATCATATCATCAACAAAACTCTCAATTTCTTTTTGCAGCATGTCATGAAACAGGGTGACCATTGCCCTTTGATACATTGTTCCTGCATTCTTCAATCCAAAGAGCATTACTTTGTAACAAAATGTTCCTCATAGGGTAATGAAAGTGGTTTTCCTCATGTCCTCTGGGTGCATCTTTATTTGATTGTATCTAGAAAAGCCGTCCATGAAAGAAAATAATGAGTAGCCAGCCGTGTTATCTACCAAAGTGTCAATGTACGGCAGCGGAAAATTGTCTTTTGGACTCGCCTTATTCAGGTCCCTGTAATCCACGCACATCCGTACCTTTCCATCCTTTTTAGGAACAGGGACGATGTTTGCTACCCATTCTGAGTACTTAACCTCTTGTAAGAACCCAGCACCGAACTATTTTTTGACCTCCTCTTTTATTTTCAGCACAACATCAGGTCTCATTTTTCTGAGCTTCTGCTGAACTAGTTTGCAATCCTCTTTTATAGGTAAATGATGTACCACAATGCTAGTATTTAGCCCTGGCATATCCTGGTAGGACTATGCAAAAACATCTTTGAACTCTCGGAGTAACTCAACGAGGTCATATTTCGTCTTCGCGGTGATATCAGTTCCGATTTTCACATCTTTCCCTTCCTCCAGGCTCACAATTTCTAATGATTCCTTATGAGGTAGTATCTGCTTATCCTCTTGCTCCATCATTCTCAACAAGTCTGGAGATACACCACAGTCTTCATCATTTTCAAAGTCATGAGATCCTTCCAAACACATGTCTTGCTCAAAAAGAGACTCCGTGTTTGAAACAACATCACTCATGTCATTGATATCTGAGGACCTATGGGGATACACCAAAGAATACGCAAAGTATAAATTTAGGAATAATTATTTGTATGATTAGGTTATAAATAAAAAAATATTTAGAACACAATTAATCAAATGGAAGATATTTACTTGTTTGGAAAGAATAAAAGAATAATTGCTCGAAATGAATGCAAAAATGTATTTTATTAGGATAAAGATATTCAGACTTAAGCCTACTTCACAAAGGATTTCTTGTCATTCTTAGGCTAAAAACAACAATAATGTTTTGGACATTACTCTGCATATGCTCTAAAGACTACAGGTATTTCTTCCACAGTCCAATTGTTTAGCTCACTCCCAGGTTCGTATGGGCTGATCTCCAGTAAGGACCTTCTTTCAGCTATCTCTATAGCATTGATATGAACTTTCTCCAACATTCCTTCAATGCCTTCACTTCTGGACACCCCTCGCTCAGGATAAATAAATCCCCTTGACACAAAGGATTCAGATATGTGAGGGAAGGTCAAAGGCTCCCACTTGACTTCCTCTCTGCTTAGTCGTGCCCTTATTCTCTCTTGCCTTTTCTCCACTTCTTTTCTCCTTTGTTTCAAATCTAGCTTGTAACCTAAGCCAAAATGATCGAACTTCCCTTTCAGCATGGGTGCTTCAACCCTTCCTTGCAAGTACTTTCCCAACCCTTTTCCTAGCGAAGCTCCTCTTCCTACCAACAACTGCAGACACATTTCAGTAGTCTTGGATATCTTTGGTACCGGGATCCTGTTTCCCTCAGCGGTAAACATTGTGTTCACAAATTCCAAGGACTGGAAAGAACATGCCATTGCCTCATCATTGGTCTCTACATAAGGTGCATCACCCGTTACCATTGCGATAATATCCTCCTCCGCATTTATTGTCACCAATCGACCCTCTAATATTAGCTTCACCTTCTGATGTAATGATGAAGGCACTGCCCCAGCTGAGTGTATCCACGGTCTCCCCAATAAACAATTGTAGGAAGGCTTAATATCCATTACTAAAAAGTCCACCTCATAAGTAATTGGGCCAATTCTTAACGGCATTTCAATTCTTCCTACAACTCTTTTTTCTGTTCCATCAAATGCCCTTACTATATTCTGGCAGGGTTTCATATGTGAACTGTCCACAAGTAATCGATTAAGAGTGGACAAAGGCAATACGTTCAATTCGGATCTATTATCAATCAAAACCCCCGGTACTGTGTCCCTCTGACATCGGGCAGTGATGTGTAGAGCCTTAGTAGAACCCTTACCTCCAGACGGTATTTCGTCATCATTGAAGAATATGAAATTGTCAGCATTTATATTGTTGACCAAACGATCCAATTCATTGACTGAGATGTCCTCAGCCACGTATGTTTCATTTAGTACTTTCATTAGCGCATTTCGATGTACTTCTGAACTTAGGAGCAAAACTAATACAGAAATGCAGGCCGGTTGTTTGTGCAGTTACTCCACAACACTGTATTCACTGTGTTTCAAAAACTTCAAAAACTCTTTTGCTTCCTTATCTTTTATTGGTTCATTTACCAATGGTTTAGATTCCACCGCCTTCCCTTTCCTCTGCTCCACCGTTGGAGTCCCTTCTCTTGGCAATTCTGCTCGAGTGTCATAACGTTTTCCATTACGTGTATAGGAACCCTTTTCCTGGTATTCTTTTACCATATTACCCTCAACTTCCTTTCCTGAGATTGTCACATTGCATCCGTAATTCCATGGGACCATTTTGTCATCCTTGTATGTGAAACTTGATGGTTTCATGATTACAATTTTCAGTGTTACCTGAGCCCTATCCTCATCACTCTTAGGGCGTGAGATAATAACTACAGGATGATTTATTTTCGGGGTCCCTGTTCCCAATTCTATCGCGCATATGCTCCCCCTTTCTTCTGCATCCTCATAGAACCTCATCTCTTGGTTATCCATCATGCTTTGAACCAAAGCCCTGAATCCTTCACATTCCTGAATTTCATGTCCTGTTTTACGGTGGAATTCACAATAATTTCCCATCTCATACCCTTCCTCCAAATCTGAAATAACTAACCCTCTTTTTGCCATCTCTTTCCATACCCGTTTCAATGGAGTTCTTACTTCAGTGACGTCAGTCTTAACTCCTTCCCCTATACTTTCGTTCAACATATTCACTCCCTTACCATCATGATTGGGCAATGGGCCCTCGGTGTTGGGTGAATCATCAAATTTAACAACGCCCAATTTTATAAGTCCTTCTACAACCTTCTTGAAAGCGGTACAACTTTCTATTGAGTGTCCTGAAATTCCCGCATAGTAGTCACACTTAGCGTTCGTGTCATACCATTTTGGATACGGGGGTTGTAAAGGACTCAGGTAATGAGGGGCAACAACATGTGCATTAAATAACTTCTGATACAGCTCTTTATATGTCATTGGAATGGGAGTGAACTGAGGCTTCTCAGTATTTTGCTTCGTTCCCGATTCTGGTTTCGATGAGCCTTGCTGATTAGCAACCATCTTCCCTGGTTGATTCACTGTAATTGATTTACTATATGCGTTCACATTATTTATTTCACCTTCTCTTTTCTTTGAAGCTGACCTTCGACTATTCTCCCCACCATCTATTTTTCCACTTTTAATGGCGTGTTCAATCATTTCGCCATTCATGATTATATCTCCGAAACTCTTCGAGGCACTTCCTAGCATGTGCGTGATAAACGGCGTCTTCAATGTGTTGATGAAAAGCATCGTCATTTCTTTTTCCAAAAGTGGTGGCTGAACTTGAACTGCAATCTCTCTCCACCTCTGTGCATACTATCTAAAACTGTCGTTTGATTTCTTTTCCAAGTTCTGCAGAGTAATTCTGTCAGGCATTATTTCAGATACATGACTGTATTGTCTCATAAAAGCCTATGCCAAATCTCTCCAAGTGTTGATTTTGGCCCAGCTCAACTGATTATACCATTTAGACGCCACCCCAATGAGGCTATCCTGAAAACAATGTATTAACAGCTGATCATTGTTAATGTACCCGGTCATTCTCCTACAGAACATGGTAATATGGGCCTCCGGGCAACTGGTCCCACTATACTTCTCGAATTCCGGCATCTTAAATTTGTAAGGAAGCACCAAGTCTGGGACCAGACTCAGATCTTTTGCATCTATTCCATGATAGCTTTCAGTGTTTTCTATCACCTTGAACTTCTCTTCAATCCACTTCCATTTCTCCTCAAACTGTTTTGGTAATTCTTCTTTTTCTTTATCCTTCTCGGCTACTTCATCGAAATCCGGGACAGCGAGATTAACTGGGTTTTCACCAGGGTTGGAACCTGACCCAACTTGGGAGTTTATCAGTATTGGAATATCGGCTTGAAAATGTTGAGGTCTTATTGAAACAGAGGATCTATGCTGCGGCACCTCAGTCTGAACCTGCACATGCGGGGGCGTAAAGCCTGGAGGATAGGTGGGTCCAGTCTTGTCTTCTTCTTCATCATTGATCATAGGGCCTTTCCCATTATTTAATCCTTTTAATAATTGCGTCAACTCAGTCATTATATCTTTTTGAGTCTCCAGCATCTTTTCTGTCATGTCATGTTGAATTTTTTCCAATTGTTCAATCATTTGTATCTGTAACTGGTCTTGCATTTCCTTTTGAAGTCGCTCCAACTTTTCCAATTGTTGATCCATAATTTTTTATTTTGCACAGGTACCGTAGCGGTGTTTGGTTAATGAGTTTTTGTTGGTTTCCAGATTAACTGTAATGATTAATCAATTAGGTTCTTTCAATGGACCTTAATGCATATGATGCAATGTAATGCAATGCATGAATGCAAAGAGGCGTCGATTCTGATTCAATTTCATTTAAAAAACTTTCACTAGAAAACAAAATTCTTTACATAAAACAGGTTACATATATGCTCTTGCCCTAATGCTCAGAGCTTTAATTTTCCTAAGTAATGAAGCTAATTCCTGTCCTAGAGTTGATTCCAGCTCATACTTGACGCTCAGTGCATCGGCCTGTACCGCCAAAGTCTGCAAGTGATCAGCTACCTCCCGGATCTGAACCACGGCTTCACCTATGATACGATCTCTATTTTCAACCTGATTCTGAAGGTGGTAAGTTGCTCATTCTGACGACTTTCATTGTTTTCTAAGTACTCAGTCCGGATCTTACAACTTCACAATACTGATTCCAATTCTTCTATTCTTCCTTTCATTTCTTCGATTTTTCCCAAGCTCGCCCTTAATTACATCATGGAATTTCGACTTTGATACTGATGGAGAGATCTTTCCAACTCAACCACTCTATCCTTTAATTCACATTTTTCCTTTTGGCTCTCTGACAAACTCCTTTCTAGAGTTTCATTTCGCGTCTGAACCTCTCGGAATTTCTTTTCCCATCATCAGCCTTGATCTTTTCTTCCCAAATCTCTTGGCGCCATTGCTCTGGAGTTTTTCCTAGCCCAACAGTTCTCATTGATAGCCTCAACTTCTTGTAGTCTGTCTTCAAACTATCCAAGTCTTCATCAGCCTTATTCTTTCCCTTTCTTAACTTCTCTGCCTCTAACTTTTGAACATCCACGTCTAATCCTAATTGCATCTTTTCTTCTTCCAACTGCTCGATCCTTTTTTCAAGCTCTGCATTCCTCTTCTCAAAATCGTGTTTCATAATTTCTAGCTCAGAGGGAACAACCCGCAAATGTTCTTCTATTGACTAACTATCTCCCTAACTTGGCCTTGGGATGTTATCATTGATTCTTCTGACCCACCAATCATTATATTCAAGAGTCGTCGTCGGGCCTACGGCTAATCTCTTCATCCGTCGAGTCTGGTCCCATGTATTGGTTATCTCTCGAATCTTCTTTTTATATCCATTGTCTCTATATGAGAATTCGAACTTAGCTAAGCCTTAGGTTGCAGGTATAAACTGCCTTGACCTGTACTGTCTTAGCACCAACAATGGAGCATAACTAACCGCTCTCCAAATTCCAAGTAACAGGACCCAATCAAAGTTACCATATCGGTACAAGATTTCATCCGGAAGCAACCATGGGGCTCTCCACTCGACGTCTTCCTCACGGTGAATAATTTTCAGAAAAAACTCGATACGAAACCTTATCAATTTTCCAAAAATGACTGTAGAACCATGCCAGTAGAAGTTGCACACACCCAATGAATCTGCCTTCCCCCTGTCCTTCGACACGCATTTAATGACCTGAAGGTTTCTGCCAAAATTGCCGGAATAGGTGTAACTCTCTTATCAAGTCGGTCAAAGAGATTGGAGGTTGCCTCATCTACGTGCCCTAGTACCTTAGAGAAAATTACTAGCCCATAAATGCTTAGAGCAAAGGTATCGACCCTTTTCCTCGTATCAGGGTACCCCAAAATCAACTCCTGCAGCCTTTTCCAAGGGATACATTTGCTTTCCCCCTTCTGCTTGATCCGTGCCGTGACCCATTGCTCACTCATTCCAGTGATGTTCATCAACTTCTTTATGAAGGTTGGAACATTAACGGCCTTAGAGTAAATTTTATCAACTTGGATCTTTGCACAACGTAGCAAAGCTATATATTCTTCTATAGTGGGCACCAAATTAGCCCCTCCAAAAGTAAAGCAATCATACGCGGGGTTCCAAAACTGAGCGATGTCCCGAAACAAATGTATGCCTACCTTAATGTCGAGTAGATACGACAAATCTCCATAACTTGAGTTAAACAATTGCTTAGTTTCGTCATTCCAAAGGTCCCATATTACCTTTAATTCCTGAAGGCTATTTTGTGTCACACTGATACGGGTGTAGTCCCATAACTTCGACGTGTACCCCTTGGCTAGACTATCTCCTTTCTCTGATTGTGTTTTCTTTGACCATACACGGACAGCAGCATTATCCTCTACTTTATCAAGAAATCCATTCTCCATGCCAAGCTTTCTAACCTAGTAACCGAACCTGAATCGACACTCCTTTGTATATGAAATGTCATGCAAACATAAAAAAAACATAAGTTAGTGCAACAAAATAGAAAACGCAATTTTAAGTAAGTAAGTACAAAAAATCAAACACGTATCAGGGCAATCGCTAGGGTTTCCGCAGTATGACCAAGGATGGGCTCCTAGGTTTTCTACATGCAGCTTGGTTCTAAAGTCGAGGTACCCAAACCAGCAGATTCCTCGATCCTCACCCATTATAGGCTCATACGGACCGAGTTCGGTTCAGGGGAATACATTTCCCTATGGCTGCACGAAGATGAAAATCTCACGAAGACATAGGTACGGATGTATCCCGGAAGCGATCCACTATCCTGCACGGAGGTGAAAACCTTACGAAGGAATAGCTTCTCACTCCCACTTAAAGGGGTAAGACCAGAATAGCCTTATGCAATATGATGCCAAGGTATAAAACAATAATTATACAAGCAAATGCAAAGAAAAGATCATGATTTTTCAAATCAAAATTTTAATTTTTGACAATAAGACAGAAAATAATCAATTTTACGACTTGACTCTCTTAGTGTCCCCAGCGAAGTCGCCAAGCTGTCGAAACCATTTTTTTATACTGAAAAATGGGGATCGATTTTGAAAATGGAAACGGGAGTCGCCATCGATCTTTTATTATGGTGTGATCGGATCACCTCGAAAATAACTTTAGGTCTGCGAATTTTGAAAAAACAGGTTCAGAAGTCAGTTACGTACGAGGAAAGGTTGGCACCCTCGTAACGCCCAAAATTAGTACCGAATTTATTGTTTATCGTCTTAATGTCGAAATCTTAAAAAGATTTTTAAATACGATCCCTTTATCTTCCCATAACTACAAAATGCTTCCAGGTACAGAAGTGTTAACTTTGGTTTATAGACTCCATTTCAAAGCTATGTATTCTGTAGTTAATACCAAGGCTTTACTCCAAAGCCCAAAAGGAGAAACCCTCTTAATAGAGACAGACACCACAAGATCTCATACTACAATCCCCAGAACAATACAATGACATGAGATAAACCTTCCTGATAAGTGGAAACTTGAAGGTGCTACA
This sequence comes from Gossypium hirsutum, assembly GCF_007990345.1. Lineage (NCBI taxonomy): Eukaryota > Viridiplantae > Streptophyta > Magnoliopsida > Malvales > Malvaceae > Gossypium > Gossypium hirsutum. Next base: position 32,850,795 of record NC_053445.1, on the reverse strand, counting down.
GACCCTGTGGCACCAACCCCCATAAGAAACACTTCATTAAGTGAAATTTCTCAGCACCAAGATGGCACAGTTGAATTAAAATTCAATAGGTCACAAAGAATGCCTCCAAGACACTCCTTCGAAATAGGAAGTACCAGCACAGCTTTTAGGAGGTTAAATATAGAAGAAGAGTCAAATCTAGAAACACAAACAGTAGATTTTAGGACAGCCAGAGCCTCTGTCTCTTCTATCCCAACAACATTTAGGACCAATTTACAAGGAATAGATAATTCCTCAAATATAGCTCAACCTATCTATGCCAGACAAGAAGAGAGTCCCCAAAATTCACCTAACATGTCACCAACTTATTCATCAATGACTAATAATGCAAGACAAAGAGAAAATTCAGAAATATTTGTTTTAGAAAAATTGTTTGAAATAAATAAAGAATGGTGTAGAAAGCACTTCTATTCCAACAAAAATAAGCAAAAAGAGAAGATTACTTTAAAAATTATAATGATAAAAAAGAAAATATTCTTCAAGAATATTATAGATTTATGAATACTCATAAAGTCCATATAAAATTCTTTGAATGGTTTGAAGAATATTATTTAGGATCTGTTAATACAATAAGATATAATACTAGATGGCAAACTAATAAAGGAGAAGTTGAATCTCGACATCCCCCTTTAATGGAGGTTCAATATCTTCATAAGAATACAGGAATAAAGCAAACCCTTTAAGAATGAGAGCTCCCGATGCAGGAGAACAAATCTCATCAAAGGATATCAAAATGATAGTAGAACAAAACAATTATACAAATATTAATCTTCATACAATAGGAAAACAATTAGATTATATTGAAAATTTGGTAGAAAGTCAACCAATCAAGAGAGAACCAGTAAAAGAGATAACCGAAAAAAGTTCCAAAGAACCAATATTCACACCTTATGAGATTCCAAAAGCTTTCCAAAAATCCCAAAATGATTTCCTAACAGAAATCCAAAATAGACTTAATGCTTTAGAAAACCATAAGTCTGAATTAATCGCCCCTGATACCCCAATACAAACCCAATATTCAGTAAATATATTACACCAATCCTCCCAATCTGACTCGGATCAGTCAGATGAACAACAAATTAACAAGATGGCTTGGAAAGAACCAAAAAGATTATATTCCAAAAATCACTGCACCTGATCTTAACATAGAAGAAAAACCTGTTTTCCAAAATAAATACAATGCTAATACAATCTATGAATGGAATATAGATGGAATGTTCGAATATAATATTCTTAGTTTATTACAACAAATGACAATGGTTTCAAATGTTTATAAAACCCAAAATCAAAATGGATTAATAAATGACCATGCTATCGCTAATCTTTTAGTTGCTGGATTTACTGGTCAATTAAAAGGATGATGGTCCATACCAATTCCACCACTCTTGGAACCAGTTTGGGAATTTGAATTGGGTGCCATATTTGAAATATATGAGCCACGAATGTCTCATGTGTTGGTTGTTCATTAAAAAGGCATTGTACCATGCCATTTGGTAATCCCAATATGTAAAATATGGGTAATGGTCTATTTTGGTGGTAAATTTGGCTGGGAATTTCTTTGAAGCATTTGGGTTTTCACTCCAATCTCTTGGTTGGAGAATTTTTAATATTTGGGCTGTTGAATGGGTAATAAAATTTGGATCTTTTGGATCTGTGTAATGTTTGAACAAAACAGATCCAGTTTGGACCAGTATATTTTCATAATACTGTTGGGGTTTTTGAGAATCCAATGGTTTGAAATGCCATCCATTGAAAAGTTCTTTTGCCAGTATATGTGGAGGTTTTTCTGAAAATTCTTCCTCCATAACAAGAATTTTTTCAAATATTTGTTTGGAAAATATTGTGAAGATTTTTGTGTAGCAGTTTGTGAAGATACCGCTATCTCTTTTGGAAAAACCTCTTGGAGAGAAGTCTCTTTTAAAACATTTTTAAGAGATTTTGGTTTGTGTAAAACAATCTCTTTATTTTTTGGAACCTTTGCTGCTTCAGCAGCAATTTGTTTGAGAGGAGTTTCCTCTTTCATTTGCGAAAAGGCCAATGCTACTTCTGGAGATTGAGATAGGGACTCAATCCATTTTTTGATTTGAGAACCAATCTCATTTGGATCTTGTGCATCTTGAATTATTGTATTTTTGCAGGATTTTGACGATGATGATGATTTCTCATCTTCTTCTTGGCAAATTTCATACCATGTTTTAACTGGTTTTGATGTGATTTGGGTTTTGGATGATTCTTCTATTTTCCCTTTTCCTTTGTCTCGGAGTTTGGGGGGCATTTTTGAAGAAACTCTCTGGTGAGAAAATCAGGCAAAGAATTAGTTTCTCCTTTGATGTATTCAATATCAAAATCAAATATGCTCAAAATTGCCTGCCATCTTGCAAAAATCTGTTTTGAGGCAATGTTTTGAACATCTTTTTGTAAAACTTCTTTTGCTGATTTGCAATCGATTCGCAAAAGGAATTTTTTATTTAATAAATCACTTTGGAATTTTGTAATGCATAAAACAATTGATAAAATTTCTTTTTTAATAGTACTATAATTTTGCTGAGTAGGATTCCAGTGTCTGGAAGTAAACTGGACTACTTGCTCTTTTCCTCCTTTAACTTGTTTTAGGATCCCACCATACCCTATTTCAGAAGCATCTGTTTCAACTATCTTGGGGGCATTTGGATCAGCTAAATATAAACAAGGAAGCTTAGTGATTTGTTTTTTGATTTGGGTGATAATATTGGTATGGTTTTTTGTCCAAAGTTGTGGATTCTTTTTGAGTCCATCATATAATGATTTACATAATTTGCTAAGACCTGGATAAAAGTCTATAACATAATTGAGGCTTCCTAAGAACCTTTGTAATTGGACTTTATCAAGAATTTGGTCTGGGAATTTGCTAGCAAATTCTATGGATCGTTCTATTGGGGTAATGGTTTCTTGGGTAATGTAATGACCTAAAAACCTTACTTTGGTTTGGAATAAACTTATTTTGGATTTAGAAACTACTAAACCATTATTTCTTATGACTTTTATAAAGATTGATATATGTTTAAAGTGTTTTCTAAATTTTCTAAAAATACTAATACATCATCGATGTATATTATTGTGAATTGAGAATATTGGTAAAAAATATCATTCATTATTCTTTGGAACTCAAATGGAGCATTTTTTAACCCAAAAGGCATTACATTCCATTCATATTGTCCAAATGGTACAGTAAATGCTCTTTTATATCTTTCTTCTTCTTTTATTTGGATTTGCCAAAATCCGAATTTCATATCAAATTTTGAGAAATATTTGCATTACAAAGTTTTTGTAGCAAATCTTTCTTATTTGGTATTGGGTATCTAATCCATTTTAAGGCTTGATTGAGAGGTTTGTAATTAATTACTAATCTTGGCGTTCCTCTTTCAAGTTCTGTATTTTTTATTACATAAATGCTGAACAACTCCAAGGGGAACTGCTCTTTCTAATTAATTTTTTATTAAGAAGGTCTTGTATTTCTTTTCTACAAAATTCTTCCATTTCTTTGTTCATTTGTATTGGTCTTGCTTTTGTGGGTATTTGTCTTTCATCAAAATCGTTTTCGTATGGTAATGTTACTTCATGTTTCTTTCTATTCCAAAAGGCATTAGGAATGTCAGAGCAAATTGTTGATTCTATTTCCTTTTTGATTTGATCTATTCTTTTTTGTATTTCTCTTTTTCTTAATTGTTCATTTAATTTTTTAAAACATATTTCTTCTTTTAGGAAAGAGATTTGCTTCTGTTTGTAATTAATTAAATTATTAATTTGTCCATTATGAATGGATAAAGATTTTAATAGGTTGAGGTTTCTTATTTTCGGTTTTTCTACAAAAGGAAATTCTACCTTAGTGTTTAAAACTTTAGTGGAGATAGAATTATTTGTTACTTTATAAGGTTTGAGTAAGGATATGAATGGGGTTCCTAATATGACATCTTGGGTAATATCTTTTACCATTAAAAAACATGTTTGATATTTTATACCTTTGTTGGATATTTCTGCATTGGGAATTTTGTAAGTAATTTTTAATTTTTACCATTTGCAGCCTTAAGAGATTTTGATATTTTATTATAATATTTTGTTGGAATTATTCCTTCTCTAATGCAGTTTTGGTCTGCTCCTGTATCAAAAAGGGCTATTGTTTCTAATTGAAATTCATTATTTATGACAATATTTATTTTTATTAAATATCTTTGAATAGATACTTCAGTTAGAACCATCATATATTCTTGTGTATTTTCTTCAGGTTCAGGTTCAGTTTCTGATGAACTTTTTTCTGAGGTTTCGTCTTTTAAGGATCTAATTTGTTCTTTCATTTCTTGTTGTTCTATTTTAAGATGAGAAAGTTCTGATTTAATCTGTTTTATTTCCAACTGTAATTCAGAGTTTGTAATTTGTCTTGGTTTTATTTTTTCATATTTATTAAATATTATATCTTGTATATTATACATTTGTGATTGACTAGAAATGATTTCTTTTTCTTTTTCTGGTTTATCTTTTAATGAGGATTTTAATTTCAAAAGGTATTCTCTTTTAAGCTCTAGGTCTTGAATTTTATCAATAACTTCTATCATAAATTCTTGATCTTTAGTTAGCATATTAATTGAAGGTTCATTCTCATCTCCAGAAGACTGGGATGTTGTATGTAATTCGTCTATTTGTAATTCATCTGTTTCAGTAGATGTATCATTTTCAGAAGAAGTTGTTTCTAATAGGATTTCATTTAATTTTTGTTCTATCTCTTCTTCTAAATTTAAGTTATTGATTTTTCTTTTGATTTTACAATATTTTGAGATATGTCCTGGTTTTCCACATCTATAACATTTTATTGTTTTGTCAATTTTGTTTTCTGTTGTTTGTTGTTTCTTCCCTTTTCTGTATTTTTTATATTTAGGTTTTTTATAATATTCTGAAATATTCTTTTTCCTATTTTTGGCTTTTCAGGGCAACATGTTTTTGAAGAAGAAGGCTCATTCCTGATGTCAAATTGGTGGCAGAATTATCCTAATTCCTTTCTACATTGATATCTTTCTTTCTTGAGTTGTTTTTGTAATTTTAAATCTTGGCAAATTTTTAATCCTTCTTTTTGGGTGAAACTAATTAGTTCACCATATGTAAGCTTTTCATATGGAATAATACCTTTGTAATTTTCTCTTATTTGATTCCTAACTTTTTCTCCTAATAATGTGGGAAGTCCTGCTAGAAATTTTTCTTTCCAAAATGGTTGCTGGTTATCAGATCTTTGCATGACTCTAGTCATAAAGACATCTTTATACCATTTAAAATATTCCCCAAAGATTTTAGCCATGAATACTCTAGTAGATGTATTCATCTGAGGACCGGATTGGTAATGATATATTTTTAAGAAAATAGTTTAAGTTTGAAAACTTAATTTTGTAAATGCAATTTGAGAAAATATTATTTAATTTGAAATTTTGGAAACTTAAAATGAAACTTTGTTAATGCGAAAGTTTTGAAAAACTTTGAGAAACTTTTGGGAGAAACAACTCAAATGGGTAAAATCGAGTTCTGCCTTCCATTCACAAACTGATAGCCTTTTATAGAGGGCTATTCTCTCCTTACATCATCTAAATCGTTTAATCATTACATTTGAAACTTTTGAAAATAAATTTTCAGAGAATATATTCTATGGTTATAAAATACAAATTACATAACTATTCACTTGTCTTTTCTTGCAGGGAATATTTCCTGTTCACGCATTATTCTGTTGCAGGGAATCTTTCCTGTTCAGATCATTTCTTGCAGGGAATCTCACCTGTTCACGCATTATTTTGTTGCAGGGAATCTCTCCTGTTCACACATGATTTTGTTGCAGGGAATCTTTCTTGTTCACATCATTTCTTGCAGGGAATCTCTCATGTTCACGGATTATTTTGTTGCAGGGAATCTCTCCTGTTCACATCATTTCTTGCAGGGAATCTCTCCTGTTCATGTATTATTTCTTTTTGGACCTGGTGATGATTACCGAAGTGGTATCATCTGCAAGATCCACCATTTTGATTGAGGATGCCGGAGATTCATCTTCAGATTCGGAGCCCAATGAGCTGAGCATTTCAGCCATGAGTTTTTTGTATTCTTTTTTGGTCTTGGCTTGAGCTAACATTGCACTGGCTGTTGACTTTGCTTGAAGAAATTTTGTTGTGGTTTGATCCGGGGCTGCAGACTTACATAATCTTGGATTCTTGTTGAAAATATTATCCAAATATTTTGAATCATATTTCTCATCATTAAATTTGTCCCACCATTTAGTCCTGTAATTGCGAACTAATAATGGAATTCCAGTGTGTTGGTCTTGCTCATAAGAATAATTCCATGAGACAATCCAGGAAATGCATAGTTTTGAGAAAAAATGGATTGTCCTGTAAATGTGTTTTTGATCTGGTTCAGGATGAAATTTGTCAAAGAATTTGGGCCATAAGTTTTGAATTTTTTCTGGTAGTATCTCAAAGGATGATGGTCCATACCAATTCCACCACTCTTGGAACCAGTTTGGGAATTTGAATTGGGTGCCATATTTGAAATATATGAGCCACGAATGTCTCATGTGTTGGTTGTTCATTAAAAAGGCATTGTACCATGCCATTTGGTAATCCCAATATGTAAAATATGGGTAATGGTCTATTTTGGTGGTAAATTTGGCTGGGAATTTCTTTGAAGCATTTGGGTTTTCACTCCAATCTCTTGGTCGGAGAATTTTTAATATTTGGGCTGTTGAATGGGTAATAAAATTTGGATCTTTTGGATCTGTGTAATGTTTGAACAAAACAGATCCAGTTTGGACCAGTATATTTTCATAATACTGTTGGGGTTTTTGAGAATCCAATGGTTTGAAATGCCATCCATTGAAAAGTTCTTTTGCCAGTATATGTGGAGGTTTTTCTGAAAATTCTTCCTCCATAACAAGAATTTTTTCAAAATATTTGTTTGGAAAATATTGTGAAGATTTTTGTGTAGCAGTTTGTGAAGATACCGCTATCTCTTTTGGAAAAACCTCTTGGAGAGAAGTCTCTTTTAAAACATTTTAAAGAGATTTTGGTTTGTGTAAAACAATCTCTTTATTTTTTGAAACCTTTGCTGCTTCAGCAGCAATTTGTTTGAGAGGAGTTTCCTCTTTCATTTGCGAAAAGGCCAATGCTACTTCTGGAGATTGAGATAGGGACTCAATCCATTTTTTGATTTGAGAACCAATCTCATTTGGATCTTGTGCATCTTGAATTATTGTATTTTTGGAGGATTTTGGCGATGATGATGATTTCTCATCTTCTTCTTGGCAAATTTCATACCATGTTTTAATTGGTTTTGATGTGATTTGGGTTTTGGATGATTCTTCTATTTTCCCTTTTCCTTTGTCTCGGAGTTTGGGGGGCATTTTTGAAGAAACTCTCTGGTGAGAAAATCAGGCAAAGAATTAGTTTCTCCTTTGATGTATTCAATATCAAAATCAAATATGCTCAAAATTGCCTGCCATCTTGCAAAAATCTGTTTTGAGGCAATGTTTTGAACATCTTTTTGTAAAACTTCTTTTGCTGATTTGCAATCGATTCGCAAAAGGAATTTTTTATTTAATAAATCACTTTGGAATTTTGTAATGCATAAAACAATTGATAAAATTTCTTTTTTAATAGTACTATAATTTTGCTGAGTAGGATTCCAGTGTCTGGAAGTAAACTGGACTACTTGCTCTTTTCCTCCTTTAACTTGTTTTAGGATCCCACCATACCCTATTTCAGAAGCATCTGTTTCAACTATCTTGGGGGCATTTGGATCAGCTAAATATAAACAAGGAAGCTTAGTGATTTGTTTTTTGATTTGGGTGATAATATTGGTATGGTTTTTTGTCCAAAGTTGTGGATTCTTTTTGAGTCCATCATATAATGGTTTACATAATTTGCTAAGACCTGGATAAAAGTCTATAACATAATTGAGGCTTCCTAAGAACCTTTGTAATTGGACTTTATCAAGAATTTGGTCTGGGAATTTGCTAGCAAATTCTATGGATCGTTCTATTGGGGTAATGGTTTCTTGGGTAATGTAATGACCTAAAAACCTTACTTTGGTTTGGAATAAACTTATTTTGGATTTAGAAACTACTAAACCATTATTTCTTATGACTTTTATAAAGATTGATATATGTTTAAAGTGTTTTCTAAATTTTCTAAAATACTAATACATCATCGATGTATATTATTGTGAATTGAGAATATTGGTAAAAATATCATTCATTATTCTTTGGAACCCAAATGGAGCATTTTTTAACCCAAAAGGCATTACATTCCATTCATATTGTCCAAATGGTACAGTAAATGCTCTTTTATATCTTTCTTCTTCTTTTATTTGGATTTGCCAAATCCGGATTTCATATCAAATTTTGAGAAAATATTTGCATTACAAAGTTTTTGTAGCAAATCTTTCTTATTTGGTATTGGGTATCTAATCCATTTTAAGGCTTGATTGAGAGGTTTGTAATTAATTACTAATCTTGGCGTTCCTCTTTCAAGTTCTGCATTTTTTATTACATAAATGCTGAACAACTCCAAGGGGAACTGCTCTTTTTAATTAATTTTTTATTAAGAAGGTCTTGTATTTCTTTTCTACAAAATTCTTCCATTTCTTTGTTCATTTGTATTGGTCTTGCTTTTGTGGGTATTTGTCTTTCATCAAAATCGTTTTCGTATGGTAATGTTACTTCATGTTTCTTTCTATTCCAAAAGGCATTAGGAATGTCAGAGCAAATTGTTGATTCTATTTCCTTTTTGATTTGATCTATTCTTTTTTGTATTTCTCTTTTTCTTAATTGTTCATTTAATTTTTTAAAACATATTTCTTCTTTTAGGAAAGAGATTTGCTTCTGTTTGTAATTAATTAAATTATTAATTTGTCCATTATGAATGGATAAAGATTTTAATAGGTTGAGGTTTCTTATTTTCGGTTTTTCTACAAAAGGAAATTCTACCTTAGTGTTTAAAACTTTAGTGGAGATAGAATTATTTGTTACTTTATAAGGTTTGAGTAAGGATATGAATGGGGTTCCTAATATGACATCTTGGGTAATATCTTTTACCATTAAAAAATATGTTTGATATTTTATACCTTTGTTGGATATTTCTGCATTGGGAATTTTGTAAGTAATTTTTAATTTTTTACCATTTGCAGCCTTAAGAGATTCTGATGTTTTATTATAATATTTTGTTGGAATTATTCCTTCTCTAATGCAGTTTTGGTCTGCTCCTGTATCAAAAAGGGCTATTGTTTCTAATTGAAATTCATTATTTATGACAATATTTATTTTTATTAAATATCTTTGAATAGATACTTCAGTTAGAACCATCATATATTCTTGTGTATTTTCTTCAGGTTCAGGTTCAGTTTCTGATGAACTTTTTTCTGAGGTTTCGTCTTTTAAGGATCTAATTTGTTCCTTCGTTTCTTGTTGTTCTATTTTAAGCGAGAAAGTTCTGATTTAATCTGTTTTATTTCCAACTGTAATTCAGAGTTTGTAATTTGTCTTGGTTTTATTTTTTCATATTTATTAAATATTATATCTTGTATATTATACATTTGTGATTGACTAGAAATGATTTCTTTTTCTTTTTCTGGTTTATCTTTTAATGAGGATTTTAATTTCAAAAGGTATTCTCTTTTAAGCTCTAGGTCTTGAATTTTATCAATAACTTCTATCATAAATTCTTGATCTTTAGTTAGCATATTAATTGAAGGTTCATTCTCATCTCCAGAAGACTGGGATGTTGTATGTAATTCGTCTATTTGTAATTCATCTGTTTCAGTAGATGTATCATTTTCAGAAGAAGTTGTTTCTAATAGGATTTCATTTAATTTTTGTTCTATCTCTTCTTCTAAATTTAAGTTATTGATTTTTCTTTTGATTTTACAATATTTTGAGATATGTCCTGGTTTTCCACATCTATAACATTTTATTGTTTTGTCAATTTTGTTTTCTGTTGTTTGTTGTTTCTTCCCTTTTCTGTATTTTTTATATTTAGGTTTTTTATAATATTCTGAAATATTCTTTTTCCTATTTTTTGGCTTTTCAGGGCAACATGTTTTTGAAGAAGAAGGCTCATTCCTGATGTCAAATTGGTGGCAGAATTATCCTAATTCCTTTCTACATTGATATCTTTCTTTCTTGAGTTGTTTTTGTAATTTTAAATCTTGGCAAATTTTTAATCCTTCTTTTTGGGTGAAACTAATTAGTTCACCATATGTAAGCTTTTCATATGGAATAATACCTTTGTAATTTTCTCTTATTTGATTCCTAACTTTTTCTCCTAATAATGTGGGAAGTCCTGCTAGAAATTTTTCTTTCCAAAATGGTTGCTGGTTATCAGATCTTTGCATGACTCTAGTCATAAAGACATCTTTATACCATTTAAATATTCCCCAAAGATTTTAGCCATGAATACTCTAGTAGATGTATTCATCTGAGGACCGGATTGGTAATGATATATTTTTAAGAAAATAGTTTAAGTTTGAAAACTTAATTTTGTAAATGCAATTTGAGAAAATATTATTTAATTTGAAATTTTGGAAACTTAAAATGAAACTTTGTTAATGCGAAAGTTTTGAAAAACTTTGAGAAACTTTTGGGAGAAACAACTCAAATGGGTAAAATCGAGTTCTGCCTTCCATTCACAAACTGATAGCCTTTTATAGAGGGCTATTCTCTCCTTACATCATCTAAATCGTTTAATCATTACATTTGAAACTTTTGAAAATAAATTTTCAGAGAATATATTCTCTGGTTACAAAATACAAATTACATAACTATTCACTTGTCTTTTCTTGCAGGGAATATTTCCTGTTCACGCATTATTCTGTTGCAGGGAATCTTTCCTGTTCAGATCATTTCTTGCAGGGAATCTCTCCTGTTCACGCATTATTTTGTTGCAGGGAATCTCTCCTATTCACACATTATTTTGTTGCAGGGAATCTTTCTTGTTCACATCATTTCTTGCAGGGAATCTCTCATGTTCACGGATTATTTTGTTGCAGGGAATCTCTCCTGTTCACATCATTTCTTGCAGGGAATCTCTCCTGTTCATGTATTATTTCTTTTTGGACCTGGTGATGGTTACCGAAGTGGTATCATCTGCAAGATCCACCGTTTTGATTGAGGATGCTGGAGATTCATCTTCAGATTCGGAGTCCAATGAGCTGAGCATTTCAGCCATGAGTTTTTTGTATTCTTTTTTGGTCTTGGCTTGAGCTAACATTGCACTGGCTGTTGACTTTGCTTGAAGAAATTTTGCTGTGGTTTGATCCGGGGCTGCAGACTTACATAATCTTGGATTCTTGTTGAAAATATTATCCAAATATTTTGAATCATTTTTCTCATCATTAAATTTGTCCCACCATTTAGTCCTATAATTGCGAACTAATAATGGAATTCCAGTGTGTTGGTCTTGCTCATAAGAATAATTCCATGAGACAATCCAGGAAATGCATAGTTTTGAGAAAAAATGGATTGTCCTGTAAATGTGTTTTTGATCTGGTTCAGGATGAAATTTGTCAAAGAATTTGGGCCATAAGTTTTGAATTTTTTCTGGTAGTATCTCAAAGGATGATGGTCCATACCAATTCCACCACTCTTGGAACCAGTTTGGGAATTTGAATTGGGTGCCATATTTGAAATATATAAGCCACGAATGTCTCATGTGTTGGTTGTTCATTAAAAAGGCATTGCACCATGCCATTTGGTAATCCCAATATGTAAAATATGGGTAATGGTCTATTTTGGTGGTAAATTTGGCTGGGAATTTCTTTGAAGCATTTGGGTTTTCACTCCAATCTCTTGGTCGGGGAATTTTTAATATTTGGGCTGTTGAATGGGTAATAAAATTTGGATCTTTTGGATCTGTGTAATGTTTGAACAAAACAGATCCAGTTTGGACCAGTATATTTTCATAATACTGTTGGGGTTTTTGAGAATCCAATGGTTTGAAATGCCATCCATTGAAAAGTTCTTTTGCCAGTATATGTGGAGGTTTTTCTGAAAATTCTTCCTCCATAACAAGAATTTTTTCAAAATATTTGTTTGGAAAATATTGTGAAGATTTTTGTGTAGCAGTTTGTGAAGATACCGCTATCTCTTTTGGAAAAACCTCTTGGAGAGAAGTCTCTTTTAAAACATTTTTAAGAGATTTTGGTTTGTGTAAAACAATCTCTTTATTTTTGAAACCTTTGCTGCTTCAGCAGCAATTTGTTTGAGAGGAGTTTCCTCTTTCATTTGCAAAAAGGCCAATGCTACTTCTAGAGATTGAGATAGGGACTCAATCCATTTTTTGATTTGAGAACCAATCTCATTTGGATCTTGTGCATCTTGAATTATTGTATTTTTGGAGGATTTTGACGATGATGATGATTTCTCATCTTCTTCTTGGCAAATTTCATACCATGTTTTAATTGGTTTTGATGTGATTTGGGTTTTGGATGATTCTTCTATTTTCCCTTTTCCTTTGTCTCGGAGTTTGGGGGGCATTTTTGAAGAAACTCTCTGGTGAGAAAATCAGGCAAAGAATTAGTTTCTCCTTTGATGTATTCAATATCAAAATCAAATATGCTCAAAATTGCCTGCCATCTTGCAAAAATCTGTTTTGAGGCAATGTTTTGAACATCTTTTTGTAAAACTTCTTTTGCTGATTTGCAATCGATTCGCAAAAGGAATTTTTTATTTAATAAATCACTTTGGAATTTTGTAATGCATAAAACAATTGATAAAATTTATTTTTTAATAGTACTATAATTTTGCTGAGTAGGATTCCAGTGTCTGGAAGTAAACTGGACTACTTGCTCTTTTCCTCCTTTAACTTGTTTTAGGATCCCACCATACCCTATTTCAGAAGCATCTGTTTCAACTATCTTGGGGGCATTTGGATCAGCTAAATATAAACAAGGAAGCTTAGTGATTTGTTTTTTGATTTGGGTGATAATATTGGTATGGTTTTTTGTCCAAGGTTGTGGATTCTTTTTGAGTCTATCATATAATGGTTTACATAATTTGCTAAGACCTGGATAAAAGTCTATAACATAATTGAGGCTTCCTAAGAACCTTTGTAATTGGACTTTATCAAGAATTTGGTCTGGGAATTTGCTAGCAAATTCTATGGATCGTTCTATTGGGGTAATGGTTCCTTGGGTAATGTAATAACCTAAAAACCTTACTTTGGTTTGGAATAAACTTATTTTGGATTTAGAAACTACTAAACCATTATTTCTTATGACTTTTATAAAGATTGATATATGTTTAAAGTGTTTTTCTAAATTTTCTGAAAATACTAATACATCATCGATGTATACTATTGTGAATTGAGAATATTGGTAAAAATATCATTCATTATTCTTTGGAACTCAGATGGAGCATTTTTTAACCCAAAAGGCATTACATTCCATTCATATTGTCCAAATGGTACAGTAAATGCTCTTTTATATCTTTCTTCTTCTTTTATTTGGATTTGCCAAAATCCAGATTTCATATCAAATTTTGAGAAAATATTTGCATTACAAAGTTTTTGTAGCAAATCTTTCTTATTTGGTATTGGGTATCTAATCCATTTTAAGGCTTGATTGAGAGGTTTGTAATTAATTACTAATCTTGGCGTTCCTCTTTCAAGTTCTGCATTTTTTATTACATAAAATGCTGAACAACTCCAAGGGGAACTGCTCTTTCTAATTAATTTTTTATTATGAAGGTCTTGTATTTCTTTTCTACAAAATTCTTCCATTTCTTTGTTCATTTGTATTGGTCTTGCTTTTGTGGGTATTTGTCTTTCATCAAAATCGTTTTCGTATGGTAATGTTACTTCATGTTTCTTTCTATTCCAAAAGGCATTAGGAATGTCAGAGCAAATTGTTGATTCTATTTCCTTTTTTATTTGATCTATTCTTTTTTGTATTTCTCTTTTTCTTAATTGTTCATTTAATTTTTTAAAACATATTTCTTCTTTTAGGAAAGAGATTTGCTTCTGTTTGTAATTAATTAAATTATTAATTTGTCCATTATGAATGGATAAAGATTTTAATAGGTTGAGGTTTCTTATTTTCGATTTTTCTACAAAAGGAAATTCTACCTTAGTGTTTAAAACTTTAGTGGAGATAGAATTATTTGTTACTTTATAAGGTTTGAGCAAGGATATGAATGGGGTTCCTAATATGACATCTTGGGTAATATCTTTTACCATTAAAAACATGTTTGATATTTTATACCTTTTTTGGATATTTTTGCATTGGGAATTTTGTAAGTAATTTTTAATTTTTTACCATTTGCAGCCTTAAGAGATTCTGATGTTTTATTATAATATTTTGTTGGAATTATTCCTTCTCTAATGCAGTTTTGGTCTGCTCCTGTATCAAAAAGGGCTATTGTTTCTAATTGAAATTCATTATTTATGACAATATTTATTTTTATTAAATATCTTTGAATAGATACTTCAGTTAGAACCATCATATATTCTTGTGTATTTTCTTCAGGTTCAGGTTCAGTTTCTGATGAACTTTTTTCTGAGGTTTCGTCTTTTAAGGATCTAATTTGTTCTTTCATTTCTTGTTGTTCTATTTTAAGCGAGAAAGTTCTGATTTAATCTGTTTTATTTCCAACTGTAATTCAGAGTTTGTAATTTGTCTTGGTTTTATTTTTTCATATTTATTAAATATTATATCTTGTATATTATACATTTGTGATTGACTAGAAATGATTTCTTTTTCTTTTTCTGGTTTATCTTTTAATGAGGATTTTAATTTCAAAAGGTATTCTCTTTTAAGCTCTAGGTCTTGAATTTTATCAATAACTTCTATCATAAATTCTTGATCTTTAGTTAGCATATTAATTGAAGGTTCATTCTCATCTCCAGAAGACTGGGATGTTGTATGTAATTCGTCTATTTGTAATTCATCTGTTTCAGTAGATGTATCATTTTCAGAAGAAGTTGTTTCTAATAGGATTTCATTTAATTTTTGTTCTATCTCTTCTTCTAAATTTAAGTTATTGATTTTTCTTTTGATTTTACTATATTTTGAGATATGTCCTGGTTTTCCACATCTATAACATTTTATTGTTTTGTCAATTTTGTTTTCTGTTTTTTGTTGTTTCTTCCCTTTTCTGTATTTTTTATATTTAGGTTTTTTATAATATTCTAAAATATTCTTTTTCCTATTTTTTGGCTTTTCAGGGCAACATGTTTTTGAAGAAGAAGGCTCATTCCTGATGTCAAATTGGTGGCAGAATTATCCTAATTCCTTTCTACATTGATATCTTTCTTTCTTGAGTTGTTTTTGTAATTTTAAATCTTGGCAAATTTTTAATCCTTCTTTTTGGGTGAAACTAATTAGTTCACCATATGTAAGCTTTTCATATGGAATAATACCTTGGTAATTTTCTCTTATTTGATTCCTAACTTTTTCTCCTAATAATGTGGGAAGTCCTGCTAGAAATTTTTCTTTCCAAAATGGTTGCTGGTTATCAGATCTTTGCATGACTCTAGTCATAAAGACATCTTTATACCATTTAAAATCGATTAATTTTTTACATTTTAAATTTGATAATAATTCTGAATTTCTATCTTTAAGATGAGAAGGATCTCCAATGAAGTGTTTAGAGATTGAGAAAATTAAAGTTGCTACTGCATCTTGGATTTCTCTTCCTTGTTCGTCTAAAATAATTCTATCTTGGTCATCTTTTTTTATTGCTTTTAAAAGTTCTTCCTGTTGGGTTTTAGTCAGTGCATGATCCCACCATCCTTTTAATTGACTAGTAAATCCAGCAACTAAAAGATTAGCTATAGCATGGTCATTGATTAA
The DNA here is from genome assembly GCF_007990345.1 of Gossypium hirsutum. NCBI lineage: Eukaryota > Viridiplantae > Streptophyta > Magnoliopsida > Malvales > Malvaceae > Gossypium > Gossypium hirsutum. Next base: position 32,834,910 of record NC_053445.1, on the reverse strand, counting down.
TCCATTTTGATTTTGGGTTTTATAAACATTTGAAACCATTGTCATTTGTTGTAATAAACTAAGAATATTATATTCGGACATTCCATCTATATTCCATTCATAGATTGTATTAGCATTGTATTTATTTTGGAAAACAGGTTTTTCTTCTATGTTAAGATCAGGTGCAGTGATTTTTGGATAATATAATCTTTTTGGTTCTTTCCAAGCCATCTTGTTAATTTGTTGTTCATCTGACTGATCCGAGTCAGATTAGGAGGATTGGTGTAATGTATTTACTGAATATTGGGTTTGTATTAGGGTATCAGGGGCGATTAATTCAGACTTATGGTTTTCTAAAGCATTAAGTCTATTTTGGATTTCTGTTAGGAAATCATTTTGGGATTTTTGGAAAGCTTTTAGAATCTCATAAGGTGTGAATATTGGTTCTTTGGAACTTTTTTCGGTTATCTCTTTTACTGGTTCTCTCTTGATTGGTTGACTTTCTACCAAATTTTCAATATAATCTAATTGTTTTCCTATTGTATGAAGATTAATATTTGTATAATTGTTTTGTTCTACTATCATTTTGATATCCTTTGATGAGATTTGTTCTCCTGCATCGGGAGCTCTCATTCTTAAAGGGTTTGCTTTTATTCCAGTATTCTTATGAAGATATTGAACCTCCATTAAAGGGGGATGTCGAGATTCAACTTCTCCTTTATTAGTTTGCCATCTAGTATTATATCTTATTGTATTAACAGATCCTAAATAATATTCTTCAAACCATTCAAAGAATTTTATATGGACTCTATGAGTATTCATAAATCTATAATATTCTTGAAGAATATTTTCTTTTTTATCATTATAATTTTTAAAGTAATCTTCTCTTTTTGCTTATTTTTGTTGGAATAGAAGTGCTTTCTACACCATTCTTTATTTATTTCAAACAATTTTTCTAAAACAAATATTTCTGAATTTTCTCTTTGTCTTGCATTATTAGTCATTGATGAATAAGTTGGTGACATGTTAGGTGAATTTTGGGGACTCTCTTCTTGTCTGGCATAGATAGGTTGAGCTATATTTGAGGAATTATCTATTCCTTGTAAATTGGTCCTAAATGTTGTTGGGATAGAAGAGACAGAGGCTCTGGCTGTCCTAAAATCTACTGTTTGTGTTTCTGGATTTGACTCTTCTTCTATATTTAACCTCCTAAAAGCTGTGCTGGTACTTCCTATTTCGAAGGAGTGTCTTGGAGGCATTCTTTGTGGCCTATTGAATTTTAATTCAACTGTGCCATCTTGGTGCTGAGAAATTTCACTTAATGAAGTGTTTCTTATGGGGGTTGGTGCCACAGGGTCTGTAGCACCTTCAAGTTTCCACTTATCAGGAAGGTTTATCTCATGCCATTGTATTGTTCTGGGGATTGTAGTATGAGATCTTGTGGTGTCTGTCTCTATTAAGAGGGTTTCTCCTTTTGGGCTTTAGAGTAAAACCTTGGTATTAACTACAGAATACATGGCTTTTAAATGGAGTCTATAAACCAAAGTTAACACTTCTGTACCTGGAAGCATTTTGTAGTTATGGGTATGTATTTGAAGTGTTAAAGATTGTAAAATGTTTTTATCAATCAAAGAAACCATAAAATTTGGATAACAATTAAAATGTATTGGGCCAGTACATAGGCTTGTTTCTATAGTTCCTAATAATGAGTCATTAAACATGATGTGTCTTTGGTCTCTTAAGACTACTAATATTGAGGTATTTTTAGTGGCTTCAACACTAAGAGGTTTGACTCCAACTTGGACTAATCCAAAATGGATGTATTTGTATCTTTGTTCTTTGAGTTTATTAATGACGACTTTATCTAATAATTGGATTGTTTCATATTCTTTTTGAATAGGTAAACTCCTTTCTTTTGTTTTTATAACATAATTGCAAAAAGCATTTAAATTTTCAAAAGTTGTTTTTTTGTAAACTTGGTTTGTTGGAACTCTTGGAAGAGTCCAATTATCAAATATTTGGGGAATATTTTCATAATGTCTTCTTGTTCATTAACAGTATTGTTTGAGGTTTGGTCAGATTCTTGGGATTGATTAGAAACAAAGCTAGCAGAAGAATTGGTTCTTCTAAGGAAAGGAAACATTCTTTGTTTTCATATTTCCTACAGGGGGTTCTACTATCTGAATCTCTGAATTAATTAAGTTGCCTACGGGGATACTTAGTCCTTGACACGCCTAACCCATGGCTAACTAGACACTGTATCAATTCTCAGCAAAATAATAATACGATAATAAAGATAGTTAAACCAGAACTCAGAAATAACGAAAACAGATTGAATATTTTCTTAAACTTAAGAATACCTGCTCCTCATTGGCTCTAATACCTGGTATCTAAATTAATATATTAAATGAAATTATTAATTTAGATCAAGATTGGGTGGAAAATCAATGAGAATGAAAATTACCAAAATGCCCTTATACTTTGACATTTCTTTAATTTAACCAGGTAAGTTCGTACATTTCAATAGCATTTTAAATTATGTTTTAAATGCTATCATTTTATAATATCAAATTATGTCTCGGTGGAAAAATCCAACAATTATCTGCGATCATCAACCAATGAAAAGGGATAGCTTCGGCTATCGATTATGAAAAGGGATGGTGACGACCATCAACTATGAAAAAGGATGGTGACGACCATCACCTATGAAAAAGGATGGTGACGACCATTGAATATGAAAAGGGATAGTTTCGACTACCGATTATGAAAAGGGATAGCTTCAGCTATCGAATTATGAAAAGGGATGGTGATGACCATCAACTATGAAAAGGGATGGTGATGACCATGGATTAATGAAAAGGGACAGTTACGATCATCGTTTAGCACATTGTGTGAGCTCTGGTAAAGGTTCCAATTGACTTCACTACGAAAAATATGGAAAGGTATGATGTACCAACGATCAAAGCATGAATATTCATGTTTATGAAAGGTATGATATAAGCAATGTTATATTATGTACCCATATCTTACCATGTGACGATATTGCTAAGTTATGTGTTTAATCACTAGCTTGTGGCTATGGTTAATGTTATGTTTATGTCTTATGTGTATGCAAATGAAATGGTAAGTGTTCGATAAGAACTAAGACATGTTTAAATGAAACTCAATGGAATGGTGATACATGGAAAAACACGATATGTTGTGATGGATGATAAATCCAATTGAATCATACTCAAGTATAATGGTTATCCATGTCAAATTCATATGAATCATGTTTAAATGAACTAACATGTGTGGTTGATGTGCTAGGGCTTATGCCAAGCTTATGGATATGATTGATGTTTATGATTATGCTTGTACTATGCATATGAAACGGGTAAGAAAAGGAAATGAAATGGAAGATACGTAATTGGGATGTATTATGATGTATTATATATGAGCAAATTTCTTATGTTATGGATAAATACACTGAATCGAGAGTTAATAATGTTGTTTAGGCTTATAATAAGCATTGGGGACGGAATGGAAAGTAAGTAAAGGGATTGATGATATATATTATGTGTCATAAAATTCTATCATGTTATGAATGATCAATAAATATGCGACATTAATAAACATACTTATTTGTGAGTTGATGATCATATCGATTTGAGTCTTATAGCATTGGAATAGATTTATGTTTATTTTATAAAGTTTAATATTGAAATGAAATATTATGCTTAAAGTTTATACGAGCTTACTGGGCATTCATTGCTTACATAGTTTTTCTTTTACCTTACAAATTATCAGAAGCTCGATGGGATTGGAAGCTAGTCGGAGATACATCACACTGTCCATTGATTTTAGTGGTAGATGTTTATGCTTTGGTCGTGGTTATAATGGCATGTATAGGTGTTTTGTGCTTGATGATATGGCCACTATGTTTGGCTTGTAAATATGGTTTTATGATTGATGACATTTTGGCATTTTTGGACTTGATGGCTAATGTTGAAATGGTTTAGGGATTTTTGAATGGCCAAATTGGAATGCTTGTGTGTGATATTGGCATGTAATGTTGCTTTGAATTTGTGAAACTTATGTTATTTTGATGCCTTGATGGTTGGTGTGCTTTTGGCATTTTGATGCTTAATGGTTGGTGTTATATGATCAAATTGATGCATGATTTATGGCTAAAGTGGTATGTGTTGGCATGTTTGCAAAGTGATCATTTAGGACATGTTTTGATATAGGATTTAATGAAATATGTTTGGTTGAATTATGACCATTTAGACCTAAATTTGGTATGTATATATATTGGATGTTGTAACCATTTGGTAATGATTAGTTTTGTGTCATTTATATGGTTTTGATACATAAGGGAAGTGGTTCAAAAGGTAAAGTTATTTTGTTATGGTATGAATCTAAATTTGTAAAGTTGGTATGTGTCAAAAATGGTATGTTTTGGTATGGAAACAAGTTAGTTGCTAATTGGTTAAATAAACACATGTTTAAGTATATTTAATGTGTGTGTTTGAGGTGCCTTTATGGCATATTGGTTGAATGGAAATTGGTCATTTTATGCATAGTTGAACATCTTTCGATACCTTGGTCATATGTGCAAATGACTTGTTTAGGTATGTTTTAATTGGGTGAAAGAAATTGCTTGAATTTGGCCTATTTCTTGTCCACACAGCCTCAGACACGGGCGTGTGTCTCAGCCGTGTGTGACAGACACGACGTGTGTCTCAGCCGTGTGTGACAGACACGGGCGTGTGTCTCATCCATGTCTAACACATGGCTATGCGATATGGTTGTGTGTCCCCTATAGGTGTTTAAAGGTTGCATTTCGAGAGTTACACAGCTTAGCACACTGGCATGTGACTTGGCCGTGTGACCCAAGTCAGAGAGTTACTTGAGCAAGGACACAAGCTGCAACACGACAGTGTGTCCCTATTTCGAATGTCCACATAGCCTGAGACACAGGCGTGTGTCTCAGCCGTGTGACCCCTATAGTGTGAACTTTTCCATCTTTTTCCATGTAATTGTAAATGCTTTCGATTTCGGCCCGAATCGTTTCTAAACTGTTTCTAAGGCCTCAAAGGCTCGATTAATTTGGAATGAATGTTTTGATGTTAATGGAATATGATGTGATTCATGAAGTAATTTGGAATGAATGTTTTAATGTTCCGATTTTACGATAATGCTCTATAACCCTATTCTAGCGACGAATACGTGTTAGGGGTGTTATAGCTCATGTGAGCAAGCCCATTCCACAGCTTGTGTGCGCACTATTGTAAAGGAAAGGTTACGGTTATATAGAAAGACAAACTATGTGTGTAAGTATTCCCGAGTACCTGATGCAATTCTAAATGGTTCAATGGGTAAGTAAATGAAATGGCATGGTAAGCATACAATTGAAACGTTCATGATATTATGAAATGGTTGATGAGTTAAATGATGTGTATATGAAATCTACTTACTATATGATTAAACTCATATGTATCATGGATGAACCTACTAACTTGTGAGTTTGATGGTGCTTATATAGGCTTTTACTAACCTTATGGTCTTGTTAATGAAATTTGCATATTTTATAGTTTGTGCTAAACAAATGGTAAGTTATGTTTAAGTTTATACGAGCTTACTAAGCATTAGTTGCTTACGTAGTTACTTTCCTTTGTTTCATAGATTATCGAAAGCTCGACCGGCTGGAAGCTTGTCGAGGATCAATCACACTGTCCAGCAACCATTTTGGTAGTTCTTGTGTATTTTGGCCAATGTTATAAATAGCATGTATAGGACCTTCTGTAATTGTATTTCTTAAATGTGTAATGGATGTTTTGGTATGCATATGATTTGAAGTATATGTTTGGTTTGATGGACTTTAATGTCTTACCAAGTTAGGTCATTTTGGCCACTTTTAAGTGCTTGTATAAAATATCCTTTTTGGTATGTTTGTGATGGCATGTAAATGGCCATATGTGTTATTATTTGGTAGACAAAAGAACTAGGTTCTATGCTTGAAATGTGGTTATGTGGCTTTGATTTGATCAATGATGTTTTGACACAAATGGGGTGCCTTTGACTGGCATATTGGTTAGATGAATTAGGATGTTTGAAATGGTATGTTTAGGTGTATTTGAATGATGTTTAAATATCTTGAATGTGTGCACAAATGGGATGGTTTGTTAGGTGTGTTTTGGCCCTGAAATGGCTTGGTTTTAGGGTTAAATTATGGATCACACGGCCTAGGACACGGGCTGTTACACGACCGTTTGACACACACAACCTGGCTACACGGCCGTGTTTCATTTGTAAACTTCTAGTGTATTAAGTCAGTGAGTTACACGACCTAGCACACAGACACGGTTGTGTCTTGCAAGTCAGAGAATTACATGGTCTGGAACATGACCTACAACACGGCCGTGTGACCCAACACAGTGAGTTACATAGGTGGAGACACAGGCTGGGACACAGCTGTGTGTCCCTTTGTTCGATTGTTAGATAGCCTAAGTTATGTCACACGGCCTAGTAACATGGTCGTGTGACCCCTGTTTTCAAATTTTTGCAATTTTTTCTTAAATCTTCTATTTGTTTCAAATTAGTCATAAATTGCTTCTAAGTTATTTTTAGGGCCTAGAAGGTTCGATTTAAGGACCAAATTCATATGTTTGATAGGTTTTTAACTGAGATTAATTTATTAAATGATATAATGTTAAGTAATATTCTGATTGTTTGGTAATGCTCCGTAACCTTAATCTGATGACGGAGATGGGGTAGGGGTGTTACATTCTTCTTCTAGGGACTTATCTTGAGGTTCATAGTATTATCCACAGTTACTTCTGGGATAGGTATTTTTGGGCTACCCAATACTTTGCCCGGTCGGAGTGCTATAGCTTTCACGTGCTCCTTACCTTCCCTTCGTGCATTATCCTCTGTATTACTAGGGATACCTATGCCAATTTGTCTTTTAATGTCACCCATCATGCTCATCAATTGGCTCATTTGATCTTCGAGCTTAGTAAATGTTCTTGTTGAGTTAGTGCACTTAGATTGGATCTGTTTGGCATCAGTTCTCATTGACTGCATCTCTTCCTCAATTCTATCTAAACGTTGACCACATGCAGTATGGTCGCTTGGGTTGGTTCTATCTTGAGGTTCCTACAAGTAAGGATGTTGGTAATTAGTATTTTTAACTTGATTTGAATTGTTACCTCCCCATTGGTTTCCTCCCCATCTCAAATTTGGGTGATCTCCCCAGTCGGGATTGTATGTATTTGAATAAGGGTTTCCATCCTTATTCCTGATGTAATTTATATCCTCAGTAGAATTATTAATTTAATGGAAAAGTGACTTGTCTCCTCCATGCATAGACGGTGTAGAAGCAGATTCGATACGGTTGAGACTATCCACTATTTGTTGATACTTATCATCCTCTTGAATAGCTTTGATCGTAACAGGTTTCAGGCCATATGTGAATCGTTCATTCGGCCATTGACAGGAGTTGAATGCCATATTTTCAATAATTTCGTACCCGTCCTCGTACGTCCTATTCATAAGGGCTCCGCCTGGTGCTCCATCTAATCCAGATCGTACGTTTGCATCAACCCCTTTCTAAAATATTTGCAATCTCATCCAATCAGGAAATTCGTTGTGCGGGCATTTTTTAATCAACATCTTGAAACATTCCCACACCTCATAAAAACTTTCTCCCTCCATCTATCTGAAGATAGCGATCTCTCTTCTTAGTTGAACTGCTTTACTGATTGGGAAAAACTTCTGCAAGAACTTTCCAGCGAGTTCATCCCATGTCGTGATAGATCCTAGTGTCCGCAAGTCTAACCAGGAAAAAACATTATCAATCAAAGAAAAGGGGAACAGCCGAAGATGAATAGCGTCATCACTCACCCCATTGTACTTGAAAGCATCACAGAGTTGAAGAAACTGCTTCAAATTTTGATTAGGGTCCTCTATCATAGTTGTAATGGTCTAAATTCAGGGTTGTCAGAACAGTGGTTTCGTAACCACAAACTCGATTTAAAGCAAAATTTAATTTAATATTTTTGCATGAATATTAATCTGATAAGAAAATAATATGAAAATATCGATAAAAAATTACCAATTTAGTGGTAGTTAAATAAAAAAAGAAGAAATTATTGAATAAAATTGGGTAAAAACAAAGTATCGAGACCTCAATCTCGTAAAACAGAGTTAAAAATATTTTTATAAATATTTATGAAGTGTTAGTAATATGGTATTAAAATTTCGTTAGAAAATTTTTACGTTTTGGTAGTTAATTAAGTGAAAAGGACTAAATTGAAAAGGGAGTAAAAGTTACTAGAAGGATTAAATAGCTCAATTGTTAAATAAAGAGGGACATAAATTGTAAATAAGCCCAAAATCTTTGGGCTTCATAAGCTGAAAAAAAGGGAGAATTGGTGAAATAAGGGCAAAATGGGAAAATAACAAAATTTACTAAAATAAAGATCGGACCAAATTAGAATATCTAGAATTCTCATCATATTTTCTTCATTATCATCAGCCAAAAATGTCCTAAGGGTTTATTCAAGCTGGTATTTCCTAATTTTTACACCAAGAGAGTTAATCCTTGCCTTTTTCTTGTAATTTTTGTGTTTCCAAGACTTTTACAACTATGTCCTATTACTAAATTCATTAGTTTTTGATTTCATGGATGAAATTGAAAGTCATCATGGTTGAGTGTTGTAAGTTTATGATGAAATAGCATGAAATTGAAGCTTTAATTTGTTTATGAGATAATTTTATTAGGTAATTTCAAAAGAAATTGATTTGTAGGACCTAATTGTAGAAAAGTTTAGAATTAAAGTCTAGTCCTAAAATTTTGATTTCCAAAGGTTATAAAGTAGTTTAAAGTGATAGAATATAGTGTTAATTAATAAAAATAAGCTCAATTGAGAGGTTAATTGAGTAGGGATGAAATTATCATTTATTGAAAGCTTAGGGGAAAAATGGTAATCAACATCATGCACTAAAACAATTTTGGACAGTAGCAGTAGATTCACTTTGAAAAATCACCATGAATTGTGGAAATTGAATTAGAGGATGAAAAAATATATGGAATTAAAGCTTATTGAGTTTAATTTCTAATAGAAGAAACGGTGTAATCAATGGAATTGTAAATTATGAGATATAATAAATTTTGTGAGACATGGTCAGAATGACTTCGAAATCTCCTATTCTGACTTCTGAAAATAATTAAAAATTGTAAAAAAATAATTATGGGTTAGAATTTATATTTTTAAAATCCTTAATGAGTATATTTTTAAAAGAAACAAATGGGAACATCATCCAAATCTCGTACTCGGAGAAAGTAAATTTTTAGTGAAGAAGGGTTGAAAATGTCAAATAGCAAAACAGGGAGTACTTTAAAGAATTAACTGTACTTATTGGCTAAACCAAAAATTATAAAAATTTTATGGTAAAAAGATATATGATTCTAGTTTCAGAGAAAATTAGTGGATATTAATTTGAAGTTTCATAGCTCAAGATATAAATAATTTAGTGACTATAACTCAAGGAGACAGCTCTGAATGAACTATAAATAGTAATGGAATTATATAGAATGTTACATATGAACATGAAACGTATTAAATTAATGATTAAATTTATTTATTTATTTAAATCCAGAAAATTCAAATACGAAGCTAGATCGAGGAAAAGAAAAAGTTCGGGATTAGTAGATTTTTGTATACGAACAAGTATCGAGGTAAGTTCGTGTAACTTGAATTATATTCTTAAATGCTTGAAATATATTTTTCTTGATCTGAATATGATTTCGATGTTTATTGTATGATAATTGATGAAGTATTGATATTCTTGATGAAAAGTGAAAATAAATCTCGATTGAATGAAAGGAAAATTCGATAGATCTCTAAAAGGCAATTGATGGTAAAAAGGATCTAGCTCGGACGGGTGATCCTATCCTGATATAGCCCTCCTGAAGAATATGTGGATAATGGATTCAGCCCGGACGGGTAATCTGAATTAGGGTCTGAATTTAGCCTGGACTGGTAATTCAGATCCAAACTCATTAGAGTAATTGTCATTGCAGGGGATTTAGCCTGGACTGGTTATCTCGACAATACTCTATGAGTTTATATTACAGAGGATTTTGTCTGGTCTGATAATCTCGCTGTAAGGATGAGGTTCGGGGGAGTGTGCTCTCTGAAATGGAAATGTGCACACATGAATATGAATTAACGGACCCGGATTTGTACACTAAAGTGTACCCCTAAAAATCCAGCGAAATTTCGATAAGTTCAATTGGATAAATATGGAAAAATAACAAGGGAATAGAAATCATGGTATTGATGAGCTCATCAATCATGATATATATTATTGGTACATGGAAATTATTGAACTAACTTGAATGTTGAGTTTGTGCATGTTAGGGGAATAATGCATTGAATGGATGTATGAATGTTTATTACATTGTATTGAAAATATTAGGTAAGTATAATTCTTGTTACCTGAGCTTACTAAGCACAAAGTGCTTACCCTGTTTCTTTTTTCCCTGTTTTGTAGTGTTAAGAGCTCGGAGGTCGGATTCGGTCGGAGACACGTCACACTATCAACGTCAAGATTCCGGTATATAAAGAAACTTTATTTTGGAAATCAATGGCATGTATAAGCTAATAAAGTAAATGTTAATGTGAAATGAATGTAAGCTTAGCCATTGGTATGGCTAACAAATCTTGGTTTTGGTATGTGATGAGGTTATCTTAGGGATATGTTTGAATCTATCTTGAAAATATGTTGAAATGGATTGGTTGGTTTGGATTGGTCTCAGTTTAAAATTGCAGGGAAGGTTAGATATTTATAAAGGGGTTATATTGAGTTCATAAAAAAAAACTTTGGGATTTTGTGAAAAATTTCTTATGGTTTTGGTTTAATCTCAGTTTGGTCTTGATGTATGTTTTGGGCTTCGGAGGCCCATCTAAGGGACGTCATTACATGTTTTGATAAATTAATAGTATTTAACTCGTAATAATAGAAAATTAATTCGGTAAAATCTGGTAATGCCTCGTACCCTATTCCGACGACGAATACGGTAGGGGGTATTAGATTTGTTGGTATTAGAGCTACAGTTTAGCCAATTCTCGAATCGACGTAACAAATACGGGATTAGTTATATATGTCATTTAAATTATTATTGATAGTGTGATATCTCCTGACCATTTGAAATGTGATTTTCTTATAGTAAATGCCTGCCGACCGAGCTCAACCTGAGGAAGCCGGGAGTTATGCTCCGAGTCCAGAACAAAGAGAATTTGAAGCTACTAGTAGTAGAAGGTCTGAGATACGGGACCAAAGTGAAAAGGCTAAAATGGCCTTCTATCAAATGATGAATGAATGGTTAACTTAGTATATAAGAACTAACCTTATAGTGCAGCAAACTCAAGCTCCTCCTCTTCCACCGATTCCTGAGATTCCACAGGGTACAGGTACTGAATCTATCAGAAAAGAGAAAGCTCCGATTGATAAAATCAAAAAATATGGAGCAGAAGAATTCAAAGCTGCAGTAGATGATGATCTCAAACGGGCTGAGTTTTGGTTAGAAAATACTATGCGGGTTTTGGATGAATTATCATGCACACCAAAAGAATGTCTGAATTGTGTCGTCTCACTATTAAAAGACACAACTTATCATTGGTGGAACACTAAAGCTTCGATGGTTCTGAAAGAAGAGATTACCTGGGAGTTCTTTCAGAACGAATTCAAAAAGAAATATATCAGCCAGAGGTTCCTTGATCAGAAAAGAAAAGAATTTATTGAGCTGAAACAGGGAAACAGATCAATATCTTAATATGAAAGAGAATTTATTCGGTTGAGTAAATATGTTCGAGAATGGGTACAATCAGAAGCTGAAATGTGTAAACAATTTGAAGAAGGGTTGAATGAAGATATCAAGCTATTGATCAGAATTCTTGAAATTCGAGAGTTTACTACCCTTGCAGAGCGAGCTTATAAAGCAGAGG